>NW_021604579.1:12583905-12650335 GCF_004785775.1 Grammomys surdaster
AGAGGGAGAGGGAGAGGGAGGAGAGGGAGAGGGAGAGGGAGAGAGAGAAAGAACACAGATGTAATAAAGACAAATTAAAAACAGAAAGTCCCAGGTCCCTTAGACCTAAGGAAGGCATGCCTAACGAATTTCCCAGTTCCTTCCTGGACAGGTAGAAAGGCAAAGTTTCCAAAGCACCACTCCTGAACCCTGGGAACATGCTTTTACAAGGAGTGGACAAGGGATGGCTCAGTGGTTAGGAATGCTGGCTGCTCTTCTAGAGGACCCGATTTGATCCCCAGCATCCATGTGGCAAGTTCATAGCCTTCTACAACTCCAGCTCCAGGGAATCTGATGCCCTCTTCTGGTCTCCACAGAAATGAGGTATGCATGTAATCCATAGACATACATGCAGCCCACAACTCATACATGTAAAATAAAATAATTTTTAAAAAGTTTTAAAGTGCAAATAAGCTAGACATGGTGGCTCACACCTGTAGTGCCAGCAGTTGGGAAGACTAAGCCATGAGTTTCAGGCCATCCTGGTATACAAAGCGAGACCTTGCCTCAGAAACAAATCAAACCAAAAAACACAAACAAACAAGCAAACTGGAATTTATACAACATGTCCACAACAAAGATCTGGGCAAGAGAGGATTACTCATTAAAATGTGTTCTCTTCCAAAGCACTAGTAATTTTTTTTAACCAATTAAAATGCAATATAACATTCTGGATAAGAGATCATCTTATCCAGAATGGAGTTGGCATTTGTTCTTAATTTCATTTTTTAGGTAATTCCACACATTTTCTAGGTAGTTTTAATTGTGGATTCTGTCACCACCACTTGCCTTTGTGACCTTAAATAAGATCCTGAACCTTTCCTGTGTTCCTTAGCTTCCCTCAATGAGAAGGAGGGACTAGGATTAATACATAGACAACAGGCACATAACATAAAGCAGCCTGGCCTCTCTTCAGGCTGTTGGTAAGTACTTCCCCCTCAGCTGGACTGACTAGCCGTGGTATATTAAAGGCACTTCAAATGCCCCATATCTGAAGAACTAATAGTTCAGCTTAGAATCTGTTTCCTTCCTCCCTCATTCCCTCCTATGGTAGTCTGAGTAAGAATGGCTCCTACAGGATCATATATGTGAAAGTTTGGTTCCCAGATGGTAGATTATTTAGGAAGGATTAGGAGGTATGGCCTTGTTGGAGAAGGCATGTCAACAGGGGACACTTTAGTGTTTCAAACGACCAGGCCAGGCTGAGTACTGCTCTCTCTCTCTCTCTCTGCCATGAGTTTCAGGCTATCTTGCAGATCTGCTGCAAGGTCTCAAGCTACTGTTCCTTAGGCATGCTTGCGCGCCTTCCACCATGCTTCCCACCATCATGGTCATGGACTAACCCTCCAAAACTTTTAAATGCTTTTATATTATACCTTGGTTATGGTGTCTCTTCACAGCTACTAGAATAATGACTAAAACACTTCCTAATCTCTGAAAGTTTTGTGAAATTCTTCTAATCATCTGATCATCGTAAGACCTCAGAAATTTCCTCAACAGTCCTTTAACACTGCTTTAGCCGAGGACCTTCCCATGTTGCTTAGACTGATACGACGTTTATATAAGTGCCATGCCTTAGACTTATGCCCCTCTCCCTACACAAACTGCTTACCTGTCTTACTTAGGGTCTCTAGTACTGAGATAAAACCATGACCAAAGCGCTTGGGAGGAAAGGTTTTATTTATTTGGCTTACACAGTCCATTGAGGGAAGCCAAGGTAGGAAGCTGGAAGCAAGAGCTGGAGCAGAGGCCAAGAAGGAATACTGTTCGCTGTCTTGCTCCCTGTGGTTTGCTCAGCCTGCTTTTTATACACTCCAGGATCTCCTGTCCAGGGGTGGTACCTCCCACAGTAGGTGAGCTCCCCTATATCAATCATTAATCAATAAAATGCCCCACAAGCTTGCCTAGAGAGAAGTCTGATGGACAGAACTCCTCACGTTGAGATTCCCTCTTTCCAGATATGTCTTAGCTTTGTGACAAAAAGACAAAATACACACACACCAAAAAACTGAGCCCACCATTCTCTTCCATTTCCTACCTCTGTTGCTGACAGGAACCTAAGAAGAAAAGCTTATTTCTTGCACTGGATACATGCTCTTTCCCATGATAACACTCACCCACCCTCTGCTCCAGCCCCTGTAGCACAAGGTCCTGTCACAAAAGCATGCATATCAGGGATGGTCTTCCCTCTACCCAGAATGTCTACATTCAATTAGAAAGCCCTTTCTCAGCCTAAGAAATGTCTACTCCCACAAAGCCACTTCAAGAGTCATCTCTTCCAAATTTCCAATATGCTTCCAAACAAAGTAATGTCCTCTGTCTTCTATTTTTACATGGCATTAACATTCAGCATTTTCTGAAAGCTGTGAGTAACACACAACAGGTTCTGACTTTGAAGCCTAGAGAAAACAATTAGATAAGAGATTCTAATTTCTTGTAAGGAACATGTTACTCTAGGGTGCTATGTAAAAACATGAGGGAACCACTCAGCTTTTAAAAAGAAGAAAATTTGTTGTACCCCCCCCAAAAGCATACTACATGAACAAATCTTGAGGCTAAATGAACTAAGCCAGTCACAGAAGACTAGCACTGTATGATTCTCCTTGTAAGTAGTATCTAAAGGAATCAAACACAGAAATAGAGGAGAATAGTGTTTGCCAGAGGCTAGTGAGTGCAAAGTATCTCAACAGGTATGTAGCATAAGATTTGTGTAACACAAAGAAGTTCTAGAGATCTGTTTCATAACCTTATGAACATACTTAGCATCACTAAAACACACTTTAAAAAAGGGATTCCCTGCAATCACAGTTGAAGACAGCCTATTACATGAAATTATATATAAGCCAAATCCCAGCACAAAACTACCTCACTGTAATTGTATACTACGGTTAGATACTCGTCCTTATCAGGCCTGATCCATCAGCAATATTTAACTCTGCTGCTCCCTGGCTCCTCCTTGAAAGCATTCCATTACTGGGTTCTAGGACAGAGCCCTTGCCTAGTTCCTCATCATCCAGTGTCTAGACTGAGCACCTTGGAATCCAGTTTTGAGACCACTTCTCTGGCTGGTTTTGTATGTCATCTTGACACAAGTTAGAGGCATCACAGAGAAAGGAGTCTCAGTTGAGGAAATGCCTCCATGAGATCCAGCTGTAAGGTATTTTCTTAATTAGTAATCAATGGGAGAGAGTCCTGCTCTTTGTGGGTGGTGCCATTCCAGGGCTGGTGGTCCCGGTTCTGTAAGAAAGTAAGCTGAGCAAACCAGTAAGCAGCACCCTTCCATGGGCTCTGCATCAGCTCCTGCTTCCCAGTTCCTGCCCTGCTTGAATTCCTGTCCTGACTTCCTCAAATGGTGGGCTATGATCTGGAAGTATATGCCAAATAAACCCTTTCCTCCCCAACTTGCTTTTTGGTCATGGCATTTCACTGCAGCCTTAGAAACCCTGATTAAGACACCAACACTTAATGCCTGTGCTCGGAGTCCAATCTAATGCTGTCTTCCCATCCTGTTTGCACCATTACCTCTCTAAACACCTTTTTACAAGTTGAATTACCCCACTCCCCAAAAACCTGCACACCAAATAGTAAGACAAGGTCAGGTGATGCTGAGCTTTGGAATACATCTCTGAGAAATCTTGGTGGTTTGTTCTTAATTGTTGTTTACATCCTATCATCCCTGTGGAGTAATACTGCCCTGTTGATAATGCACATCCCAGTGGCTCTAAGTGCCACTTCTGAGCAGAAGGCTTCCACTTTGGCTATGGTACAGCCCTTCTCTGGACTCCAATCCTCAATCCGACTCCCTTTCTGATCTTACTTGAATATCCAACAGGCATCTCCCAATCCTTCCTATTCAACTATGTTTCCTTGTTTAAAATCTTCAACTCCTTCATTTTTCTTCCCAAAGGTGAGGAGCTGACCTCCTCCCGATACTCCCCCCTCCCTCCTTCATTAAACCTCAACAATATTCGCTTCTGTGCTGTGCTTCAAACACTCCGGCCCTGTTCTTACCTCAAGTCTCTGCACGAGGTGTTCCTTTCACTGAAAGATCAAACGGCTCGACCCACTGCTTTTTAGATAAAAGTTACACTGGAGCATAAACCTTTATCTAGTTACTTTCACAGGACAACAGTAGAGCCGAGTAGAGACACAGAGACTTTATGGCTCGCTAGCTTTAAGTGTTTACTATGAGGTTCTACAGAGCACAATTCTCCTATCAACAGGTAGTGCCTTCAGCTTCTTCAGATCTTTGTTCAGACATGACCTCCTCCATGAAGCCTGCCCTGAACAATCTATTTTAAAAGCACCCTGCCCTTGTCATGCCCACATACTCAGTCTAGTTAGCTGCCTCCACCTTCTCCTGCAGTACTTAAAATCATGCAACTTTCTATATTCTACTTATTTATCTTGTTTGATTGAAAACTATTTTGTTTTACCTATATTTATTTGCGTCTTCCCTGGACTACATACAATATAAGGGTTTCACCAGAGAGAATGTCTTTTTGTTGCACTATCTAAGGTAGTCACAGAAACAAAGATGCTCCATAAATACTTGATGGCGGACTGAGGGACTGTTAGGCAAAAATCAAGAGAAGGGAAGGGATCCTGGGCACAGAGAACTCTGTGTACTCAGGCAATTCAGAGTGACGCATTTAAATCACATTTCCTATCTTCCTAATATCAAGTTAGGAGCTGTTTGAAGCCATGTACTTGGGCATCTGGTGCCTCCTATCAGGCTATGTTACACAACAGAAGGAGATGTGTCTTGTCCATTCAGTTTCCAGTGTCTATACTCTGATACCCAGATCCTCACATAGCCTCTCCAGGACACCCCAGAACGTCTGCATAAACAAGTCTAGCACCCAAGGGCTTAGGTCACTCTGGCACTGCCTGTTCCCTCTTTACAGATGAATTTTTAATTAAAACCTATCTCAGAATAATTCTAATACCTATCTGAGCACAATAAAATGTTTCTCCAAACTTCACTTACTAACTTGTAAGAGAAACATGCCATTCATTTCTTTGCTTCTAACTACAAAAGTTTTTGTGATCATTGAGTAAGATCATTTTCCATTATGAACAAGAATTCTCCAGTTCTGTGTGTGTGTGTGTGTGTGTGTGTGTGTGTGTGTGTAAGAGAGAGAGAGAGAGAGACGGGGGGGCGGGAGAGGGCGGGACGGAGAGAAGGAGAGAGGGAGAGAGGGAGAGAGAGATGGGAGTTGGGAGGGGATAGGGAGGGGGAAGGAGAAAATGCCCTGAAAACCCAAATTCCAAATGAACAAGAGTGAAGTGATATACCTTAAGAGGTTATTTACACAAATATTTCACTTATAGGAATATAAATCCATTAAAAGTTTCTTTATATTATTCCTTTTAGAAAGAGACTCAATCTTCATTCAAGCAATGCATTCTAATTTGCCTTAATGTTTACAGCTGTCAGATAACTCATTTGTAAGAAAATGATGCAAAAGTGAGACCTGAGGACACTGGTGAGTACAACACAAAGGAGAAAGCAAGGCCCTATGGTTTCTGGTGTGGAGAGAACACAGGCCTGCAAGTCCAGAAGTGTAGTGTTACCCCAGTCAGAGAAGCTTCTCTTCACAGTGGGTGACAGCCACTGCAGACTCATACCCGGCAAGTGCTGAGAAAAAGTGACTGGTGAGAAGAAAATTGCGGAGAGTGGGTGGAGATAATGCAGGACCAGAGGACAGAGAGACAGCTGTAAAGGGCTGTCTTCTGGACACAGCACTGCTGCTGCACTCCTGAATGTTACCCACTGACAATCCATCCATGATGGGGTCCATCAACACTCCAGCACAAATGGGGGAGGGGCGCATGAGTACTGCCTCTCCCTGAGGAGCCACTGGTAACTGCTGGTTGCTAGGGGATAGGGGTTCATTCCCCACATCAACCACATGAATGAATGTGGTTCATTCAACCACAGTTAAGATGCCCTTGATCCAATAAATGTTCACCTATGCTTCATACAATCCTAACTTATCAATGGATCTCAAACACCAACAACAAAAGCAGCCAAACACACAAAGAAACAAAAGACATGAAAATGAGAAGGGAGCTTGTTGGGAAGGAGGGACTCCATAGGAATAAGATAGCTAAGAAGGAGATAAGGCATTATATACATGTATGAAATTGACAAAAAATAAAACATTAAAGACACAAACCAACAAACATGGGGTAAAGTCTTACTTTTGATGGAAATTTCCTAACCCTGGCTCAAATGATATTTTAGGCTGGATATTTATTTGTTGGAAAAACTGTATACAAAGGATGATTAAAACTGTGAATTCTGATAGTCAAGAAAACTCTTAGAGATTGCCAAAATCAAGCTGAAAGTACTGGCACATACCACTGTGCTGAGTTTATGTGGTCCTGGGTTAGTCCAGAGCTCCTTTCAGACTAGGCAAGCACTCTACCAACTGAATCACATCCTCTGCCCTCCTGGTTTAATTGTACAGTAGAATGTTTTCTCTTTCTTCACCAGAAATCATAATCTCTGCAAATAATCTCCTTACTAAAGTCTCAACTCCTTCTAAAAATGAAGATTGTTTTTAAAGCATCTATTGTGTGTGTTCTTTCCTATGTACAATGCTGTTCTATGAGCTAAAGAAAAACATAAAGCAAAGGAAGTGGTACAAAATACCTAAGATCAAATTTAATGCATTAAGGCCAAAACTGGTTCATTATTAAAATACTGGCAAGAGTTCAAGACATTCGTTTCCACAAAGTGTAATGGAAAGAAAACACCCTAACAGGAATCTGCTCAAAGACTCCCAAAATGTAGATGACAGAGCTGATCCCGTGCCTCTAGCTCCATCCCCAAATACCACCACAGTGAGCTGGTCTCCCAGGAGTGCCGACACACCTGAGAGCACAGGTAACACCACCACGATTTAGATGGCCTTCAGCAACTGTTTAAAGTTTTCAACAACCAGCTTGGTCTACATAGAGAGTTCCAGAACAGACAGAACTACACAGCTAGACCTTGTCTCCAAAAATAGATGTTTAAGCAACATAACTTTAGGGGATTATGTGATACACATGAATGGAACAAATACTTCAAAATAGTGATGGCAAAAAATAAAAACAAACAACAGCAAGATCCAGAGCAGCTTCTTTCATTCAACTTATTAACTCAAATATTAAACGCTACCTTATATCTTAGGGAAAATACAGAAGACCTACCCAGTCCTCAAAGCACTCCCAGTTTAGTATGAGTGAAAAATAATAGTATCAATATATGGGGAAAATGTCACAACATGTAAGAGTTTCTATTCTAATCCAAGAAGGGACTTCCAGCAAGGGGCAGGGAGAAGGAATAAGAGGCTATGTAATGGAAGGTTACACGATGAAGCCTTAACTGACAACTATTAATAAAGTGATTAACAGCACATTGGGTATGTTAGCCTTTGAGGTCTTACAGGGCTTGTGGAGCTGAAATAAGAATGTTCCTAACCTACCACCAACCACAAGGCTGTTAAGTCTACTTTGTAGAGAATGGACAAGTGCAGGGTCAAACCAACAACACTAGCAATGTCATGGATTAACTCTTAAGGTCAGTCAATCAACCCAGCAAGAGCAGAAAAAGAAGGCGGTAAGGGAGGTCAGACAGGAGAAAAGCCTTTTGCACAGACAAGGAATCATAATGCGATGTCATGGTTTAAAGCTGACTCTCTAAAGTATCCTCTAAGAGTTCACTAATTTGCAGTTTTATTTCTGCAGTTATTAACATACTGAATCTAGGTCAAATGTTTTAAACATGCTAATACTGTTCCAAGTTATCTTTCAAAATGCTTCATTTCAAAACTACAAATGTACACAATCTCCCAGATGGTATTTTTGATACGCTCTATGTTTAATATATAGACAACAAAAGCGCAGTTTAAAAGAACTGAAGGAGACAAATCTGAGCAGTTGTAAGCCAGGCTACGTACTGGCCCAGGACCGTGCAGCGTATTTCCAAGTACTCAGTGCCCATGCTGACTGCACACACTCAGGCAGGGCCCAGGAGTGCTTAAGTGATAGATTGACACAGCACCTTGGGAAGTGACAGCAACTACTTAGCCGCCTCCTCCTCCCCAACACCACAGGAATTACAGACAGAAAGAAGGAAGCAAGGGAAGGGGGTAGCTCCATAGTAACTTTGACCTTCTAACCCGAACAATATTTAACAAAGGGAATCATGTTGACTAAACACAGAAACTTTGTGAGGAAGGGTATATTTAAGATGACCTACAGTCAAGTACTTCAAGTTACAAAGAAATACACGGCTGTGCAGTCAGCTCTAATACTCAAGAGGCTACAGCAGGAGGATTGCTGCAAACTGAAGGCCAGCCTAGCCTTCAGAGGCCTTCTCTCAAGCATACAAAGTTGAGTGTGATGGTGCAGATTTTAATCCCAATATGTGGGAGGCTGAGGCAGGAGGATTATTGTACACTTGAGGTCAGCCTGAACCACAGAGCAAGGCCTTGTCTTTAAAAAAAAAAAAAAAGAGAGAGAGAGAGAAGACATTTTTTAAAGTAAACAATATTCACCCAAAGAGGCAGGAGGAAAACATTTTTTTTTTCTTGATTGTGATAATGAGCCAAAAGTCACTGTGGCTAAGTGACAAGATTTGACACACCAAGATCTGTATGGTTCCTTCCAGCCCTGAGACAAATCTTCTATTTTAATCTCTAAAGTTATAATATGAAACTTTATTTGCTGGAATAAGGGAAGGAATGGAAGAAAATAGCTCTGTGGAGAAGTCTTCTGTTTTGTAAGGAATATCTTGTTATGTAGCCTTGATACTTCTCTCCAGATTATAATCACTATGTACTGGGTGAACAAGAAATAACGTTGCATCATTTCTGCCCTTGACCCTTAGTGAATGCTTAGAATTCCTTTACTACAGACCTGTTCTAGATGTTAACCAAATAAAGCTCAGAGTGATGAAAAGCAAATAGGACTTGCTTGCCATCCACTACTGACGCTTGTGGGCCTCTCTGCACACATTTTGTAAACTACTGTTTTTATGGTACTAAGGTATATATTTGGCCTGCATCACTTCAATAGGAACTGAGTGCTAGCTACTCACCAAATACATAGCATTCTGTCATAAACAAATAACACTTGTTTGTGTGTGTAAGACTGAAGCAGCAATGATCTGTTGCTACTATAATTCACCAGAACATCTCAAAATGAGGCATGAACCATAAGAAGTAAATTATGCAAAATGAAAATAACATTGTCAAATTATTACTTTGGTTAGCATTCCAACATAAAACATACCACAGAAATCAGAAGAGGACGACTAAGCCAGAGCCTCACTTTAAGTGGCCTCTACAGAGGCTTTCATTCACAGGTCTGCTGCCATGCCTCTCCAGCAAGTCTTCCAAATATTACCAACATTCATCCAGCTCTAAACGACTTCTTTGTATTACCAAGGACTTTTGAGATCAAAGATTAGTTCCTATCCAGATGTGATGGCTTATACCTCTAATACCTAACACCTGGGAAGGTAGGTACGTGGATCACAATATGAGAACCCATCTTTAAGAAAAACAAAACAAACAACAATTAGGCAATGGTCATGCACTCTGGGAGAGAGGCAGGTGGATCTCTGAGTTCAAGATCAGCATGTTCTACACAGTAAGTTCCAGGTCAGTCAGGGCTACATAAGTCCTGTCTATATAAAAAATAAACTGCTTTATTTTATTAGATTTATGATTTTAGAAAAAAATAAATAAATGGCACTATTCTTAAGACAGTAAAGAAAATATCAACCCATGAATATGAAACATTCAACAAATAAGTAAATAAAATTCTGTACATGGCAATAAAAAAATTTCTCTTAAAATATTTGATTCCTGGCAATGGATACCACTGTAGATAAATTATAATCACAAAAAATTCTAAGGCACTATCCAAATTCTTTATAAATCTACATTTCTTCATACTTATCTCACAATTTTAAAGTCTCCAGCTTCTAAAAATCAAATATAGCTTATTACACTTTGAATATAAAAAAAATCTACTAGGCTCAAGGCTGTAATAAAGAAGTGTGGTGGTTAATTCTATGGTCAACTTGATTGGATTAAGAAATGTCTAGGGCACAAGGGAAGCATAGCTGTGTTTGTGGTGCAACTAAAGAGAGCCTGGCCTGGATATGGGCAACAGCGTCCCTGGCTGAGGTCTGCAGCTGAAAACAAAAATAGGAGAAAAGCAGCTCTGTCCTTTTCTCTGCCTCCTAATTTGTTCAGATAAAAAGCTGTGGGTCCCCCACCCCCACCCCGCCGTCATCCCCACTGCCATGCCTTCCTTACAAGACAGACTATGTCCTTTCCAATCCTGAGATAAAATAAATCCTTCTTCCTTTAAGCTGCCTTTGTCAGGTCTCCATTACAGCAATGAAGGGGACGGACTATGTCTAATTTCTTCATCCTTATATCTGTTCTCAATATCTACCTCAGTGCCTAGCATACACAGTAAGTTCTTGACAAAAAATGGCCAATCTGAATGGCTAGTCTTAGTGAACAGGCATTAACTATTTTGCTGTTCTAATATTTCAGTATAATATGTGTTGTTTATCAATTGGATGTGATCTAAACCACTATCTAATATACATCTACAGTTTTTATTCAGAGAACTCTTTCCATTTAATAAAAATAATGGTAATAGCTGTTCTGCTGTTTTAAGAATTGACATTCACTGTATGTAAAGGACTGAAAGAATCAGGTGATTGGAATCCTAAAAACTGCAGACAGACTGGACCCTTCCAATGACCTAACAAGTCTAACACTGCTAGGGGACACAGGAACACAGAAAGGCTGCTAACTGTGCTGTCAGTGTCTACCTGTGATCCTCCTTAATCTATTCTTTACCTTAAAACAAACCTCTTAAGATAGCTGTTTCAAAATACAGTCCCAGCCCTTTCAAAAGCTGCCTGGTAGATCAGACTGAGCTCAAGCAGAACATACAGCAGTAATTGGGATAACAAAATGCTGAGATACTGGGGAAGGACACGTGAGGGCAAGCACAGAAAAGCGGTGGGCAGAGCAGGAAGACAAACTGAAAATGCTGCCCACACTCAGGCTCAGCAGGATAAATCCCATGGAATCACAGTTTTCTTATGGTCAGGAATAACAACAAAGCAAATACTGGAAACCAAATGTTTCTAGCTTTTGTAAGATAGTTCCTGTGACAGCTTACTGTCAACTTGACTAGATCTACAATCAACTAAAGGTAAGTTGCTTGGCATGCCTGTGAGGTGTTATGAACTATCTAAAGGGGGATGACGGCCTCCATATATGGCAGCAGAGATAAGAGCACAAGAAGAAGAAAACTGCTTTGTATACCCTTGCTTTCACTCCTGTGAGTCCATCAGCACTCCTTCCTGGTAACAGAGCCAGCTTCCTGGGTCTCCCAAAACAGAATGAAGACCAATAGCACTCCAGGACTCCACCAGCCTTCAATGCCAGAGCGAGACTGAGTCTATTCTAGCATTACAGTCTCTCAGCCTCGCCAGTGAGACAGCCACTGCTGTACTACACAGACTATACTGTCTGTGTAAGCCAATCTAATACAGTCACACTCACACACGCACACAGAGACACATAGCTATCACCTAGACTATATATCATATATATATATATATATATATATATATATATATATATATATGTAAGATAAAAACCAAGAAAAGCTTTTTATACTTAATTTTCCTCAGAAGTCATTTGAGTAATTTTACAGTCTCTTTAAAAACTGTTAAGTGCTTTAGACTTTTTAACTACTTGCATTTTAATGGGCAGACAGTAAAGTTTGTCTGTGTTTTAATGTTTATTTACATTTAATAAAAGTTATAGGCCATTAAAGGCTCATCAAAGAAAAATTTAATTCAAAAAAATCAGCCTAATTGACCGAAGATAACAGTATATAAATATTTTACTATTAGCTTATTTTAAATATTACATACATATATTTATATGTTCAGTGGTTTGAATAGGTATGGTCCCCATAGATACCATACCATAATAGGGATTGGTATTATTAGGAGATATAGTCTTGTTGAAGTAAGTGTAGCCTTTTTAGGGGAAGTGTGTCACTATGGAGGTGGGCTTTGAGGTCCTACATACACAAGCTACGGGCCAGTGTGATAGTCTCCTTTGCTGCCTAGGTATTAAGAGTTAGAACTCTTGGCTCATCTACCGCCACGTCTGCCTGAAAGCTTCCAGACATGATGATAATAGACTAAACCTCTGAAACTATAAACTGTGCCAATTAAGTGTTTGCCTTTGTAAGAGTTGCCTTGGTCATGGTATCTCCTCACACAGTAAAACCTTAAGACAATAAATAAACATGGTTGGTTGTACAGCTTTTAACTTCTCAAATGGGTCAATAAATGAATGAAAATTAAAACTGGGCATGGTGGTACACACCTATAACCTCAGCACTTGGGAGGTAAAAACAGGAGCATCAAGAATTCAAGGCTAGCCTGAGTTACAGAGCAAGTCTGAGGCCTGCCTGAGTACCTCAGCTACATGGGACCCTTTCTCCAAATGGAGTGAGGAAAGGAAAAGGAGAAGGTGAGAAAAAAAAGCCATAAATTGTCCAAGTTGCATGCATGCATGGATGTGTGTGTGTGTGTGTGTGTGTGTGTGTGCGCACACACACACGAATGCGTAAGAGAGGTTGACATCAGGTGTCTTTCTCAGTCACTCTCTACCCTCCATCAAATGTTATGAGGCAGAGCCTCTCACTAACCCTGGAGCTCACCTACTCGGCCAGTGAGCTTCAGGGATCTATCTGCCTATTTCTGCTTTCCATACTGACTTTACATGATGTGCTAGCTAATTTAATGTCAACTTCAAACAAGCTAGAATTATCTAAAAGGAGAAAACCTCAAATGAGAAAATACCTCCATAAGATCTGGCTGTAAAGCATTTTTTTAAAATTAGTAATTGATGTGGGAGGGTACAACCCATTGTGGGTGGCGACATCCCTGGACAGGTGGTCCTGAGTTCTTTAAGAAAGCAGGCTGAGCAAGTCATGAAGAGCAAGCCAGACCTCCAGGTTCCTGTCCTGCTGGAGTTCCTGCCCTCACTGCTTTTGATGGTGATGAACGCTGTATGGAATGTGAGTAAAATTAATCCTATCCTTCCCAAGTTGCTTTTGGTCATGATGTTTCAAAACAGTAAGAGAAACCCTAACTAAAACATATGGGTTCTAGGAATGTAAGCTCAGGTCTTCATGATTTCATGGTTATTAGTGACTCTTGATAAAAACACTATGACCAAGACAACTTACAGAACAGTATTTGGGCTCACTGTTCCAGAGGTGAGAGTCTGGGGTGGCGTGGAGGCACGGCAGCAAGCAGCCGGAACGGTGGCTGGAGCAGGATGCTGAAGCTCACATTTTTTATCTTAAGTGCAAAGCAGGGTGTGTTGATTTGAACTAAGATTTATTTTTATTTTATGCAAATGTGTGTTTTGTCTGCATGATTGTGTTTAAACCACATGCATCCCTGGTGACCACAGAGAGAGGAAGAGAGTGTTAGATGCCCTGGAAGTAGAGTTAAGTACAGCTGTTTTTAAGTTACCATGTGAGTGCTGAGGACTGCTCTAAACCACTAAGCCATCTCTCCAGGCCCATAACCCAAAACTCAGTTAAAATAGATTACATATTTCCAATCCTTTTCAACAAAGCACACTGAAATGTCCTTTGGCTTGTGACATCATTATAAATGCAAACATTCTCTTAGGATTATCATGCACATAAAGGTGTTTCAAATTATCCTGTAAAAACTTAACTAGCCTGCTTTTAAGGTTTCCGTTCTCCTATAACTAAGGGACTACAGACAGTTCTTACTACAGTCCAAGGTACCTACTTCTTAGAACAAACCACTTCATGTGAAAACTATGTTTAAACATAGGGCCAGGAACAAGAGGAGGTAACAGAATACCTCTGTCATAAAGGCAAGGCGGGAAACAAGCTGGATGGCAGCTTTGCCTATCCTCTCAGCACTCTAGAAGAGGAGACTGCACAGAGGGTTGGAGGCTAGCCTGAGCTACATGAAACCCTGTCTCAAAAGTAAAAACCAAAAAGTCATTCATATAAATACCTCCAATAAAGAGAAAGGGGAACTATTTCTATGAGCAGTAGAGGGTGAGGTACAGCAAGAAGAAAAGAGGAGGGCAGTGAGGGAGCAAAGAAGCACAAAGTATAATGGTGTCTGTTTGTGAAAATATCATGAAGGAATCAAAAAACAGATAAATGAAACAATAAAGCTTAAACACAGATGAGTAAATCTATGTGCTTTAGTGTAGTACATTTCTTTGGTATTCCAAATATGAAAAATTTCCTAGAAAACTTACCTCTGGCTTTGAAAGAGTCTATTAAGCCTTTTTTGACGCTTTCTTATTAAAACTGAAAATTTTCAGTGCTGAAAAGGAAGCTTGGCAGTTAAAACTATGCGCTGCTCTTACAGAGAAACTGTAACTCCACTGTCACAGGATCTACCATGCTCCTGCAGTGTTAGAGCCTGCTCTTTGCAGGCTCCTGCATTTATGTGTACACACACACACACATACACACTAATATTTGAGAAGTAACCCTAAAAACTATGTAAGTACACTGATATATTTTCCTATTAAAAGTTGAAACCTTACAAGGCCTGGTGGCACAGGCCTTGAATTCTAGCACTGAAGAGGCAGAGGCAAGAGGATCTCTATGAGTTTGAGGCCAGCCTGGTCTACATAGTGAACTGTAGGCCAATCAGAGCTACATAAAGAGACCCTGGCTTTACACAAAAACAGAAAAACAGGGGAGAAAAAAAATCCTGAAATCTTCTCTTCAAACTATCAAAGCAGTACAATGCAAAGTATTACAATAGTTATTCTTCTAATATTGAAACTGATTTCAATTCCTAACCTAATAAACTATATGATTCTGTCACGGTCTACCATGATAAACAGACTAAACGCACAAGACACCCAGAAGGAAGTTCCTTACACCAATTACAAATATTCTAAAAGCAAGTGAGGGTCAGCAAGCCAGCTCAGCAGGTAAAACCCAGATCGATAAAGCAGAAGCCTCATGAGCTGGGTTCAATTGCCAGAACCCACATAATCAGCTGGTACTCCTGCAGAGGACCCAGGGTTGGTTTCCACCTGGTGGTTCACAATCATCTGTAACTCCAATTCCAAGGGATATGGTACCTTTTTTTTGGCCTCTGTGGGCACCAGGTACACAAGCCATGCCTATAAGTACAGGCAAGTGACAATTTTTTTCATGTGTAATTCATACATGAAATAAAAATGAATAAAATTTTTTTAAGCTGGATGTGGTAATATACATTTGTAATCTTTGAATTCTGCAGGATTCAAAGGCAGAGACAAGCGAATCTCTCAGAGGCTCATGGGCCAGCCAGCCTGAGGTACTCAGTTCAGCAAAAGAATCAAGAGACTACCTCAACAAGGTGTGGGCAAAAAACAGAATCTCAGACACAAACACACAGACACAGATAGATAGACAGACAGACAGACAGACACACACACACCAACAAATAAACAAATAATTGAAAAAATCTTGAAAGAAAATGAGAGCATAAACAAAAAGTGAGAATCCAGTCCTTCCATGTACTCACTCAAACATTCCTCCAGGAACTCCACAGTGACCACAGAGAAACGTTTACTTCAAAACCCAGGCTCTCCTGAGTCACCTCTTAGACTCTTTATTTTTATTTCATCTACTTTCAACTGATCTGAGAATTTTTTTTTCCTCAAACCTTTACATGATTTTTTTAAATGTATCAAATCATAGTAAAGCAAACTACAGATCATATATTCAAATCACTGTTAACTAAAAGGTATACTCACTTGATATTAATACTAAAACATACTAAGACATATATTTTAGGAAAAAAAATGATTTTACTATAAGCCTCACTTACAGCTGGGTAAGGAAAAGAAGTGGAACAAATGAAAAGAACTACCTATCAATGTGACTGTAATTCCCACGTGTCTTACAGGTACTAGATGGCAGGACCAACTTAACCTGAAAAACAAAGCCAAGCAAAGCAAGGAATTCTTGCAAATACTTCTGACATAATACTACCAAAGGAATGTCACATTCAATAAAAACAAAACATGAAATTCACACTTACTTGTCTAATCAGAATATGAAATCATATTTCAGAGAATATTAATGAATAGAACTAGACAGCTAAGAAAAGTTAATTTTTTTAGTCACTGTAAAACTCCTTTCAAAACCCTTTATTTTAACATTCACTAAAGGCAAACTTTAAAAGGGAAAGGTATACTTCATAATTGTTAAAATTTCTAAGCTGTCAAGGATACCTGGTCAGAGTTCTAGACTCTCTGGGCAAGACTACAAGGACCAACTCCAGAGCTCTGTGGAGAGCGGCTCTCAGCAGTGGCCAAAGGAGCACAGGGTTTGCTTTGGCCACAGTAAAGGCTTCCCACAGTGGGGATTTTAAAGCTCAGGAGAAGTAATTTAGAGCACTTGTGAGATATCACACTCTTTAATAATAGAACAGACTACCTATGTGCCATGGAATAGTTCTGGAGTAATGCCATTCATTCCAAATCAAAATCAGAAGGATTCTTAAGAGTCCCTTCCAGACCCAAAGACCAAGAACCACTTCTACACCCACATCCAACAATACCAGCAAGAAAAAAACAGCTTCCTTTGCAAGGCAATACCTTTACTTAATTGAAGACCATTACGAAGGTTTTCTATAGTCTGTGTGTTTTATGGGCTATCTGGGTCTCTCTAAATGCAATCCTTTTGCTCTTACTGAAATGCAACTTTAACTTTTCAAATTTTTTAATTTTTAAAGCAAGTTCTAATGACAGAAGGGCCCCAAATCACCAAACTGATTCTAGCTACATGACCTTGGTAAGTCACTTCATATAAAACGAGAGCCTGAAAGTAAGATCATTAGAATGTAAACTGTCCTTTTGGCCACTCTACCCCTGCCAATGGGATAGAGAGGGCATGAAATATTTATGATTGACAGAATCATTGCTGTCCCAAAATACATATATACAATATAACCATTTTAAAATCATTTTTCTGTCACATTTTTTTTAATCCATGTGCTAAGGACATAACCCAGGGCTCCAGGTACACTAAACATATTCTACCACTAAGCTGGTATCCCCTGCCTCAAAAACTCATTTTTCGTCTCAAAAAAAAAAAAAAAATTCTAAAGGACCCTGAAAATAAGATATCCTATGCAGAAAGCAGACATGCATGTATTTTAAGATCAGTTCGCTTTCAGAGTTAGGGGTAAATCAGACCTAGCTGGCACTTGTCACTGTGTTCTCTAGTTGTCTCCCTTGGACTCATTACCACACTGTTTCTTTTTCCTATGAAAGGGAAGCATTCTACTAGCTGCCTCTGTAGAGATAACTTCCCTTTGGGGCCTGAAAGGCCACTTCTATAAAACAAGGGAACTCAACTAAGAATTAATTTCTAAAGTCTGTGTTTTTTTTTTTTTTTTAAAAAAAAAAAGATTCTGCTTTCATTCTGCCCACTAATGTAGCCCTGATAGAGCACTCACCATCCTAGACTCAGAGAGTAGCCTCATGAGTCACCTCTTTCCAAACTCTTTACCTTTCCTTGCCATCTACACTGGACCAAACGAATTTAATCCTAAAACTATTCATGGACAAAGCTAAAAGCACTCTGGCTTTTGATGCCAATGCAAGAGACCTGATTGGAATGTAGGTTCTACTACTAACTGCACACCTAAAACGGTGATGCAGTGACTACTTTACTGAGGATTAGTACAATGTACCAACAGCTAACTCACAGCCTGACATGCCTTTCAGAAGCCCCAGTTTCATGGGTGCCATACGTGATGACTTTTAAAACTGTTAAAAGATTCTTACCACACTCCTGGTGGAGTGTACCCTGCCAGCATAGAGTAACCAACACAACCCTGATCAGCCCTCTTGAAGTCTATTTAGTAATAGTACAGCCTCCCGAAGCCCCAAGCCACATGTCAGGGGAAATGAGGGCTAGACTTTCTTTTAAAAGATAGATTCTACGGATTTTCTTGAAAGCAGACTTCTCAGTCTGCTGTTCAAAAGAAACCACTCCAGATTGCTCCAACTTAAATGTAAGGGAAGTAAGCTAATGCTGAGGTGCCACAAGCATTTTAACTTACTTTGATTTTCAACCATAGGAGATTAAAAGCAGGAATAGAAAATAAAATCTCTCACATACTAAAAACACACTGAGCTGTGTAGACGAGTATAAACATGTTCAGAAGAAGTGATAGTTTTCTTCTAGATTTCTAAATAGACCAAAACTGACAAGAACGGGGAGGAGCGATGGGAGCTGGTCTCTTAAGATATCACACTTTAAGAACCATCAATTTAAGACCAGGTGGTGGTGGCACAGGCCTTTAACCCCAGCACTAGGAACAGAGAAGCTGGCAAACCTCTGAGTTCGAGGTCAGCCTGGTCTTTCAGGACAATCAGGACGACACAGAGAAACCCTGTCTCAAAAAACTCAAACAAAATACAGAATTTTTAAAAATCCCCAAAGGAGGACCAACAGCGTTTACTTTCCCTACCAGTGAAGGACACAGCTGAGCTACTGGTTAACAGTGGGCTTCTAGCTGGAGTATGTAGTCAAACACCAGACTGAGAACTGCTGCAAACACAGTTACAGCACAGAACACTGCTCAGGGGGGAAAAAAATCAGGTGTCTCAGCTTAGAAATTGCCCAAATTAATTTCTCTAAAAACACAAGCCTACTTACTAATTTGAGATCTGTGCTGTTCTGTAGCCAGACTAAGCCAAGCTGCTATCTTGGACCCTAAAATACACTATCCGAAGAAAAGTACAAAAAATCCTGCCACGGGCTGCCATTTTCCTGCAAATTAATCACAAGCACTATGGCTCTGGGTGATTCTTCCTTGTTTTGGCAAGCGTGTCAGCCTCTCCCATGTTCTTTGCTCACAGTGTAAACCAAACACTAAAAGGCATAGTTTCACTACTTAAGATCTGCGCTATGGCCGAACGCACTAGACTCCCTTCTCTGGACTCCAGTCCCATTTACTTCTCCTCTCTAGTCTATGCCCCCGCCTCCATGTTAACGTCTCTAAGGCTACACCCCTTTCCTCCGTCTAATTTCTCCTCTTCAGTGACCATACTCTCCCTATCCAGGCCGTGTCCCAGCTTCGACCTGCCATTCCTGATCTCATCGCTGTCTGGTCCTTCCTTTGCTCCGATTCCTGCCCATTCCACTACTTGTCCTAATACCTGACCTTAGTCAAGCCCATCCTCCCAACCCAGACATTAAAACAGCCAAACCTGCTCCCGTACCTTGTATTCATTCCTACCATTCCTGGTCCTGTCTAGGCCCTTCCTCATTTTAGACCCTGTCCTCTTTCTAACGGTTGGCTTAAAAACCTAAACCCTACTTCTAACCCCAGTAGTCCCCCCGTGTGACCTGGCAAAGGCCTCTACTCTGGCAGGCCTATAACAAGCACTATTTCCGACTCTGAATTGGTACCTATCCCAATCTCTCACTGAAATCTACTGTCACAAATACTCTGGTCCACTGGGACCTCAGTTTTGACATCTGATACTCATGTCCTTCCCATTTCCCAAGCCACGCAAATTTGGAAATGTGGACCCTCCTCCCTACCCTTCCAGGGATTTCTGCCCACTGCATAGACTCAGCAGGTAGCCTATGAGACCCTGCCACAGCTCAGCACTGTATACATAACTCCAGACAGGAATATTCCTCCCCCAAGGACCTTCTCCCCATATGACCCTAGTCTAGTGACCCCGATCTCTGACCAGAGCCGGTGTTCTATTATCTCTGTGCCCCGAGTTTCATTACAGCCCCCGCCCAAGAGTCCCGCTGCGAGCAGGGCAGGCTACGCTCCCTGTCCAGGGGACTCCAGCGCGGCGGCCTCTCAGGAGAGGTTAGGGCAACCCCACTCACCTCCGCGTCCACCACCTCGTGGTAGGCGGGTGGGGGATCGAAGCCGCCACCACCTCCAGTGCTCCCGCCGCGGGAAGGCCCGCTGCCCTCTCCGCCGCCGTCGCCCCGTGGGCCGCCGCCCGGCCCCGGACTGGGGCCGCCGCTATCCATGGGCTCGTAGCCGCCGTAGTCGAGGCCGGGCCGCTCGTTGGTGAGCAGCGCCACGGCCTCGTTGATGTCGTTCTTGGCAAGGCGCAGGGCCTTGCGGATGGTGGCCGGGTCCGAGAAGCCCATGCACAGCAGCGTGGTCATGTGCTGCTCCTCCTCCGATTCCATGGCTCGGGCCTCGAAGCCGCGCTGGCCAGCGTGCGGCGAAGCTGCGGCTCCCGGGCCTGGCGGGCCGTGCCGCGTTGCCTTGGCGCCAGCCCCGTGCCCGGGAGAGCCCCTGCGCTCCTGCCCGGTGCGCTCCGCGGCCGCCGGGCCAGGGTTAGGTGCGCGCGTGGGCGCCGCGAGCCGAGCTGGGGTGGTGGGGCGCTCAGGCGCAGCCGGCCGGCCCAGCCCTGCGCGCCGCCATGTTGGCCTGCTCCTCCTCTTCGCGGGGCCGCGCCTCCGGTCCCGGAAGCAGCACAAGCGGCGCTCCGGTGGCCGTCCTCGGGCTCCGGCTGCGCGGAGCGGTGTGTGTGTGATTCTCCGAGACCGGGGCCAGGGAGGGGCGTGCGCGGAGCGTGTGTGAGGTGAGAGGCCGTGGCGCATAGAGCGAGCACGAGAGTCCTCCGCCCGCGCCTCCCGCCCACCCCTTCCCCGGCAACAGGTTCCCTCTGGGGCGGGAGGGGCGCGCGCAGAGCGGCTTGCTGGCGGCGTTGCTGAGGTCCCCGGCTGCCCGGGCCTCGGTGGCCTGACGCCACTCGTGTCCCATCGCAGGTGACTCCACAAGCCGCCCCCGTAATCCCGCTTGGTTCTCTTGAAGTGTCCTGAGGTCGGAGGAAAGTGGCCCCACGCGCCGCCGAAGCCCTCCTCGTCGCCCACAGACACGGTTGCCCGGTCTGTGGCCACAGCACGATGAGCATCCCCGCACACCCTGGGCCTCGATCCTCCAGCCTCCTCTGGAGACCCCTAGACCTTGAACTCCCACTCCTGACTGAATCTTCCCAACGACACTGGCCACCTGTCCCACCAGACCTGATAAACTTTCCCGTACTCCTCAGCCGAAATCCATGGAAAATTTGAAATACAATTCCCACCCCCCAACCCAATCCCAGTGCTCTGTAATGAAACCATCAGAAAATGCAAAGTGTATTGCCGTCCTTCAGACACAGGCACATGGAAACAGCCTGCGTGTCTACTCCCATCCTGATTCTGACCACCAACCCATGTTTCTACTGGAGTCTTTGGCTCAGGGGTTGGTCTGTCTTTGGGGCTCACCTCTGTTTCTGTTTTCAGTTTTTGTTTAGCTCTTTGCCTCCTACTTCCACCTCAGCATTGGCATTACCACGGTCAGTTGTGCCAGTCCCCTCTGCCCTTTTACCCGTTTCAGTGTCCTAGGACATTGATCTAGGTGTCTTCTGGGTTTTCTCCCAAGATCCTGGTTTTTCTTCCTTCTTGAATACTTACTTATTAGTTCGTCTCCTGTAGTTTTGATCCTGCTTTATTCTTGAACCCCAAATCCACCAACTTTTCTTTCTCACACTGCTTAAAACATTTTTGATGGCTCAACAATCAGACCGTCAAATACCCCAAATCTGAAATTATTGACAGCACTCAGAACTTTCTTTCTTTTTTTTTTTTAAAGATTTATCTATTTATTTTATGTGTAAGGGTACACTGTCATCAGATGCCCATTACAGATGGTTGTGAGCCACCATGTGTTGCTGGGAATTGAACGCAGAACCTCTGGAAGAGCAGTCAGTGCTCTTAACCGCTCAGCCAGCTCTAACATTTCTCATATACTCTCTGCCAGCATCTTTTCCATCACGTCCTGGTGGCTTCTTGCCTACTGACTTGACGGTTTATGAACACCAACGACTTTATTTACGGGGTGAATTTATCACCATCATCTCTATATATTCTTTCTATCATTCTTACTAAAGGCTAGGTAATGGGTTTAGTCACAAAGTAGACACCTAAATAAGATTTTATTTAAGAGATAACAAGTTCTGGGGTGTCAATGACGTTTTAAGTACATATAGATAAAGACCAAAGTAGTCTGTTGATGTAAGCAGCCTATCGCAGAGTGCACACCAACACAGTAGGTCAGGACACCTGTGATCGCAGCACTCCAGAAGCTGAGCCAGGGGGATCTCCAGATCAAGGATAGACTGAATGACCAAGTGCACCGTTTACCAAGTCAGATACTGTTGGTGCTAGTGATGCCATGGGGGGTGGGGGGGACAAAAAGACCGTTTAATGATGGAAAAACGAAATGAAAGCATTCCGTTTTACCCTGGGTTTGTAGAGTTGAGCCAACAGCTAAATTACTAAATGAGTTAGCCACAACAAAAAATTTCTTGCTACTAAGATTGGAGGTAGAACTGAAGAAGTAATGAGACGAGAGCCGGCCCATTCAGATGGCACATAAAAAGACTCATCAGCAGTGGCAAGTTTACAGACCATGACAGAGGAAGCTGAGCTTAGCTGAGAGGGGGAAGCAGAGAAAAACAAAGTCTATGATGAGAACTGGAAAGGAGCCACAAAAGCCTACTCCCCAAACCTACCCTCCCCCCACAAAAGCCTACCCCCAAAACATATCCTCCCCCACAAAAGCCTACCCCCACAAAAGCCTACCCCCCAAAACCTACCCTCCCCTACAAAAGCCTACCCCCCAAAACCTATCCTCCGCCACAAAAGCCTACTCCCACAAAAGCCTACCCCCTCTTGTCTCCCCCCAACAAAAGCTTGCTCCCCCCCCAAAAAAAGGCCACTTTTGAATCAGATCCTGGAGTGACCAAAAAGCCAGAGTGTCATTTGAGGATGCAACAGCAACACCAGGATTTTTTGCATTCTTTTTTAAAAGCAAATTCTGTTGATTAAGCCGGGTGTGGTAGCTCAGGCCTGTCATCCCAGCCCACAGGCTGAGATAGCAGATTAAGAGTTCAAGGTCATCTTCAGCTACGTAATACGTAGTACATTTAAAAGCCATTCTGAGCTACAGGAGACCTAGTCCCAAAGAAAAGAAATATCTTGTTAAATTGGGGAAGTATAGATGTGTCTTATTCATGTTTTCATTTGCATTTTTGTTTTAATTGCAGAAAATCCAGAAATATTGAAAAAGAAAACTTTAAAGAAATGTAATTACAGCCGGACATGGTGGTACAAGTCTTTAAGCCCAGCACTTGAGAGGCAGAGGCAGGTAGATCTCTGTGAGTTCGAGGCCAATCTGGGCTACAAATAAGAGTTCCAGGATAATCAGGGCTATTACACAGAAAAACCCTGTCTCATAAAACGAAACAATAACAACAAAATCACACCTGTTTTACACACATCTTCTTTAGAAACCTAAAGAAAAAAAAAGTACCTAGCACTCGAAATAAGGTATGATCTTAAAGACATGAAGGACTCTACCATTACTCATTTTTACTTGGTCTAGTCTGATCTCAGATGGGGACATGTGTGAGCAAACACACAGCTTCTGTCCTTTTGAACATTTTGTCTATGAAGGGAGATGATCAAAAATAAACCTTGATAGATACTTTGGTAGAGTTTCTTACTCTCTGCCGTCAGAGCAGACTTCTTACTCTCCAGAGAGAAATTTCGAAAGCCAGAGTGTCTAGAAAGGAAATGACGTCTTAACTATAGTGTGAAAGGGGGAGAGAAAGTCCCAGGTGACAGAAACTGCGTGTGCAAGCATCCTGAGGTGCACACAAGGCAGAGGCATTGAAGGCCAGGGCGCTATGAACTACATACAGAGTTCTGGAAGCAGGAGATGGGGAGAGGAAGCTACAAAAATACAGACACTAGATCCCAGAAGGCCATATGAACTGGAGGCTTTATTCTGACAGAATAGGAACCCATTTAAACATGTGTGCCGAGAACAGAGATGCTACTGATCAACCTAGGGTAGCCACTTTGAAACAAAGAGTTGAATTTTGTTCTCTCACCTAATATACAACTTTTGATCTTGTTCCTGCCCTGTCCCAGTGCTGGAGATCAAAGCCAAGGCTTTGCACATTCCAAGTGCTCTGTACCAAGAGCTCTAGCTGGTCCTTACATTCTTTCTTTCTAGGATTTTTACTTTGATGTATCTAAACATGCCTTTCTTTATGTCTATCTTTAGAGGTGTTTGACTATGTGGCTTGAGGTCTCAGGAAATTGTTGTTCCTTATTATTGTATTAAGACAGTCTCATTGTCTAGCCCAGGATAATCTCAAACTTGTGAACCTGCAGCCTCAGTCTCCTGAGTGTTAACGTGGAAGTGTGCCATCACGGATGTTATTTCCTCACATATTTCTATTTAATTCTCTCCCCTTCCTCCCTCCCCCATCCCTCTTCCCTCCCTCCCTCCCTCCTCCTCCCTCCTTCATGAGACTTCTGTTACACACACGTTCTATCTTTCATTACTATCTATCCTTCTGTTACTCTCTGCCTCAGTCTAGATATATTTTTTGATTTTCTGTTCTAATTCACAGATTTTCTCTTCAATGGTATCTTTTCTGTGAAACTGTTTATTGAATTTTTAATTTAGTTTCTGAATATTTAAATCCTTTGTTTGTTTGTTGAGACAGGGTCTCTCTATGTAGTCCTGGATGTCCTGGAACTTGCTACATAGACCAGGCTGGCCTTGAACTCACAGAGATCCTCTTGCCTCTGTCTCCCAAGCACTGGGCTTAAAAGTATGCAATATATAAGTTTTTAAATTTCACTTTAATTTTTTATGAATTCTATATCTATCTTGATATTTACTTCCTTGAAATATTGGTCACTGGGGGCTGGTGAGATGGCTCAGTGGTTAAGAGCACTGACTGCACTTCCAGAGGTCCTAAGTTCAAATCCCAGCAACCACATGGTGGCTCACAACCATCTGTAATGAGACCTGATGCCCTCTTCTGGTGTGTCTGGAGACAGCTACAGTGTATTCATATGTAATAAATAAATAAATCTTTTAAAAAAAAGAAATATTGGTCACAGCTATTTTATAGTCTGTGCCTGATAATTATCCATAGCTGAATCTCTCTTATGTCCCTTTCTGTTGTCTGATTTTCTTCTTGTCCTTCTTATATGTTCGGAAGCATAGCATTTTTGTTTATTTTAAAACTGGCATTGTATCTTAAAAACTACAGGAATGATTTTGTGTTTGTTTTGCCTCAGGCAGGTAATTGGAATTAGAGGTGATTTTTAAAAATGATGTGTGTTTATTATTATTTTTAATTATGTGTATGTGTATACAGGTGAGTGGGTGAAATCTGTGCTGTGAGTGCAGGTGTCCCTGGAGACCAGAGACATCAAATCCTCCGAGAGCTATAATGTAGGTGGCCGTGATGTGGGTGCTAGGAACTGAAGGTTCTTTCAGATCTTCTTTCTGCTTCTTTAGGTCTACTTTCAACTGCTGAGCCCAATGATAATGCTTTTAAAATCTGAACCTATTTTTAGGTTCTTTTTTGGTTCCTAACTGTGTTAATTGTTTATTAGTGTATCTCTAATCACCTCAATATTGTGGCTTAAAACACTGTGTCTTAGTTAGGGTTTTACCACTGTGAACAGACACCATGACCAAGGCAACTTTTATAAAGAACAACATTTAATTGGGGCTGGCTTACAGGTTCAGAGGTTCAGTCCATTATCATCAAGATGGGAACATGACAGCATCCAGGCAGGCATGGGGTAGGAGAAGCTAAGAGTTCTATATCTTCATCTGAAGGCTGCTAGCAGAATACTGGATCCCAGGCAGCTAGGACTAGGGTCTTAAAGTCCACGCCCACAGTGACACACCTACTCCAAAAAGGCCACACCTCCAAATAGTGCCACTCCCTGGGCCAAGCATATTCAAAGCATGACACACTGATTTGTTATTTCTTTTAATTCTCTGGGTTGGTGGAACAGTTTTTCACCCCAATTGATGTTGTACCCACATACATAACACATAAATCTTTTTTTTAAAAACCACTTCTACTTCCAATTACCAGCCAGAGGTAAAGTAAACACACAAAATCATCATTCCTGTAGATTTTAAGATGTATTGCCCCGTTTTTAAAACAAACAAAAACTCCACTGGCTTACAAAAATACAAGAAGAGACAAGAGGAAAATCAGACAGCAGAAACACTTCTGGTGTTGGCTGGAACAGCTCTTAAAGTCCATTCAGCTTAGACCTTGGCTGGGAAACTCTAGTGCTTTCCAAATGACCTCTCCCTTAACATAATGTCCCATCTTGCAGGCCTCATGGCTTGCCTCTCCCTTGGAAAGACCTTAACTTCTGTCTCAAGGCTGGATCCTAAATAACAAGCCCCAGTGAGCAAGAGTATATGAAATCTCTCTGTTTTAAAGAGACTTATTTTTATTACTCTGTATGTGGGTCTGTGTGAATGAATAGCACGTTAGCGTGGACGCCAGTGGAGGCCTGAAAAACGTGTCAGACTCCTGGAGCGGGAGTAATATGGTTTTGAGCTGAGTTGGTGCTAAAAGCTGTACTCAGGTCATCTGGAAGAACAGCAAGCATGCTTAATCACTGAACTTATCTCTCTAGCCCCTTGAATCCCTCTTTGCATGACCTTTACTGATATAACAGTACTAATAAAAACAGATCTCAAGACCACACCCAGAATCACAGTGAAGAAGACTTTCTAAAGGTATAAATACCAGAAGACCTGGCTCATTGTGGGTGTCCACCAATGTAATATATTACTATATTCACTGAAATTATAGGGTATTATCTTCAGTGACCCTTGATCTCCAGTTTGTATCTTAGTCCAGTTAAAACCATCCACTCTTCTGTGAGTTGCACATTGAGAGTCAAGGAATATATTAAAGCAGTGTCAAATGATTGACAGGCATATCTCCATATAGCTTCTTTCTCTCTGCAATTTGGTCCTTCAAGTTCTCACTGACTTGGGAACTTCACAGACTCTTCAAACAGAGGTCCTGCATTCTGCCCAGGTTTTCTAGTTGTCCTCGGCAGATGGTATTAGCTTAAATGAGCACATCTGCCACTGCTGGAAGCAGAAATCCCCTAGGGGTGAGAGGATGGGAAAAGGGAACTTTAGAGGCTAAGAACAACAGACAGCCTGCGGAGATGGCTCGGTGACTGAAGGTGATTGTTGCCCAAACTGATGACCTGAGTTTGATGCTCAGAACCCACATGGTGGAAGGAGACAGTCGACGGCCTCAGGTCTTCTGGTCTTCACACATGGTGCCTTGGCATTTGTGTACCCACACATATGCAGGCACATATGAAATAAACGCATCTGTTTTTCAATAAAAGCAGGAGCACAGGGGACACAACAGGGCTGGCCCCTGACTGAGGAGACTTTCCAAAACTAGCAAGAGGAGCCCTTTTCTGCAGCTACACGGTATCCAGGAAGTACAGAGAGGTCAAAGAGTGACTGTTTGGGCCCTAGGAACTCTATTTCCCCTCAAGTTCCCCAAACTCTAGCAAGACAGGGAAGCAATAGAACCACCACCTCTCAGAGAACCCCCATCCCGTGTCACTTTTATATAGACTACAAACCTTTTAGTGCTAACCAAGGACCAAAGGCCATTCTGCAAAGCCTCTTTGGGAGTCTCTTATAACCAGAATAGATAACTGACGCATTAAGAAAGACAAGAATCCAGTGTTGCAATACTTTGGAAAACAGGTTTTCAGAAGAGTTTTGTTTTAGAGATGTCTTAGTCCCTTTCCCACTGCTGTAAAGAGAACCACAATGAAGGCAACTCTTACGAAAGAAAGCGGTTAATTGAGGGCTTGCTTATAGTTTCAGAGGTTTAGTCCATTATCATCATGGTGAGGAGCATGATGGCAGCCAAGCAGGCACTGGAGAAGTAGTTGAGAGCCACATCCTGATGTGCAGGAGGAGAGGAAGAGAGCCTGAGCCTGGCATGGGCTTTTGAAACCTCAAAGTCCACCCCAAGGGACACGCTTCCTCCAACAAAGCCACACCCCCTAATCCTTCTAATCCTTTCAAATAGTGCCACTTCCTGGTGACTAAGCAGGAGCTACATGTGCCATTTTCATTCAAACCATCACAAGAAAAAAATTAGAATAATACTCAGTATACCAGAGTTTAGTCAATTCAAATTTATGCCTATTACATGTGTTAGAACAGCAACCAGAAAGCTGGTACCTTTGAATGTACTAATTGATTGGGGGTGGGGGGGAGGTGTTTTGTTTTTAACAAAATCTCAATCATGCTATTTTTATCAATGAAGACTCGGGAGCCAGATGTTGGGGTGAAAGCCTGCTATGTCAGAGAGGCAAATAAAACACCCAGCTTACCTTCCTCCTCAACTGATGTCCCACCAGCAATGCCCCCCTCACTGTCTCAGAAAACTTCCTTCAAACAGAATGTTCCTCCTTTCTACTTCCTGTGCATCTGTCTGACTTCCTGACTCCCTCTTACTATCTATGGGGTTTTTTTTCTTAATAATCTTATGCTCACTTCCTCTCAACTAGTTGCTTGCTCTGCCTCATGACCTATGGTTGCCTTTATTGAATCCTGTTTACAATATTCAAGCAGAAAGCTCTTGGATTCAAACCACCACAAGAAAAAGAATAGAATAATACTTAATTAATACTTAATAGAATAATACTTACTTACTTATACCAGAGTTGGGTTAATTCAGATCCATGCCCATTATATGTGTTTGAAAGGATAAAACATACCATTAGGTTTGTGCTAAGGCTAGGCCACACCACAACTCAAAAACAGGTTTTTTTTTCCCCAGTAGATAAAACAATCTTGGGGTTCACAGTGTGATCAAATATCTTGCAACAGGTGGGGAGGGTGTAGTTTCAGGGTTTTTAAAATGTAGGTCACCTGCCACACAATTCACTCACACGAATTGTACAATTCCATGGTTTTAAGCATACATATTTGCAGACATATGTGACTATTACTGTAATTTAGAATGATTTTGTTATTGGTTTCCTTTCACCTTCATTCTTGCATGTGTGTTAGGGACCCTTCAAGAGGGAGAACTATAAAGTGTTACTTTAAAAAAAATGACTATAAATGCTTCTGTCAATTCTGAGCCCTAGAAGCCTACATTTTAAGTCTTTGGAAAGACTTAAAATGTAGGTAAGTCTATAATTTCAAAATAGCTTTTTAAAGCAAAATTTGAGCCAATATTCCCAGGTGACCTTTGATTAAGTCTATTTAAAATCAGGCTGAACATCAACCACTGACTAACAGTTTTCATGGTGTTTGTGTTAACTTCTTATCTACTTAATTTCTCAGTTTTTGATAAAACTTGGTTTTAAGGAACAATAAGCTGCAAGTGGAATAAGCTGGATCAGGAAGAGTCACAGACTAGGAGCATTTAAGGCCATCTCTCTTAGGAATTTAAAGAAATACATCCCAGTGTTGTGTTTAGATTTGCAGTTACTTTAACGGAAACATACTCCTAAATAATTAATCTTAGAGTCTAAAGTTTAAATGAAAGAAGGTGGGGAGGACAAGGTGGAGAGAAACCTAGTGGAAAACAGTCTCTATTTCCTCATCCCTCAACCCACTCCCTAAGTAACAGCGTACATTTCGCCGGTTCTAATAAGGTGTGGCCTCGGTATCTGGCTGCCTCTACTTTTTCCTTGCAAGTCAGATTGTGTTGTAGCTTGTTTAGAACTTCACTCTGTGTGGATGAATGAAACTGAATTATATACGGCTGTGCTACATTCCATTTATCCACTTATGGTGGATATGAGCTTTCATCCACCTTTGGGGGATTATAAATGGTGTCTCAGCAAACACGCAAGCTTTTATGTGGATAAATGTTTGCATTCCTTTCAGGCATCTACTGGGAGTTGAATGGTTAATGTTAGTTCTGTTGAACTTTTTCAGTGATTGCCAAATTGTTTTCCAAATTCGTCTCACCCTTTATAGCCCTTCCTTCTAATAGTGTTTGAGGGTTCTGGGTGGTGGTGGTATTCTACCTCTGTTTTAGTTAGGGTTTTACTGCTGTGAACAGATACCATGACCAAGGCAACTCTTCTAAGGACAACATTTAATTGGGGCTGGCTTACAGGTTCAGAGGTTCTGTCCATAATCATCAAGGCAGGAACCATGGCAGCATCCAGGCAGGCATGGTGCAGGAGGAGCATCTTTATCTGAAAGCTGCTAGCAAAATACTCACTTCCAGGCAGTTAGGACTAGGGTATTAAACCCATGTCCACAGTGACACACCTACTCCAACAGGGCTACACCTTCTAATAGTGCCACTCTCTGGGCCAAGCATGTACAAACCATCACAACCTCTTATTTTCTTACTGTTTAAGAGTAGTGGCTATCAAGTGGCCTTGAATTGTGGGGTTGCTTTGGTTTGCACTTCTCTGACAACTGATGACGTCAAGTGTCGGCTCCTGTTCCTATTCCGTATTTATCTCCTTTGAGGAAAGTAATCCCATTCAAGTCCTTTGCCCATTTTTGATCCAGGTTATTTTGATCCAGGTCTTTTACATTCTAGAGCCAAATATCTTACCAGATGTATGATTAGCAAATGATCTTTTATCCTAGGAAGCAAGGAGATGGTTTAGTGAGCAAACTGCTGGAGTTTGGATCCCCAGCTCCCTTAGGGAAGCCAGGTGAGGTGGGGAGTGTCTATACACCCATTGCTGGAGTTGGGGCCTGACACAGAAGGACCTCAGGGGCTCGTTGGCCCAAATATCAACCTCCAGGTTTAATAGATGACACCGTCTCAAAAAATTAAGGTAAAGAACAGCAGATGTAGACACCCAATGTCAGCCTCAGGCTTCCTCATGCCTATGCACAGGCAGGCACACCACACACACACACACACACACACACACACACACACACACGCACATGTACTACCACCACCACCAAACACATAAAATTTACAATGTTAAAGTGTAAAATTAAGTGACAATCCGAAGGTTAACCACGATTTCCATCCATTTCTAGAATCTCTCTTAATTGAGGTGATAATACTTTTAGAGAACCAGTTAATAATTAGCAGAAAATATTCATTCGTGGTGGACATGAATGGGTGAGGTATAACATGACTTCTTTCTTACACATGTGGCAATCTAGATGTCTCAGCACATTTGTTCAAGAGATTTCTTCCCCAATTGAATGGTCTTCACCCTTGCCCAGAATCAATTAAGCAGAGTTACACAGTTCATTTCTGAAATCTAAGAAGTACTCCTGGCTCTGTATCTTTATCGTTACGTCTGGACCACACTCACACTGTCTCCACCAGTAAGTACATTTACTAGCCAATCCTTCCATCCACTGTGACACCTCCAATTTTGTCTTTCACTTTAAAAATGGTTTTGGCCATCTGGATCCCTTGGAATTATATTTTAGAATCAGCCTGTTAATTTCTATGAATAAGTCTTCTGTGATTCCCAAGCTTGCTTAGAATCTATAGATAGATTAAAGGAGTTTTGGCACATATGTAATAACTCATTTGCCCCATGAATATCAGACATTTCTCCATTTATTTAGGTTTCCTTCCATCTTTTCTATTCTTTTCAGAGTACACGTTTTACATTTCTCTTGCTATATCAGCTCCCAAATGTTTTACTTTCTTGGATGTTTTTGTAAATAAAATCATTTTCTAAATATTATTTTGAGTTGTTTACTATAAGTGAACAATAAGTAACAGAATTTTGTATATTGATTTTACAACCCAAAACCTTGCTGAACTTATTGATAAGTTACAATCTATAGCAGATTCTCTAGAGTTTGTAGATGCAGGGTTTGTATTATCTGTTAATAAAGATGGTTTTACATCTTCCAAGCTGGGCGGTTCTTACTTATTTCCCTTGTCTACTTACTCTGAGTGGAAGCTTTAGAACAGTGTTGAACAGAGCAGTCCTTCTCGTCTTGCTTTCTGCTCCTGAGGAAGCAAGAGAAGAAATGCATCTACCTAATCTTTTACCATTACGTATTCCATCAGTGACATTTTTCATTGCTATTCATTACCAAACTGAAGGGGTTTCTCCCCCTTTTCCTTTCTGTCCTTTAGTCACTTCAAATTAATCTGTCAAGTATTTTTTCCCATCTAGTTAGATGATCATATTGGATCTTCATTTCTTTTGGATCTTGCTATGTTGTTTAAGCTAGTCTCACACTCCTGCCTGGTCTCAAAGAATCCTCTTGCTGGCCCTTTAAGCTGCTGAGACTATATACATGGACCACTACGCCCAGAAAGCATGTAATTTTAAAAATTATGTGGGTATCATATATTGCTTTCTTTGGTTTCAGGCATCAAGCAATCTCAAATTTTGAGGATAAACTTTGCTTGGTTATGTTGTGTAATTCTTTATTATCACACTAAATTCATTTTGCTCATATGCTAAGGGGAGCTAGGGGACTAAAGAAATGGCTCAGCGGGTAAGGATACTTGCTGTGCAAACATGGGGATCTAAATTCAAATTCATAGAATCTGTATAAAAATGAGGTTGCTATGCATTTGTGATGAATAATGGATTGGGGATCACTGGGGTTTGCAGCCACCAGCCTAGCTCCAGGTGCAGTGAGAGACCATCTTAAGGGAATAAAGAGGAAAGAGATGGAACAGGACAACCCACCTTCTCCTCTGGCTTCTGTGAGTGCACAGAGAAACATGCCCACATGCATGTGTATACACCACACATTCACACACATCTCTCTCACACACACATACACACACACACACCACACACATACATACACACCACACACACATACACCACACACACACACACACACATACATACACCACACACACACACACACATACACACACAAATATATATGTATCACTCACATATAAATTTATATATATGGAATGTAGTTTATAAGTATGTATTTTCAAAAATAATCAGGATGGACAAGTGTTGTAGGAGCTTTTTCCGCCCCACATGAACAAATGCTTACTCACACCAGATAGGTCATCAACAACGCAAACAAGCTCTATCCAAGTGTAGCTGGGAGAACCAATTACTTTAATTGTTTTTACTTTCTCTCTCTCTCTCTCTCTCTCTCTCTCTTTCTTTCTTTTTGCACCTTCAATTTATTTATAATTTACTAGTTTTTTGGCCTGATTTTTTTAAATTTTTATTTTAATTTTAAACTGTTACTCAAAGGCTTTATAAGTTTGGTAATGCTCAATAACAAGATGGCCATACGCTCAGTAGTGTAACCCAATACCCAACCTAGCTATATCAACTATCTTTGACTGGTGGAGACATGTGAACATCTGCCTCCATGTTCCCCTCCCACCCTCCTCTTAGCTCCTCTTCCTCCTCTCCTTACTCCTCCTCTTCTCCTTACTCCTCCCACCATAGCTCCTCCTACATATCACCCTTCCTGTTAAGATAAAACTTTTCTCTCAAAATACAATTAGAGCATAACTATACCAATTTGTATCAGTAAGGTACAAGATAGACCTAATACCTAGTCCATCATTTTGTTGACTAACCAGAACCTCTGTCGTCTCTCCTAACTTAAAGACTTAGTCCTGAACCTGCTTTTTTCTTGGCTTTAGAATGAATGTTAGCTGAAAACCATCTTCTCAAGTTTTTTCTCTCAAAGTAAATAGCCAGGATTTATTTATCAGACTATAAATCTTCAACCCCATGAGAAATCCAGAATGACTGAATTAACTGAAATTATGGGAAGCACAAAGCATAGCTTCTAAAACTTAGCCAATTTATAGAGACCGCTGGACACCTGGACAGTCCCTATATTACAAAACGTTGGAGCATCTGATCTTCAGCCTTCTGGCCCAGGATGATCTGACAGACCTAGTGATGCAGAATTATTAAGGGCCGATTACTCTGTCTTGGCAGATATAATCAGTCGACTATTCCGAAAGTGTGTCTGTAGATGAAAAGAGGCAATTCTTGCCTAGTGGCTGTCTCACCACAACTGGAGTAACTCTAAAGACGCTCAATTTCTTCTTAGAATCCAAGACAGGAAGCTGTCAGGAGCAGATAGGTCTCTAATCAAAATGAACCTTAATGCAGAAATGTTTGTAATGTCAATTCTGTGGACTTCTGACATTCTGAAAACCAACTATCCATGTAAGACAATCTGGACTGTTGTCTGTTAACTCCTCTCAGCTATTTCTAAATAAAATATAGAAAACACCCTAACAATAAACTCAGAGCCATGAATTTGCTGTAAGCCCTTAACTCACAGGCTAACCATCTCAAATCAGTTAAAAAGGTTAAAGAAAGACTGGGCCTAAGCCTTGTATTCCTAAATGTGTTATATAGGCACAATGCCTATGAGAGTAACAATATTAATCTCACTTCTATATCAATAAGAAACTCATACCAATGAAAACCTTAAATTTGAAATCAAAGTAAATTTTGTACCATTTAAGAAATTATAACTTCAGCTTAATAACAATTATACAGATTTCTACCAATACGTTATGGTTATGCAATAAATCCTAGCTATTCCTCCCTGTTCCAACAAAACCACTACTTTCCCCTAGAAAGACAGCCCAATATTAACCACCTCAGTCCCCAAGCCCAGAGAATAGGGGCACTGACTCTTCATTAACTTCTTCAAGCTGATTACGGGCGTTGAGATATTAGAAGAGGGGTGAGGTGAAGAGTACATTGATAAGCCTCTGACGTCTGTGTCTTCACTGCATCCAGCTGAGATTCCAGGACATCAGAGGTTTGAGCAGGTCTACTTAGATTGCTTGATGAGTAGATAAACCAAGGCTGTGTATTCTGCAATATACAATTCTCAAAACAAATTTTAGTATCAAGATATTTTTTGTTTGAATTCTGGAATCTAGTCTTCTGGTTGCTTGTCTCTATCACATCTAATTCATATAATTCTGGAAGTTTCTATGAGAGTGTGCTCCCACTATCCTCCCATTCCCGCCTCTCTGCTCTCAAATTCCCCAACACTAGGGAATCCAAACTATTGGGTACCAAGGCCCTCCACTTCCACTGATGCCTGACAAGGCCACTCTCAACTACGTATACAGGTGGAGCCATGAGTTCCTCCCTTTGTGTTCTCAGGCTGGAGGTTTTAGAATGGCTACTCCAGTTTGTTTCTTAGGACCATTTGCTTGAAAAATTGTTTTCCAACCTTTTACTTTAAGGTAGTGTCTGTCTTTGTCACTGAGGTGGGTTTCCTGTATGCAGCAAAATGCCGGATTCTTTTTACATATCCAGTCCATTAGCCTATGTCTTTTTATTGGGGAATTGAGTCCATTGGTGTTAAGAGATATCAAGGAACAGTGATTGTTGCTTCCTGTTATTTTTGTTATTAGTGGTGGAATTATCTTTGTGTGGCTATCTCTTTTGGATTTGTTGGATGAGGATTACTTTCTTGCTCTGTCTAGGGTATAATTTTCCTCCTTGTATTGGAGTTTTCCCACTAATATCCTTTGTAATGCCGGGTTTGTGGAAAGATATTGTGTAAATTTGGTTTTGTCATGGAATATCTTGGTTTCTCCATGTATGGTAAATGAGAGTTTTGCTGGGTATAGTAGCCCGGGCTGGCATTTGTGTTCTCTTAGAGTCTGTATGATGTCAGTCTAGGATCTTCTGGCTTTTATAGTATCTGGTGAGAAGTCAGGTGTAATTCTTATAGGTCTGCCTTTGTATGTTACTTGGCCTTTTTTCCTTACTGCTTTTAATATTCTTTCTTTGTTTTGTGCATTTGATTATTATGTGATGGGAGGTATTTCTTTTCTGGTCTAGTCTATTTGGCATTCTGTAGGCTTCTTGTATGCTTATGGGCATCTCGTTCCTTAGGTTAGGGAAGTTTTCTTCTATAATTTTGTTGAAGATATTTACTGGCCCTTTAGGTTGGGAATCTTCACTCTCATCTATACCTATTATCCTTAGGTTTGATCTTCTCATTATGTCCTGGATTTCCTGGATGTTTTGTGTTAAGAACTTTTTACATTTTTTGTTTTCTTTGACAGCTGTGTTTACATTTTTTGTTTTCTTTGACAGCTGTGTCAATATTTTCTATGGTATCGTCTACACCTGAGATTCTCTCTTCTATCTCTTATATTCTGTCGGTGATGCTTGGATCTATGACTCCTGATTTTTTTTTTCCTAGGTTTTCTATCTCCAGAGTAGTCTCTCTTTGTGATTTCTTTATTGCTTTTACTTCCGTTTTTATGTCCTGGATGGATTTGTTCAATTCCTTCACTTGTTTGGTTGTGTTCTCTTGTAATTCTTTAAGGGATTTTTGTGTTTCCTCTTTAAGGGCTTCTACCTGTTTATCTGTGTTCTCCTCAAATTCTTTTTTTTTTTTTCAAGATAGGGTTTCCTCTGTGTAGTTCTGGCTGTCCTGGAACTCACTCTGTAGACCAGGCTGGCCCCGAACTCAGAAATCCGCCTGTCTCTGCCTCCCAAGTGCTGGGATTAAAGGCATGCGCCACCACCGCCCGGCTCTCCTCAAATTCTTTGAGAATGTTATTTATGTCCTTCTTAAAGTCCTCTATCATCATCATTAGAAGTGATTTTAAATCTGAATCTTGCTTTCCTGGTGATATGGGGAATTCAGGACTTTCTAGTATGGGAGAACTAGGTTCTAATGATGCTAAGTACCCTGGGTTACTGATGCTTATGTTCTTGAGCGTGCCTTTTGCCATCTGGATCACCTTAGTGCTACCTGCCCTGTCTTTTACTGGAGCCTGTCTTTCCTATTATCTTGGTTGTTTCAGAACTGTGTGGGGTGGGTGTTACTGCTAGGGTTAGAGCTGGGGCCCAAGATCTGCTCAGTGCTCCAGGCCAGGAGTGAATTCCTGGGTCCTAGTGGGTCCCAGTTACTCCCTGTTTGGAGCAGGTGTTGTTGTCTCCTTACCTAAGATGCTGCCTGGGTTAGAGCTCCTGGGAGGCCTGCTTCCTCTGGGTTTTGTGAGATTGGGTGCAGAGCAGTTGCCCGGGATCTGCTCGGGCCCAGACCGGAAGCTCATTCATTCATTCTTATGGGCATAGGCTGTTGAAGGATTTTTCTTCCTTACTGGTTCAGGTATCATGTGTGCCTTACTTAATCATTAAACTCCCCAGACCTTCACAGTTGTACCTGGCTCTTGCAAACCATGAAAACTGATTTCCCCTCTTGTGTTTCTTTAGATGTGCGAGTATGTCTTTCAAACAGTTTTCTAAACATGTAGCATGCCCAGAGGCCAGCATCATAAAATCTATGAACTGAAACCCTTTGGCAGGAAGAATCTCTGACGAGCCACCAACTTTTGTCTGTAGACAAAAGTTGACAAGGTCAAGGTTTCACAGCATGAAACAATTCTATCACATACTGTTGCTCTCTCAAAAGATCAATGTTGATCCAGTGGTGAGAATGGGATCAAGTCAGCTACCTTCCACAATCTCAGTCATTTTCCATCTTGCCTCTTGATCCTGGGGCACGGCCACAGGGCAGCCATGACTCTCTGCACCTTCAATGGGCTTGGCCAGGTGAGGCTAGCTTTTATTGCACTGAATGGCCTTAATTGCTATTCTTATACAGGCTTCCTGGCTTTGATAGGCTCTAGGTTTAAACTGTGGTTTGCTGTTGGCTCTCCAATGTCACTGGGCTAAGTGAACATCCTCCAAACCCCAGGACACTTTCTTCAGGAGAGAATTGTATATAGCTTAATCTGGGAGATAATCACCCACCCTAGGACAAGCTTTTGCCCTCACCCACACTGTTCTATTGTTTATACCTTATACAACATCTGCTCATGCTTTAAAGCCTTCCATAGGCTCACAGGCAGTGAATTTGGCTTTATATGTATATATGTTTGTGTTCCTCTGTGTGTGTGTGTGTGTGTGTGTGTGTGTGTGTGTAGGAGGGAACGTGTGCATGTATATGCTTGTAGGGTGCCTTCCTCGGTTGCTTTCCACCTTACTTTTTAAGACAGGGTCTCTCGCTGAACCTGTAACTCACCAATTCAACTAGGCTGGCTGGTTGAAGAGCTCCATGGGTTTGCCTGTCTCTGTCTATAAGCCCCATTGCTGGCTTACAGCTTTTTATGTGTGTTCTGAGGAGCTGAACTTGGGCTCTTAGAAGGAGAGAAAGGGAGGAAGAGAGAGGGAAAGGTAGAAGGAGGGAGAGGGAGGGAGAGGGAGGGAAAGGGAAGTAGAGAGGGAAAAGGAGTGGGAGATAGAGGGAGAGAGAGAGTCTGCACCATGGCACGCACATGTGTGGAGGTCAGAGGGCAACATTTGGTGTTGGGGCTCACATTGAACCCGGTTTCACATAGAAGTTGTCATAGCCAGGCTCCCTTACCTGAGAGTTTCTTCTGTGTCTGTCTGGCCTCACTGGGAGCACTGATATTACAGGGGTGTAGACCGCACTTGGCTTTCAATGGGCTCCTCATACATGCAGGCGAGGAGTTTTATCCACTCAGCCCTCTCCCTAGCTTCCAACCCACATTCCTATAAGTAACTCACAATCTTAACGAAAGAGCTTGCAGTTCCATTCCCCGCTCTGTAACAGACAGAGAATTCTATTTAGAATATGTTTACCCTGGTAGCAGGGTTGAAATAGAAAGATAGGCTCACCTATTTTTGGCTGAAAATTCAGGATCTAAGATTTTTTTTAAAGGACTTGGCCCTGAGGTTCCAGCTTAATTCCAACAAGGCTTAGAAGTCTGTTTCGTTTCCCTGATGCTGAGTCACCAGACTGGATTCATTTTCCAGGGCGTTATGCTAATTACACGTTACTGGAGCTAATGGATTAAATAATAATAATGGCACCAAGTATAAAAGATAGCAGAGCGCCCTGGCTTCTTCTCCAGGGCAGACCAGCTTATAACCTCGCAGCTGTTTGGCTACTATTAATTAATAAGCATTACAGTGAGCTTCGATTTTCTGAGGTGTCCAGCATGACTTTCTAGTTAATCTTTCCCAGCCATTCTAGCACTGACTTTACACAAAGGGTGGAGTTGATGAATTGGTTGCCTGAAGTCATGTCTGTGGTGAAGCCAAAATTACATTTTAAATGGTATGAATAATAATAAAAATAGAGTAACTGTGATATACCTCACAGCTTTCAAAGGACTTCCTCCCTCATTTCGCTGATGTTTACTAAGCGCCCTGAGAAGATTTCCTGTTGAGTAGCTGATGACAGCAGCCGCGAATTCACTTCCTAGCTGTCTTGGTGAAATAGAAACTTAGAAAGGACTGTAACGTTCTGGAGGTCTGTACTCGATGAACTTGGCTTCCTATCTCCCCTTTTGGTAGGATTCTGGGATATTTCAGGCACTACAGAACAATTTACATTTAGACAAATGAATGTTGTGTTTTGTAAGGCTTTCATTCTGTTTTACCAGAGACCATATAGTGTGTAAATCTCCAGAATTCAATGTCAATAGAAACCTAGTTTAAGAACCCGGCATGCTGGCACAAGCCTGTGACCTCAGCACTCAGGAAGCTTGTAGGGAACCTCAGAGTCAGCTCAAGACACCCCAAGACTAAGTTCTCAGCACAAAGGAGATTTACTTGTCACAGAGGGACAGAGGCAGGAATAAGAGACAAAGACAGGAGACAGAGGAAGAGGGAGAAGGAGAAGGAAACAAGGGAGAAGGGAGAAAGGGGAGAAGGGGAGAAGGGTATATTTTTGAGAGTGTGTGTGTCTGCAAAGCACTGCCTCTGGACAGAGAAGAGACAGCTGTGGCCATGGACGAATGGCAGTTTATGAAGGTAAAAAGGAAAACTCCAGTATAGGATGAGGTGTTTAATTTTAATTGGGCATGTTAATTAGGGCAGCCAAAGGGGGATTTTTAACCCCTGGACTTCAATACTTTTATAGCTAGACCTTGTGGTCAGCCTCAGGAGGAGGAAGTGGCCAAATAAGGGAATAGATCTTGGGGATCTAGCTTTAGGAATGTAACCTAATTCTTTTTTTAAGTAGAATGGACTTTTATTATCATAATGTGTTTTTAGTTTTTTTAAAAATATTTTTTATTGGATATTTTATTTACATTTCAGATGTAATCCCCTTTCCCTTCCTCCCAGGAACCCTCTATCCCATCCCCCCTCCTCCTGCTTCTATGAGGATATGCCCCCACCCACTCTCCCACTGTCACCTCCCCACCCACAATTTCCCCCACACTGGGGTGTCCAGCCTTCACTGCACCAAGGACTTCCTCACCCACCTATGCCTGACACTGTCATCCTCCCCTACATATACAGCTGGAGCCATGGGTCCCTCCCTATGTGCTCCCAGGCTGGTGATTTAGCCCTGGGAGCTCTGGTTGGTTGGTATTGTTGCTCTCCTCATATTTTTAATAAGGCAGAGGAAATGGGAGAGAAGGGCAAGGCCTTCCAGAACCACGTTTTCTGTGCTTGGGCTGGCTAGAATTCCTTCAAAGCTGAGGTAGAAGATTGCTGCAAGTTTGAGAGCGGCCCAGACCATGAATTAAGTACTGGGAAAGCTAGGGCTATATAGCAGGACCCCAACTCAAGTAACACATCTCAGTTAAATAAAGTTGAGTTAGTTCAAAGACTGCTCCTGCTAGGATGTTGGATCTCTGAAACCCTGGGTTGGATCTACTGGCTTCTGTGGACGTGCACAGCAGAGAAGCCATTTTGGTCACTTTCTCTTTCTTCATTTCCTTCCTCTCTCCCTCTTTCCTTCCCTGTCTGATTCCTCCTTCCTTTCCTAACTCCTTTCCTTTATCTTTTGCTTGAGACAGGGTTTCAGGTAGCTCAGGCTGGTTCAAACTCCTTATGTAGCCAAGGCTGGCCTCGAACCCTTGATCTCCCTGCCTTCACCTCCGAATTGCTGAGGTTTTCATCATGAGCCACCAACTGCATCATTTCTCAATGCCTGGGCCTGCCTTGACTTTTGTAGACCCATTATCCACATTCTCCATCTAGTCCTTCTAGACCCTCTTATAATCCCACAAACCAAGAACTGCATGGTTGGACAGGATTTTTAAAGACACAGAGTCTATGCCTCTTTCAAATGCAAAAAATGAGGCTCAAATAGTTACATTCTAAGTCACCAAGCTAGTAATAGTCAGACCAGAATCAAGAAGCCACTAGACTTTTGCTTAAGTAGAGAAGGGCAGTGTAGCGGCGTTTGCCCAGCTCACTGGCCACACATACAGAGAACTGTTTCTAAGATGCGTTCATATACACAGGGCCTCTCCTCAGTGCAGGGCCATATCACTTGGCTTAGTTGGAAATTCATGATGCAAATTAGAAAATTGGAGACTCTGGAAAGTCCCTTGGGAAAGAATCTGTTTAACCAAGCATTTCTCAAAATACTTTGTCATTTCCCCCCTCCTCATAGGAAGTCTAATTACAACTTATGTAATTAGTGCTCCATGGTTGGTGATGACACAGTAACAGACAAACAGATGTTGTCTTGTGAGATGGGACAATCACAAGCTAGGTCTTCGGCTTCCAGTTATGTTTATCTTTACGTGAGTTTACGAATAGGTATCATCAAAAGGGGGCTGGTTTAAACTGGATATGGTGGCACAGGGCCTGCAAACCAAGCATTCTAAAGTGTAGGCAGGAGGATCAGAAATTTAGGACTATAACCTGCCAGCTACATTGGAAGCTTGAGGCCTGTCTAAAAATAAAATGATTTAGAAAAGGCTGGTTCAGGGTCCCATTTTTCTATTCACTTGGAAATAAATAAGTATGGAGAAGTTCCTTTGGAGCTGGCAGCCCTGAACTCTAGAAGCTTATGGGATGGATCCTTACCTAGAGACCTCTGTCTCTAAACCCTGAGAGTCAGACTTCTGACTCCAAATTCCCAGTTAGAAGCTTATTGCTTTGGGCTCCCAAAGCCAGAGGTTTATAGTTGTAGGCCTTCAAACCTAGTCAATGGCTCTGAGATTTTAAAGCCAGAGATTTATGGCTCTAGATGCTCAAGTAAGAAGCCTGTTGTTCTAGGCCTTGAGTGTGAACAGCCCAGTACCAGACAGCTAATGTAGTCTCTCTGAAGTTCCTGTGGTAACAAGCCTCTCGACTTTTAACATTCAATGGTTCTCTTGAATGTTTCCAGCAGCGGTGTGTGCAGATCTCCTTGGCTTTTTGCCTTCTGCAGTGGTCTTGGTTCTTCTTACTCTCTTGCTTTCTAGTAGTAGTCTGAGTTTGTTGCTTTTTCTCACCGTTTCTGTTCTTTTGAAGTCCTCAATAGTCTCCGTCATCCACCCCGGCCACTCTGTGGAGGTCTTTGGCTACAAGCTGATTCTTAACTGCTGCATGAGCCAAGAACTTAAAACCCCAGGAATCTGTGACCAATAGACTGCGCCCTGCTCTGAGTTCCTCCTTATTGTGTAAAGTGGTGGTTTTTCAGGTAATCCATGGGAGACTCCATTTCACAAGCCTTTTCCCCGTCTATCTTGAAGGTGGAAGATGATTGTATGCCTGGCGGACGGGCAAACAGGGCCATCTGTTTGTATATCTTGAGACTTTAGAGACACATGAGCATGTTAAGAGTCACATCAGTACAATGAGGCTCAAGAACTTATTGGGCGTGCCAAACTGAGTGAAGGGTATAACTCCCTCAACTGAACCCCATAAAACAGTAGATACTTAGCACTGTCATTGCATGGCCCCACTGACTTGTCACCGGACACCCAGTACGTGTGTGTGTGTGTGTGTGTGTGTGTGTATGTGTGTGTGTGTGTGTGTATGTGTGTGTGTGTGTATGAAGGACTGACAGAGAACTCTTGACTCTCCCCAGAGCTTCAGCGTGCCTCAATCCTCTCCTTGTTGATGGGGCCTACTGGACTGCTATCTGTCCATCTTCTTGCTTGTCCATCTCTACTGGATTTGTTGTTTCTGCTCTGAATTCAGTCTTGCCCATTCATTGCTGAAGCTGACTACATCTTCCTATTCAATACCGAGTTTCCTACTTCCCTACATCTGGCGTGGTTCTGTTAGGTCATCAATACAGACTCCACAAGTACTTCTGTAGCCCTCTTCCGAAACCTCTGGAAGTCTGCTATTGCTTTTTCAAGATAGATAGATAGATAGATAGATAGATAGATAGAGAGATAGAGAGATAGAGAGATAGAGAGATAGAGAGATAGGGAGATAGGGAGAGATAGAGACATATTTTCCAGGTGCTGTGTAATATGAGTTAATATTAGTAATTCATATTGAAATAAAAGAACCCACATTTACCTTGACCAGGTTATACTAGATAAGATCATCTGGAAAGCTTTCTTAATGATTTATTTTTATTATTTTTAACAATGTGTATTCACAAGTGTCTGTGTGAAGGTTATCAGTTTCCACAGAGGCCAGAGTCATCAGATCTTTCTGTATCTGGAGTTACAGATAGTTGTGAGCTGCCCAATAAGCCTGTTGAGAATTGAACTAGGATCCTCTGGAAGAGTGATGCATGTTCTGAACTGCTAAGCTACCTCTTCAGCCTATGAATTGATTTTTATTGAATAAATTCTGACAATGTAGAAAAACACAAATGTCTTTATTTATGTCCCTGGCATAGCATATTCAAGACAAGTCCCTGCAGGTTTATTGCTTTGGGAATCACTTTTCAGCTGCTTCTAGCTGCTGCTGCTAAATAGCTAGAGTGGGAAACACATGGTTTTCTTAGTGTTACCAGCTCATTTAATTCCTACCTATGACAAAGACCACAGGGAAACAATAAAAGACCATCCAGAAGAGAATTTTAATGGGCCAAGTGTTGTAGGACTTGTGGTCAGCACATGGGAGGAGAACCCTTCAGAATCATCCAGATAGAGTAAAAAAATTGCCTGCTTATCAATATAGAAAGTGAATGCCGTTGCTGGTAAACAGCTTCTAGTTCTGTCTGTCACAGCTTCAAGCTCCACCAAACTCAAGCTTTTTGCTAAGTCAGCAAGTTGCTCTTCCTGAGTATGACCGGCTGCAGTTTGGTGGGGTGGACCCTCTGGAGTTCACGGAGACTTGTTGTGGCTGAAGTGAAATCTCCTAGAGTCAGGGCAGGATGTCTAGGGCAGTTGTGACTAGAGCAAAGCCTCAAATCGAAGCTTCAGCGTCTTCACTGTGATGGTTTCCGGCTACTTTGCAAAGAGGAATTTGCTCAGAGGGACTGTTGTAGAGTGTTCAAAAGAGCCAGGCTGCTATGATGACAGTCCAGCCAGTTTGCCAAAGCAACAGTGCTGGATTGACAGCTCTTCATTTGAGGCAGGAGTCAGGGAAGGGTCTGTCAGCTGTTGGTCAAGTGGCCCACTGGCTGACTCTGAACAGCTTTGTGAATTTAAAACACCAAAAAGTGCTTAAAATTAAGGCCTAGTAGGACATCGACATTCTCAGTGGTACTTACTAGCATGTAAGTCCTTCCCAGACACCCTCATGGAGAGCTGGGTCTCCTTGATTTGTCTCAGTATTACTATCCGTACTCAACAGATGAGTTTGGGACCCTGGTTGCCTATGGCCAGAGTTGAACAGAAACTTACTTAAGGAAAAAGGACTGGAAAGATGACTCAGTAGCTAGGAGCACTGGCTGCTCTTCTAGAGGACCCAGGTTTGATTCCCAGCACCCACAAGGAGGCTCACGACTGTCTGTAACTCATTTCTTCTTATCTACTTTGCTTCCAGGCACACGTGCAAACAACACCACCCATATACATGGAAGAGGGAGGGGGTGGTATTGTAACTGGGAAGTTTAGAAACATTGAAAGCAACAGTTCCTTTCCTTATCTCTGCTTCCATGTTTCCGGGGTCCATTCATCCCCTTTACAGACAGAACACCTCAGAGAAAGAGAACACTGCCTCATAATTTATATCCACTCCTCCACACAGCAGCCAGGAAAGAAAGGCTTGCTTCTGCTCGCCTCACTTACCAAAATCTGGGGAGGGCTTGTGATAGCCCAGCAAACCTAGCCCCAGCCATTCACATCTGTCACTGGGACAGTGATTCCCAGTGATGTGGAAATCTGATGCCAGTATCAAGTCTCAGGTTACACAGTAAGTTTTTTTTTTTTTTTTTTAAAGAGTCAAAATGGCTCCAAACTCCATTTAATTTTCTCTGTAATTTATTGACTCAAAAAGCTATAGCTTCCACCTTGAGGAAGTAATAGTCTGGTAGGACAGTTGGGAAGCCCCGAGAGAGGGTGGGTGAAGGATACAGGAGTTGCAGCGCTCAGCAGAGAGGGGGATCACACAAAGAGCACAAAGAGCATATCTTATTCTTTGAGGATTATGGGACTCTTTAAAAATCTGCTGAACCTCATGGGTTCTTTCCTAAACACACACACACACGCACATGCACACACACCATGCTTCAAATTTTTCATGAAATTTTTTGGCTTGTATTTAAGGATGTTCATTGTTACTTCACCAAGGCACTTAAGACTTCAGGCTAAAAACCATTGTTTTGAAGATACACTTAGCTAGAAGAACCTGGATACCTGGATCCAAAGACCTAACCCTGCTGTAAAATGTTGCTACTGGCAGCTACACGGACAGTCTCAGATGTGAACCAGCCTGTGTCAGTCAGCAAGGAGGGGCTGGGCAGCCCAAACTGTGTGGTGCAAGGACCTGCTATAGAAACAGCAGCTTCCTTGGAGCATAATTCCCCAATGCTGAAGTGGGTGATCACAAGAGCATGAGAGCATTAAGTAGAGGTTTCCAGTAATCACTACTTTTAAAAAATGTAAGTAATACAGTCATAGTGATCAGGTCTGAGCCCATTTTACAGAAAAGGAAGTATGGAGAGACTGAAGCGATTTACCCAAGAGTTAACGGTCTCTGCACCTGAGGTGAACAGAGCCAGTGGCTCTAACTGTCCTTGTTTCTTTGTCCTACTTCACCATATAGCCACAGATTAGGCAACTGGCAGGATAAATGTAAATAATACCGCTCACATGTGATACCCATCTCACTTTATTGTAACCTGTCTTAACTGTTCACTTGCTCTACCGGACTGTCAACCTCAAGAGAATGGGAATTATACCTGCTCTGAAAAGCACAGCTACAGCCGGTACTCTTGTAGTCTTGGCACAGGGGAGGCTGAGGTAAAAATAGTGATGATGGTGGGGATGATGATGATGATGATGATAGTGAGTTTTATACCAACCTAGGCCACGTAATGCAATGTGTCTCTGCCCCATCTCTGTAACTCACTCACAGTGGAAGCTCAGGAAGCACCTCCCTCCCCAGGGTGACTGAAGAATAATTGAATTACAGGAGTTCCACTTCTGTACATAGTATGCTGCTGCTATTTTAGGAATTTCTACAAGGTGGCCTGTTACCCTACCCCTTCTTTTGTCCCTAGCCACTTTCTGTGGCTTCCTTGTCTTCCTAATTTATATCAGGGAGGCTTCCATCTTCCACACATGGAGAAGACCCACTGATTTCTAACTCCTGGCTGTGTTGGTGTTGGCTGAGGGGCCCTGGAAGCACTGTTTTCGTCTCTCTAAGACGCTCATCAGGACAGACCTGGGGTCTTTGTCACTTTTCTGTTGCTCTGGAGAGACACATGACAAGGCAACTTAGAAGAGAAGGCATTTATTGGGAAAGCATTTATCATGGTGCTGGGGATTAGAGTCTGTGATCATTATGGTGGGAGTAGCAGGCAGGCAGGCAGGCAGGCAGCAATGGTGGGATGGTGCTGGAGCAGTAGCTGAGAGCTATATCCTGACCCATAAGCCTGTGGCAGAGAGAGATAGGGTGTGTGTGTGTGTGTGTGAGAGAGAGAGAGAGAGAGAGCATGCACACACACATGCTAACTGGGAATGGCATGAGCTGTTGAAACCTCAAAGCCGGAACCCAGTGACGCATCTCTTCTTCCAACGAGGCCACACCTCCTAATCTTTCCCAAACAGTTCCACCAACTGGACAGAGCATTCACGTATATGAGCCTATGGGGGCCATTTTTCATTCAAACCACCACAGCCAGTGTGCACTCAAAGAAATGCATTAGAGAAGCTTGGCAGATTGAGGCCCAACCCCCACAGAAGGTAGCTCTCAGTACCCCAGTCCTTAGCAGACCCCATCATCCCATGCTGAAGGATATAGAACTCTCTTTTACTTCTATGAGGCCGAGAATAGCTTTAGGAAAGGGAAAGGTTCTCCTTGGTATTTGTCAATCAAACTGAAAGTTCTCAGCTGCTTGGCAGTAGGCAGGAATAGATGCCACATCTTTCAACTTGCAGTTTCTTCAGACAGGAAGTCTGTGTGGTGTGATGTACTTTTAATATCCTGTGGAAGGGCAAGTGCTCAAACTTTTGAAAATTTACATTGAAATTAATTCTTCAAGGACTACATAAGTGCAGGCCATCAAATTCTCTTTAAAAATTTAAGCAAAATGAGGCATGACAGATTATACATTTTTGTAAACGTCATCCCTCATAATATTGTAGTGAAGCTTGAAGAGAATGCAGTGTGAAAGGCACCCAGAACCGTGCTCAGTGACTCAGTTGTCTTCGCTCTTGTTTCCCCTCCCAGAGCTGAGGGCAGAGCAGCCAGAACAGATGAACCTCCTATGTGTATGGAGCGAGACTGACTTTGGCAGTAAACAACAGAAAACTCGACATCAGATGTCAAAGTGAGAACTTTATTTGTTTTAGTTTAAGAGCCCACTCAACTCATGGCTGATAGATCTTCACTTTTCTTGGCTGTGCCCCTATGTTTATTGCTTCACAGTTTCAAAATAGTTACTGTGACTCCAGTCATATCCAAGACGGGGAGGGAGGGCAAGGGAGTCATTAGTACTACGGATTAAGCCCAGGGCATTACTCATACTAGCTAGTGTTCTGTCATTGAGCTATATCCCTGGCCATGTGAGCGTGTGTGTGTGTGTGTGTGCTGTCTTGTTTAATAACTCTATCTTAATGCTTGAGACAGAGTCTCAGTGAACCTGGAGTTCATGAATTTGGCTACCCTGGCTGGCCAACAAGACCCACGGATCTTCCTGTCTTCTTTACCCCAGAGTGGGATTACAGGCACATGTAGTAGTGCCTTGCCTTTTATCTTTACTTTGTTTATTCATTTACAGGGTCTCACTACGTAACTGGCCTGGAGCTCGATATGTCCTCTGGGCTGGGCTTAAACTCCCAGCCTCCTGTTTTTTAAAATGTGAATGTTGGAGCATGAGTTCAGATTCTAATGCTTATAGAGAAAAAGTTTACAAACTGAGCTGTTTACTCAATGTGCCCAGCCTTCTTACTCTATATTTTGAGACAAGTTCTCATTCTGTAGCCTAGGCAGGCCTTGAACTTGTAATCCTCCTGTCTCAGCTTCTGTAATAGCTAATATTACAGGCCTCAGCGTGAGGACTCCCTCTGTTTGCAACTCAGCCTCACAGAAAGTAGAGAAATAAGTGTCTATTTTTCTACACTGTCTAAAATGTCTACATAGACAAGGGAGACAGTGGTAAGAGGGTGAGTCTTAGATCAGCTGCTTGGTGATCAATCTTACTACAGAGATTTCAGTATGAACTTGATTTCTTTCACAGAAAATGGAAATGGGAATTAGGGGTTAGTTAGCAGGATATGACTTTACTTTCTTCCTTTAATCTAACTAAAGACATTTTTTTTTTTTTACCATAGTTGGCTTCTCTCTGAGAGATGTATGGGTCTAGTCAGTTGGAGAATGAGCAAGGTGCTTATCCCATCCAAAGATGGTACTCATACCATCTTAGTGGAATGAAGTAAATGGATAAATTTATGAACAAACCAGCTTATAAACTCAGCCAGTATTAAAATTATAATTAAGTAAAGTATACACATTCTAAAAGATAAACATTTAAAATTCATTACCACCTAATATCACCTTATTGCTCCTGTCTGTTCCTGTCTACTGTCCCCATCTGGTGTTTTAGAATGAACTGTTCTGCATGCCTTCCCATCACTATGTTGATAGCTTTAACTTGGCATGAAAGCATTTACCCCAAAGAGATCAGCAAATGCTACAAATCTGTCCTTTGACTTACTCGAGTGAGTCAATTGGTCAACATTCACCAACACACCACTGTGATCAGTTCTAGAGGATAATGACTTGGAGAGAAGCTGAAAATGCATGAACATCTGGGGCAAGCATGTAGGCACCACAAAACATCTTCAGACCCCTTCCCCACAAACAAAACAAAGCAACAACAAAACAAATAAAGAACAACAACAACAAAACTGGTTTCTGTGTTCACCCAAGCACATCGAATGCATTATATACCTTGCCTTCTTTCTGCATGAATGCAAAGAGAAGTACAACTTCTTTATCCCCTGGTATTAATGAATTCTCCCTACACAACTCTGTCCTTCTCTATTGCCACTGCCATCATTAATAAACATCTGTTGTTGATTATAAATATCCACGACTCAGCTTCCGAGTTTAGCTAAGTGGTGTAAAGTACAGTCTGTATGATGAGGGAATGTTCAGCTAGACTGGAGTAGTTACAGGAAAAATGAGAGTGGTTTATTCTAGATGATCCATATTGTCTCTTTACAGTGTTTATCTTGATTTATGTTTAAATGCACACACATACACACACACACACACACAATATATGTATCTATATGTGTACATACACGATTAAATAAAACGTTGTTTAGTGTTGTATTTTTTGAGACTGAGTTGCACTGATGGCAGTATCTGCCTCTCCTTTGTTCCCAGGTGTTTCCCTGTATTTTCAGGGTCTGACAGATAATAGGCACACAGTTGATGATAATTAAATGAATAAATGAAATGAGTGACATGGACGGTAAGATGGGTAGGAGGTAGGGAACAGGGACTGGGGCCATTAGACATGCTACAAGGAGATGCTAGCACTTGAGTGGGACCCTGAAGGAAGGGTAGGATATAAATGAGGTATCTATCATTTTGCTAGAGTTGGAACAAACAGAGGTAGTGAAGCTATTGGGTTGGGGTCACCAAGGTGACCTCCACTTAAAATGCTGTGTCACCCAGACTCGAAGGAGGCAAGTACAACGTAAGAAGCCTTGTGGTTTGAACAGAGTGTCTCCAACAAGCTCATATGGTTGAACATGTGGTCCTCAGCTAATGGCACTGATTTTGGGAGGTGGTGGAACCTTCTGTAAGTGGAGCTTAGCTAGAGGAAGTGAGTTTTTGGGAACAAGTCTTTTAGGTTTATAAACCTAAATCCTGGCCCCACTTTCTGCTCTGACTTTGCTTCGGTCCTCTGAGTTGTGAGCCGGTGAGGAGTCAGTGAGGGCCACGCTTTTCCCAAGGTGGTGGACTTGATTCTCCAACTGTCAACCAGATCACACTCTTCTCCTGCTAGGCCGCTTTTTCTCAGGTAGCTGGTACAGCAACATGAAAAGTTACCAGGGCAGGAAGCAAATGCAGATCAAAGCTGGGAAGGGAACTCAAGATTAAATGAACAGAACAATAGCTGCTCTGAGATCTAAGGGACAATTCTGAGGTTGCAACCTTGAGAGTAGGGAAGCAGGAACTCAGGATGGGGGTGGGAGTCTGGATGAGCAGAGTCTGATGCTGGGCCTCGAGTCTTTCCTCTTTTGACCTGCTTTCCTTCTGTATCAGTCAGGGTTCACTAAAGCAAAGAACTGATATAGTGAATGTATAGACATATATGCAATTTATAATATATACCTTGTATTATATAATATATTATAGTATATGTTTTGTATTCTATTTTATATAAATATTATTAATATTAAAATATTGAAAGAATATTTATTAAAGTGGCTTACAGGATGTGGTCCAGGGTAGACCAGCTATGGCTATCTCACAACAGGATGTCTGAGAGGCCACTAGCTTACTTAGTTCATGGGTCTGGATGTTTCAGCAATCCAAGACTGGTGCTGGAGACCTGGAGGATTATTGGAAAGCTGCTGGCCTTCAGTTTACATTGGAATCTTAAAGAAGTGGTGATGCATGCCTTAATCACAGCATTTGGGAAGCAGAGGCAAGCAGAGGCAGATCTCTGAGTTCGAGGCCAGCCTGGTTTATAGAACAAGTTCCAGGACAGCCAGAGAAACCCTGTTTTGAAAAGAAAAAGAAAGGAAGGAAGGAAGGAAGAAAGGAAGGAAGGAAGGAAGGAAGGAAGGGGAAGGAAGGAAGAGGAAGGAAGGAAGGAAGGAAGGAAGGAAGAAAGAAGAAGGAAGGAAGGAAGGAAGGAAGGAAGGAAGGAAGGAAGGAAGGAAGAAAGGAAGGACAGAAGGAAAGGAAAACACTTTACCAAAGTGTCCAGTAGCTTAGGCTTTACTTGATTGCTGATATAGTCAAGTTGACAACCAAAATTAGCTATCACACCTTTCCTAGGTGGTGTTACCCAGTTTCATGGCTTGAAATCCTCTTCTCTTGGGCCCAGACTTAACATCTAATTGCTTAACATTGCCAATATGAGCTCTAACAGATGCTTCAAATTTACTATGCCTAAAACAAAGCTCTTGATTTTGTCTTCCATTTTGTCCCTTCTGCTTCCCCCATCCTGGTCTTTTGTGTCTTAGTGAACAGAATCTCTGGTCTCCTTGGTACTGGTCTCATCATTCTTAGTATTTCTTTGCCTACACTAGTCCTCTCTTCCTACAAATCACACCTTATCCAACAGTCTCTTCTGATCTTGCTATATATCCCCAATCTGATGGTGTCTCACTTCTCTACTGACATATCTCTAACATCTGGATAACTTTAAATGGCTTTCTAAAGTAGCTTCTCAGCAGATATGCTGCTTCTTCTTCCTCTTCTTCTTCTTCTTCTTCTTCTTCTTCTTCTTCTTCTTCTTCTTCTTCTTCTTCTTCTTCTTCCTCCTCCTCCTCCTCCTCCTCCTCTTCCTCCTCCTCCTTCTCTTCCTCCTCCTCCTCCTGTTACTCCTTTTCCTCTTTCTCCTCTTCTTTCTTCTTCTAAACATTCCATACAAAGAAATGAGAGTGATCTTTTAACAATGCAATTTAAATAGTATCTATCTATCTATCTATCTATCTATCTATCTATTTATTTTTATGTGTGTGAGTGTTTGGTGCACAGATTCATGTGCACCATGGATACAGTCTTGTAACTAAAAAGCTCAGAAGTGGGCATCAGGTACCTTGAAAATGGAATTACAGTTGGATGTGAGCTTCCAAGTGGGAGCTGAGAACTGAACCCAGGTCCTCTAATGAGCAGTCAGTGCTCTTAACCATTGAGCTATCTCTCCAGCCCCAGAGGCAAAAATGTTCTTTTAAAATTACTTATTTGAATCTAGCATAGTATAAAAAAGATATACACTTTGGTGACAAGGAAATGGGGTTTATTTAAAGTATAAAAAGCTGATCAATGTTTGGAAATTATAAAATATTATATTTTTTGATAAATTCAACTTTCATTCATGAAAAATCTCATAAAAATAAGAATAGGCAGAAATTAATTAATTTGATAAAGAGAACCTATCAAATTATCTATAGACAAAACTACATCACATGGTGAAAGACTCGCTTTCCTACTATGTCTTATTTACTTTCCTTGTTGTTGTGATAAAATATCTGACAAAAGTCATGACAGGAAGGAAGAGTTTGCTTTGGTTCACAGTTCAAGAGCACAGTCTGTCATAGCTGAGAAGTCTGATGGCAGGACCTCGAGAGGGCTGACCACATTGCATCCGCAGTCAGGAAACAGGATGGTCAGTGTTATTGCTCACAGCTTTCTCTGGTTTCCTTGTAAGTAGCATATTGAAGAAGAAGCATGTCAGTTGAGAAGCTGCTTAGAAAGCCACTTGATACTGTCCAGATGTGAGAGATATGTCAGTAGAGAAGTCAGATGCAACCCAAGCCCCAAGTCCCAGGGAATGGTGATGGTTCTTCTCTCCTTCACTTAATCAGTAAAATCCCTCACAAGCATGCTCAGAGATTAACTGTGGCATTTGAATTATGTGTTTGAATATGCTTGGCCCATAGGGAATGGCACTATTAGGAGGCGTGGCTTTGTTGGAGTAAGTGTGACCTTGATGGAGGAAGTATGTCATGGCGGAGGGGTGGGGGGAAAGACTTTGAGTTCTTCTCTACTCAAGCTGTACCCTGCAAAGGACACAGTCTTTCCCTGCTGCCTGTGGAACAAGATGTAGAACTCTGGACTCCTCCAGCATCATGTCTGCCTGCACGCCGCCATGCTTCCCAGCATGATGATAATGGACTGAATCTCTGAACTGTAAGCCAGCCCCAATGAAATGCTTTCCTTTGCAAGAGTTGCTGTGGTCATGGTGCCTCCTCACAGCACTGAAAGTCTAACCAAGACTTAACCTAATCTAGATAATCCCTCCCAAGTGTGCCCAGAGGCTTGTCTGATGGTTGATTCAAGGTTCTGACAGGTTGACAATGTTAATCATTGCACCTCACTGTTAGGGAAAAACAAGGGTGCTCATTTCCCACCACTCTCATTCAACATTGTTCTCAACGTTCTATGCTGCACAAAGCAAGGATGAAATTCAGCTAGCTCTCCCTGCTTCACATTTGTGGATTAGATGCAAGCTATCAGCCACTGCCATGCCTGCTTCCATGCTGCCATGCTCCTTCCCATGATGCTCATGGACTCTAATCCTGTGGAGCTGCGAGCCCTATAATTAAGTGCTTTCTTTCTTTTATAAATTTCCTTAGTCTTTGTGTTTAGTCACAGCAATAGAAAAATAACTAAGACTGATGTGTACAGAGTTTCCACTGAAGAGGAATTGCAGATGGCCAGTAAGCACATGAGCACATGATAACCCCATTATTCATTACTGTGGTCAAATTAAAACCATAAAGAGACTATCACTGTATTTATAGCCAAATGGCTAGAAGGAAAGATAGTATTAACAGAAATGAGGAAGCAGAAGAACTGGATTGTCAAGGGCCTGTTGGTTGTGGAAATACAAAAGGATAGTCACTCTAGAAAAGAGTTTAGCAGTTTCTTTGAGTGTGTGCATGTTTGTATACATACAGGTGCACATGTGTGTGTATGTGTGTGTTGGGGGTGGCTAGTGGTCAACCCTGGGACTGCTCCTTAGATGACATTCACCTTGTTTTTGAAACAAAGGCTCTTCCAATGTCTCGTGTACCAATTAGGATAAACTGAATGACCAGAGAGCCCCAGGGACACGTGTCTCTGCTCCTTCAATTCTGGGATTACAAGTCTGGACTACCGAGCGCTTTATCTGCTTTCTCCCCAGTCCTGGCATTTTTTTTAAAACTGAAAATATATAGTATAGTGATTACTTCAGAGGAGAAAAACTTACATTCATGTAAAAACCTGTATGCAAAGTTCTTATTATTCATAATAGCCGAGAACTAGATACTGCCTAGATTTTCATAGTAACAGAACAGTAGTAATGCATATCAAGCAATACCACTCAGCAATTAAATGGAACGGCACATTGGATGGGCCCCAGGAAAATTCTGCTTAGTAAAACGTCTGATTCAGAAGGGTACACACGATGAGATTCCATTGATACAATATGTTTGGAATGTTGTAATTACAGGGATGGAAACCAGATCGCTGGTTTCTTGAGACTGGGATTTGAGGGGAGGGGACAGGACGGGTTACAGAGGGTGAACACCATGGAGCCTTGTGGTGATGGTGTAGCTAGCATCTTGACTTTGGTGGTGGTTGTGGAAAGTTATACATGTTATAAAATTATCAACAACTCCTTCTCTCTCTTACACACAGGCACATGCACGCATGCACGCACTCACACACGCACTCGAGTGTAGGTAGGATCCGTGAGATCTGGCAAGCTCTGTGGACCGCAGCCGTGTCAATCACAGTGTGGATGTTACACTTCTACAGTGACACGAGCTGCTAGTGTGGGGGAGCAAGGTGAAGGATTTTAACGCCAGTCTGTATATCTTATTTTTTTGTACTCTCTGTGAATATAATTAGAACTTTAAGAAATGTTAATCAGACTTCATCCAGGTCTAGTCTCTTATCTAAAATCACCCCAAGGCTTTCCGTTACACTAAGAAACCCCGAATTTCTCACTTTGTGTCCTTGACTCCTTGCCCAGCATCTCCTCTTCGTCTCCTCACTTAGCTTCTGCCACACGCCTCTTGCACACAGTTTTTACTTACCACACCCTTTCCCACTTTGGGGATGTTTCTCTGACGGATCCTGCCAGAAAAGCTTTTTGTCTGTCTTACCCCCACATCCAGTTATCATTCAGGCGTACAGCAATGTCTCCTCAGAGAAACCTCCCCTTAGTCCCTTTGTTAAGCTTACTCCTCGCTGTCCCTGTCAGTCACCGCGCTTGCTCGCTAGCGCCTGCGCTATTTGAACGTAGTTTTCCTTTGGTCTGCATCTTTTTCTTTTTTTCTATGAGGACGCAGACTGGGTTATCCTGCCTTTTTATTTCTTTAGTTTTTAAAAGCAGGTTCTCTCTACGTAGCCCTGGAACTCACTATGTAGACCAGGCTCGTCTAAAACTCACAGAGATCCACCTGCTTCTGCCTCCGAGTGCTGGGATTAAAGGTGAACACCATCGTTCTCACCCGCAGTCTAGCTTGCCTCCAGTGGGTTAGACCATGCTTCATGCTGGGATCCACAGAACATTTCCTGACTACAAAACAACCCTTACTTCCCAACCTCCTTTGAGTCCAGAACAATTTGATTCATGGACTAAAGAGGCAAGAGAGGAAATGAAAACACCGCCATGCTCACCAGTAAGGGCCGGTTTATAAGTGTATTTTTGATAAGGGTCAATGGCAAACCAGACAGCCTTAGCCACCAACCAGCTCTGGGTCCCTTAACCTCTCCTTCAATGCCTGGGTTACTGGTATGCACTAATTACTATGCAGCTTGTGGGGCTCCAGAAAAAGGTACAGAAATAGGCCTGCTGATTTAAAGATACAGGTCTTCCTGGAGAATGAGGGTGGGGTGGGAGGTGGAGAAGGTGGGTGGTGACACAAATAGGAGGAGGCTGGAGAACACCCCCAGAAACAGATCCTTTCTTCCACCTCCATCTCTTCATTCACCTGGTGCTATTTTTATTATTTGGGGGAGGTATGAGCAATTGCATTTTCTATGACTAAGCTCCCTTCCCTACTGAACACAATGCAGTACAAAGCAGTCCGTGAGCTGTAATGGGGTTTGTGTCTCTACCACAGCTGCTTTTTCTTAAAAATAATAAAATTGCATCTCACGTGTCTGTGCATCAGCTACATTAAGGTGCTGTGTTAGTCAGAAGTGGAATTTTAAAAATGCTAGGTTGTGAGTTATGAACCAATAACCCAAGTGTTCCCTTTAACAGAAAAATAAAAGTTTCAAGAGGAGGCAGATTATTTGGAACAGTCTGGCCATAGTTGTAAGAGATTTGGGGTGTGGGACACCATCAGCAAACTCAAAGGAGCACACAGACTATGATCCAGACAGTCAATATATGGGTAATATCAGAGACTGAGGGAGAGACCACACAGCTCAGAATGGTGTGTGTGTGTGTGTGTGTGTGTGTGTGTATGTGCATGTGAGTGTGAGCATGCCAGAGACATTGAATCTCTCTAGAACTGTAGTTAGCAGGCAGTTGTGAAGCGCCTGATGTGGGTTCTGGAGACTGAACTTTGGCCTTCTGTTCTCTTAGCTGCTAAGCTGTGTCTCCAGTCCTGAGAAAAGAACTTTCAAGAAAGATTAAAGTACTGTTTCCATTACCAGATCAGAACGATGACCCAATATTATTTGGTATTTAGATCCAATTTTCTTTAATGATTCCCCCATTCTCCCTCTTTTCCAGGCATTACATTGTACAATTACCTCTCTTTCTCATCTATCTGTCTATCTATCTATCTACCTGTAACGGCCGTTTCTTTTGTAACGGCTGGTTCTGCTACTTTGTAAAGGCTGGCCGGTTCTGCTGCTCCGGTCTGCAGGTCAGGGTCTAACAAGAGAGAGAGTGGGCACGGAGGAAGGGCAGAAAAGGGGTGAGAGACGCAAAAGATAGATACAAGACAGAGTCCGGTGGAGTCTCTTCAAGTCTCTTCTTTATTCTCCTCTCTTCTTCTATATTCTCCTCACACTTATACTATATTCTCCTCACTCCTTCAGTCTCCTCACTCCTCCCACACATAGAAAGGAAATCCTGGCCTTTACCACGTGACTTGCCCTCGTGGACAAGCTCAACTGAAGCCACTATGTCACGTGCCTTGTAGCCATGGATACCAGGAGCACCTTGCAGCTGGGGGCACTAAACAGTGTAACAAGATGTTTATCAGAGTGTGCTGAGCTATTGCAGGCTGTTGAAAACAAGTCTCTTGTCAGGGTATATGGCTCGAGATGGCTGTAAAGATGATAGCCGCTTTCGGCTAAGAGTCGGCTCCCAACATCCATCTATCTATCTATCTATCTATCTATCTATCTATCTATCTCGTTTTTTTGTTTTGGTCTCTGGTTTGGTTCAAGTCCATGAGGCAAAGTTAAGCTGACCTACATGTGAGGTGGTGGGCGGGGCATAATGATAATGAGAGATTGCTGTTTGTAAAACCAGAGCTACTGTTTGTTTGCTTTCACATAAATTATCACCTTTACTTATTCATCTATCATAAAGATGTGATGTTCGAGTCTAGCTGCTGTTCAGCCTACAACACCTGCAGCAGCCCCTGTCCTTCCACAGACAGTCACCTCACCTCACTGAGACACTGAGTCCCTAGACTTCCAGGTGCTAGGATTTATCACATGAGGAAGAGAGTTGCCATCAAAGAGTGCTTGTGGCCACAGATCCTGCTCCTCATTCCTTTTCCTGCCTTGGAACCAGAGAGCTAGTTCTAGGTTTGTACTGTGACACCCTTCCCAGCCTCAGGGGTATCAGAAGAGACCCCTATTTGTGCCACATGGGCCCTAGTTTGCTCTCTTCAGAGTCTCTGCCTTGCAGTCTGTCTCAGATAGTGAGACTTGAACTCTCCACAGAGTCCCATCTAGTTGTTGTCTGTCTGTCCATGATGTTAATAACTCTTTAATAAACTTCATATCCCCCCAAATCCATCTTAGTGTCCCTTTTGAACAGTTATCTAAGACCATTTATCTATCCATCTATCTATCTATCTATCTATCTATCTATCTATCTATCTATCCATCCATCTATTTATTGTGGTGTGTGTGTGTGTGTGGGTGTGTGTGTGTGTGTGTGTGTGTGTGAGAGAGAGAGAGAGAGAGAGAGAGAGAGAGAGAGAGAGAGATATGGTTCTTTTTTCCTTTGGTAGAGGTCCTCGGAATTGAACTCAGGTTATTTAGGATTGGCAGCAGATGCCTTTATTGGCTGAGTTATCTCACTAGCCTCTGTTTTGACTTCACTTTAGGGTTTGAAGAGGTGGACTCATGCATGAGTATTGTGATTTGTGAATGAAAAAAGAAATAAAAAGGAAAAGAAAAGACATGATTGCTTGTAGGTATGGTGGAGGATTATATGATATGATATATGATATGACATGATATGATATATGATACATGATATGATATATGATATGACATGACATGATATGATATATGATATGATATATGATATGATATGATATATGATATGATATATATGATAGATATGTTGGAGAACATAGCCAGAGGCAGGCACAGCCAGCAGAGACCTTAAACCATGTGGGGAGAAGGGGACAGAAAAGGAGAGAGGGGAGCCAAGTACAGCAGCCAGGAGGCCAAAGGTTCGAAAGGAGCAAAAAGAGGGAGAGAGGATAGGTAGGTAAGCAAACTGTCTGGATTATATAGGGAAGAGCCTCTGGGGGAAGGGCAGCCCAGCCCTTTGGCTGGAAAGTTCAGGGTAGAGGGTGTGGTATGCCAGCCACAACCTGTAATAGGTAGGGACTGAGGGATGCTGGGAGAACCTGGAGGCCAGGCCTGCTTTGATATGTTAAGTAGTCACCTCAGCTGCTTGTCCCAGGTTTGAAACTTAACAGCTTAGTTTCTTTTCTCCTTGGTTTGCTATGGAAGAAGAGAGTGCCAGGATAGCATGAAAGGCAGAAAGCAGGAACATGAAGGCAGTTGCTTACCTGGAGAGTTGATCTAAAGCCTGTTAGTAGAAACCAACTCATTTAAATGACATGTCTCTCTGTGTTCTCTGTGCTGCTTAATGTGACAGAAAGGTTTCAATTATGCTGCTTGAAACTGGGTTTTAGTCAGGAATTTGCCACATTGATGGAAACTCAACATGGCTGGCATCTCAGCCCACAAGGAAGTGTTTTAAAGGTCAAATCCAGCTGTGACACCTCACCTCTGTCATCCCACTGCCTGTGCGAGGTTGAGGCAAGAGAATTACCTGGGCTATATAATGGGTTCTGAGTCACCACTGGAATCTGTCTCAAAAAAAAAAAAAAAGAAAAGAAAAGAAAGAAAGAAAAAAAAAGAAAAGAGAAAAACCTAAACCAAAAACAAAGGGAAAAAGCAGCCAGCCTAACAAACTACAAAAGTAAAACAAAACTGAAAAGGAAAACAAGAAACTCTTTAAAAAAGTTAAAGGACAGAAAGTACGAGTCATTGGACTCCCACACAGCCTTCTAATGTTTATTGTAGTTGGACTCACAGTGGCATTTCCACTTTTGACTATCTCATTCCTTGTACCTGAGTGAAAAGGGGGGTGGAGGAGTTGGTGCATCAGTCAGGTCCTGCATCCCTTAGGATAAGCCTAAGAAGCACAGCTGTGGCATCATCCAAGGACAAGGTGTTCCCATCTAGAGGTCTTGACTGGACTCTCTGGCGGTTAAAGCACAGAAAAGCACACCAGACAGTGGCAGAGGAAACCTCAGGCACAGCAAACAAAATCAGCAGGTGGAGAAAGGCTTTTATTAGGGATGAGGAAATACACAGAGGCGCACAGAGAAGACAACCCTCTTAAAAGCAGAGGGGGCATTATGGAAGCCGAAGCCAGTTCTCTTCTTGAGGGATGGGGGTTTCCCCTCATCCCTAGTTTCCCCTAGTTTAGGGTTGGTCAGTTTGAACAAAGACAAGGAGGCTGATAGCTGGCCCATAGGCAGGAGAGCTCTACTGGTGGGGAAAAAAAGGCCACTTGACCTTTATTTTCAGCTACTAGGCTTTTGTGTTGTCAAGAAGATGAGGAAGACACCATCCATTGTGGAATTTAATTATCTTTACTACCTAGTCCTAACCCCTCTCGATATCTGCCTGCCTATCAGCGAATCTAACACTCAGTCCCTCAAGGTCACAGGGAGAAGTTGCTTCCACATGCTGGTCCGTGGGTACAGGAGTCATGGAGGGATCATCCAGCAGGGACTAAGGTCTCAGAATGATTTCCAAGAGGATGCTGCTCCATAGGCCTCTTAGTGCCTTCCCTTAGGAAAGGGAGCCCAAGAGATAGGACCCCTAGTAGTTAGCACCTTGGAATCCTGAGCAAGATACAGGAGGGAGGGTAGCATTTCTGTAGGTGGAAAGGATAGCAAAACACAGGGTTCTTGCGATTTAATGTCCCGTGAACTTGATATTCCAGGTGAGAGGAGATTTTCATTCAGGAGGAGAAGGTAAAGTGGATGAGAAAGTTTAGGAATTCTTTTTTTTTTTTTCTTAAAAAAAAAGATCAGCAAAATTACTGTCTTAGTTAGGGTTACTATTACTGGGATAAAACACCATGACCAAAAAAAGCAAGTTGGGAAGGAAAGGGTTTATTTACTTTATACTTCCATATTATTGTCCATTACTGAAGGAAGTCCAGATAGAAGCTCAAAGAGGGGAGGAACCTGAAGGCAGGAGCTGATGCAGGGGCCATGGAGGAGTCCTTGTTTATTGGATTCTTCAGCCTGCTCTCTTCTAGAACCCAGGACTACCAGTCCAGGGATGGTACCACCTACAATGGTTCCCCTGGCAATCACTAATTAGGGAAGTGCCCTACAGCCAGAGACTGTCCTGGCTACTTGTCCGTTAACTTGACACAAGCTATATAACACAAGTTATCTGAAAGGAGGGAACTTCAATTGAGAAAATGCCTCCATAAGATCCAGCTTTAAGGTATTTTCTTGAGTAACGATCAGGGGTTGGGGGTGCCATCTCTTTGTGGGTAGTGCCATTTCTGGACTGGTGAGTCTGGGTTTTGTGAAAGCAGGCTGAGCAAGCCATGGTAAGTAAGTCAGTAAGCAGTGCCTCTTCATGGTCTCTACAACAACTCCTGCCTGCAGGTTCCTGCCCTGCCTTGCTTGAGTTCCTGCCCTGACTTCCTTCGATGACAGACTATGAAGTGTAAGCCAAATGAACCCTTTCCTCCCCAGCTTGCTTTTTGGTCATGGTGTTTCATTGCAGCAAAAGTAATTCTAACTAAGACAGACCCATTTTCTCTATTGAGGTCCCATCCTTTCAGATGACTGTAGCTTGTGTCAAATTGATATAAAACTAGCCAGCACAATCATCCATGCCCAGACTACTTGAGGAATGAATGCAGACAAGACAACAAGCATTAGTTACTGGTCTCCAGAGGCAGCAGGCAGCCCAGCTCTTAGGCAACTGCCTAGCCTGGCACGATTTCCAGCCCATTCCTGCCTGAATGCTGCTCCATTAGGCAAGGAGTTTTGCTCCTTTCTAAGGCTAAGGTTGACTTAGGTGAAAGGTCTTCATTGTTGGAGAAATTATGTTGGCCAAGGAGCTGACTTCACTCCACCAGTCTTTTATGCCCAAGAGTGGGACTTTATCACACAACTGTCTTCAGCTTAGCCAAAGTCAGGGCCTGCCACACACATGTATTATATACCTGGGCTTTTCGGAAGTCATCCTGCTAGAGAGATGTGGCTTATCTCACCCCCAGGGGTGGCTTTACGGGTAAATGGAGAAGTGAGTGAGGTTTGATGGAAGGTGAAAAGTACTTATGTATTCTGGTGGTCTCTTTTGAAAACCCTTTCCCTAATTTATTTTTGCTACTTTGTACCCATTTATTCATTTTATATCGAGTATACCATATTGTAGAAGGTTGGTCAAGTTCTTCCTCTCAGCCTCATGCTTCCCGAAATAAGAGTCATACTCAAAAAATATTTACAAATACCTTGGCCATATAGCTAGGCTCTTCTCTGACTAGCTCATAACTTAACACATTTATTCTAACCTACATTCTGCCACGTGGCTGCTTATCTGTGCCCAAGCACCATACACCTGTGCTTGTCACATCTTCCTGGGTAAATCCCCTGTGCCCAGAGTATCCCAGAATCCTTTCTGCCTACAGGATATTCTGCCTTCTATTTCCTGTCTAAGTTATAGGTCATCAAATTTATTATTGACAGGTGCCACATCCATACAGACACAAGGTGTTTCTCTCTATCATATGGCTCAGCTCCAGCTCATCCTAACTTATGTGACCCCATACTGTTGTTAGGCTCTACACTAGGCCCAACCCATATAGAGATGGGTAAACTATTGTCTGTACCCTTTGAAAACATTGGAAGAACAGGGCAGATGTGTGACATACCTCATTCACCTGGGAGTCCTCAACAGATGCGATCCAAGTGCTGTTGCTCAGTGGCAGGATACTAATGTGGCCTCTGGCAGTGTAGACAGCTAGATGGTGCCACAGCATCTATTGCTTGGGCTAAGTCATCAGATACCTGTTTAAAAACATTAATCTGTCCTGGGAAGCGGGCACTGTTAACTTTATACCTGTAACTGTAATTGTTAAAACTGTGTAACAATTTTCAGACCCATTGTTTTAGAAAACACACAGCCACTTCCTTCCTGTGTGTGCCTTTCAAGCATCTAAGACCACCTCAAAGCCTGTGTAGTCTAAAACATTTTCTCTGGACCCACTTCCTCCTATGCTCCTCTTCCCCCCTTTCTCAGCACAGCAAAACTTCTCAAGGGAATGGTCACCTCCCAATCATTCCTCCTCTCCCAGCTCCCTGCACCCTCCCTGATACACCCCCACCAACACTGCCATTAACACTAACACCCCAGGGTTGCTAGCTTTCAGTCCCCAGCGTGCTCAGTTCTCAGCAGCATGCCTTGGATTCCATGGTTTCACCTGCCCTTGGCCTCGGTGCGGCCCGCTCCTGCTTTTCTTCCCCTGTCTGTGGCTACTCCTTCTTGCTTGGAGAGTCGCCCTCCTCTGATTTCTGAGTGTGATTCCTAAGTGATTTTTCCTAAGTCTCTCTCTTGTTCCTCAGTAGTCTGCTTGTAAGTGAACTCACAGCCACGAGGGCCCAGTGATCCTAGGTACCGCAATGCTCATGTCCATGTCTTTAGACCAGTTCTCTCTTTTGAGTCTCATATTTAATATATGTTAAAATCCCCATTGAAACGTCTAAAAGGCACCCCAAATTCAAGTCATTTAAACTAAATTCTGTGGAGTTCTATCTCAAAACTGGTCTTTTTGTGGCGGAAAAAAACCCCTATCTATATAAAAGTGTACCTTCATTCTTTTTTTCTCTTTCTTTCCTTTTTTTTTTTTTAGAATTTATTTAGTTTTTGCATGTTATGAGTATTTTATCTGTGTGTAAGTATGCACTTGCATGCCTAGGGCCCATGGAGATCAGAAGAGTACTGGTTTCTGGGTACTACACATGGGTCCTCTGAAAGAGCAACCGATGCTCTTAACTGCTGAGCCTTCTCTCCAAAACTTCACTCTTATTACCTTTTCTTCGGTTTCCCCAGACTTTATTATCTATAAGTATCCCTATAGTGCGTCTCTAATTCTTTGACTCTAGCCCTCTCTTCTAAATTTAAGCTATCGTCGTCTTCCCTTGTACTCTGGCCTGCTAACTACCTGGTTTGCATATGTTTACACTTGTTGGTATATCCATCCACAAGATCACTTCAGAATCAATCTAAACAGTGCTAGAAACCAGTGGTTCAGTGGGTGGTTAGGAGCACTTACTGCTGCTGTACCAGAAGACCCAAGTTCAGATCCCAGGCTCTGCATCAAACAGTTCACAAATGCCTCTAACTCTAGCTCCAAGGGATCTGATGTTCCTGTCTGGCGTCCATGCGCACCTGCAAATACATGTGAGCATACACAGACACACATAAATAAAATACAATGAGAGGACTACACCCTTACCTACTGAGCACCTCTCCTGGGTGGTGCTCCCCCTACTATGACTCCAGCCCCACCATCTGGGAACTGCTTGTCCTGAGCACCTTGCCAGGTAGCCTCCATTCAGTCTAAGAACTGTGTATTCTGTGGATATTCTCAGATACCCACAGCCACAACCCCAGCCCTACTGACTACAAACCCTACTTCCTGTCCACCTTATCAGGTAGCACCACCCTCACCCCCTGTCACAACATCACCCCGGCTTCGTGAGGGTCACACAAGTCAAGGAACCACTTGTAAAACTCTGAACCTTCCATAGGCTTCTGAGGATCTGCAGGAAGAACCTTCTAATTTTATGGAAAGTTTGCTTCTTATAAACTTTACCCAGCCCCAACTGAGCTGGAAACACTTCTTATGCCCCCCTTTGCATCTTAACACCAAGTGACTCCGAGACTGAACTCCTGGCACCATTCATCTGGTGTATAACTGACAAATTGAGGTAACAGCAAATAGAGATCCAAATGCCTACTCAACAAAGGTTGGATAATGATGCCAAATAGAAATTATAAATGTTTGAAGAACTTGAAGATAAAATCAACACCAGAAAAAAGACTGGTGGGGGGAAAGTAGAATGAAATAAAGAAATAATTCAAAATTTAAAAATAGAATTTAATAAAGAAATGGAAATCTTGAAAGTTTCAGGAAGTCAAATAAAAGACTCCATGGAAAACCTCACCATTAGAATTGATCAAGTGGGAGAGAAATTGGATCATTCACTTAAAAAAGAAAAGCTTAAACTTCTGAATGGAACAAGCAGAAATTCTGGGAGACCATAAAAAGACCAAACATGAATTACAGGTATAAAAGGAGAATAAATTCAGGTAAAGGCACAGAAAATCATAGAAGAAAAATTCCTAAAGTGATACTCACCATGGCAGAGGCATACAGAACACCAAATAGGACTGTGGGGAACAGTAAATGTATAGAACAAAGAACATGTATAGATAAAGAGAGAAAAACCAGGTCCCATATATAGGCAGGTCCATTAGACTATCAGCTGGGGACTTCCGGTTTGGGCCCGAGCATAGAGTAGGTCGCAGGCGGCAGCTCCGTACTCAACCCCAGAAAACCGAGAGAAACAGGGACTCCCAGGAGCTTGAACTCACGCAGCATCCCAGGTAAGGTAAAAGCAACACTCTCCCCAAACAAGGAGCAACCGGGACCCACTGGGACCCAGGAATTCGCTCCTGGCCCGGGGCGGGCTCCATCCGGTTTGGGCCCGAGCACTCACAGATCCCGGGAGGCAGCTCTGCACCCAATCTCGCAGATTCCAGAGGAAGCGGGGCTCGCAGGACCTCTGTACCAAGCAGGGTCTTGGGCTAGGAGGTGGCAGTGCTTGCTCCCAAACAGGGAGCGGCTAGGACCCACTGGGACCCAGGAATTCGCTCCTGGCCCGGGGCGGGCTCCATCCGGTCTGGGCCCGAGCACTCACAGATCCCGGGAGGCAGCTCTGCACCCAATCTTGCAGAATCAAGAGGAAGCGGGGCTCACAGGACCTCTGTGCCAAGCAATTTCTTAGGCTAGGAGGTGGCAGTTCTTGCCTCCAATCAGGGAGCAACTGGGACCCACTGGGACCCACTGGGACTCACTGAGACCCAGGAATCCTCTCCTGACCCGGAGCCCAGGCCCCTTCCGGTTTCCACCTGAACACTGAGCACATCTTGGGCCTCAGCTCTAACTCAAGCAGCAAAACTCATCCCAAACAGTTCTGACACAACCTAGATAATAGGAAAGACAGGCCCCAGTCAGAGACAGCACTGATAGCACAAAGGCGATCCAGATGGCGAAAGGCAAGCGCAAGAACACAAGCACCAGCAACCCAAGGTACTTGCCAGTATCAGAACCTAGTTCTCCCACATTAGAAAGTCCTGAACTCCCCATATCACCAGGAAAACAAGAACCAGATCTAAAATCACTTCTAATGATGATGCTAGAGGACTTCAAGAAAGAAGTAAATAACACTATCAAAAAACTTGAGGAGAACACAGGAAAACAGGATGAAGTCCTTAAAGAAACACAAAAATCCTTTAAAGAATTACAAGAAAACACAAACAAACAGATGAAGGAATTGAACAAAACCATCCAGGACATAAAAATGGAAGTGGAAACAATAAAGAAAGCACAAAGGGAGACTATCCTGGAGATAGAAAACCTAAGAAAGAAATCAGGAGTCATAGACACAAGCATCACCAACAGAATACAAGAAATAGAAGAAAGAATCTCAGGTGCAGAAGATACCTTAGAAAATATCGACACAACTATCAAAGAAAATGCAAAATGCAAAAAGTTGTTATCTCAAAATATCCAGGAAATCCAGGACACAATGAGAAGACCAAACCTAAGGATAATAGGTATAGATGAGAGTGAAGATTCCCAACTTAAAGGGCCAGTAAATATCTTCAACAAAATTATTGAGGAAAACTTCCCTAACCTAAGGAATGAGATGCACAT
>NW_021604579.1:12650435-12679354 GCF_004785775.1 Grammomys surdaster
GAAGATTCCCAACTTAAAGGGCCAGTAAATATCTTCAACAAAATTATTGAGGAAAACTTCCCTAACCTAAGGAATGAGATGCCCATAATCACACAAGAAGCCTACAGAACGCCAAACAGACTAGATCAAAAAAGAAACACCTCCCGTCACATAATAATCAAGACACAAAATGTACAAAACAAAGAAAGAATTTTAAAAGCAGTTAGGGAAAAAGGCCAAATAACATATAAAGGCAAACCTATCAGAATTACACCTGACTTCTCACCAGATACTATAAAAGCCAGAAGATCCTGGACAAATATCATACAAACCCTAAGAGAACATAAATGCCAGCCCAAGCTACTTTACCCAGCAAAACTCTCAATTACCATAGATGGAGAAACTAAGATATTCCATGACAAAACTGAATTTGCACAGTATCTTCCCACAAATCCAGCTCTACAAAGGATAATAGCAGGAAAGATCCAATACAAGGAGGGCAATCATACCCTAGAAAGAGCAAGAAAATAATCCTTTTCCATCAAACCCAAAAGAAGATAACCACACAAACGATGTCTCCATTATTATCAAAAATGACAGGAAGCAACAACACCCTCTCCTTAATATCTCTTAACATCAATGGACTCAATTCCCCAATAAAAAGGCATAGGCTAACGGACTGGATTCGCAAACAGGACCCAGCTTTTTGCTGCTTACAGGAAACCCACCTCAGTGACAAAGACAGACACTACCTTAGAGTAAAAGGTTGGAAAACAATTTTTCAAGCAAATGGTCCTAAGAAACAAGTGGGAGTAGCCATCCTAATATCGAATAAAATCGACTTTCAACTTAAAACTATCAAAAAGGATAAGGAAGGGCATTTCATACTTGTCAAAGGAAAAGTCAACCAACATGAACTCTCAATTCTGAATATCTATGCACCAAATACAAGAGCGTCGACTTACATAAAAGAAACCTTACTAAAGCTCAAAACACACATTGCACCTCACATAATAATAGTGGGAGACTTCAACACCCCACTCTCAGCAATGGATAAATCATGGAAACAGAAACTAAATAGAGATACAGTAAAACTCACAGAAGTTATGAACCAAATGGACTTAACAGATATCTATAGAACATTTCACCCTAAAGCAAAAGAATATACCTTTTTCTCAGCACCTCATGGTACCTTCTCCAAAATAGACCATATAATTGGGCACAAGACAGGCCTCAACAGATATAAGAAAATTGAAATAATTCCCTGCATCCTGTCAGATCACCATGGTCTAAGGCTGGTCTTCAAAAATGACAAAGAGAATGGAAAGCCCACATTCATATGGAAATTGAACAACACCCTACTCCTTGATAATCAGGTAAGGGAAGAAATAAAGAAGGAAATTAAAAACTTTTTAGAATTTAATGAAAATGATGACACATCATACCAAAATCTATGGGATACAATGAAAGCAGTGCTAAGAGGAAAATTCATAGCTCTAAGTGCCTACAAAAAGAAACTGGAGGGAGCATACACTAACAGCGTGAAAGAGCACCTGAAAGACCTAGAACAAAAAGAAGCTAATACACCCAAGAGGAGTAGACGGCAGGAAATAATCAAACTCAGGGCTGAAATCAACCAAATAGAAACAAAAAGAACTATCCAAAGAATCAATAAAACTAGGAGCTGGTTCTTTGAGAAAATCAACAAGATAAATAAACCCTTAGCTAGACTAATCAGAGGGCAGAGAGACAGTATCCAAATTAATAAAATCAGAAATGAAAAGGGTGACATAACAACAGAAACTGAGGAAATTAAAAAAATCATCAGATCCTACTACAAAAGCCTATATTCAACAAAATTGGAAAATTTGGACGAAATGGACAATTTCCTAGACAAATACCAGTTACCAATGTTAAATCAGGACCAGATAAACCATCTAAACAATCCCATAACCCCAAAAGAAATAGAAGCAGCCATTAAAAGTCTCCCTACAAAGAAAAGCCCGGGACCAGACGGTTTTAGTGCAGAATTCTATCAGACCTTCAAGGAAGACCTAATTCCAATTCTTTTTAAACTATTCCACAAAATAGAAACAGAAGGTACATTACCCAACTCATTCTTTGAAGCCACAATTACACTCATACCTAAGCCACACAAAGACCCAACAAAGAAAGAGAACTTCAGGCCGATCTCTCTTATGAACATTGATTCAAAATTACTCAATAAAATTCTAGCGAACCGAATCCAAGAACACATCAAAACAATTATCCATCATGATCAAGTTGGCTTCATCCCAGGAATGCAGGGTTGGTTCAATATTCGGAAATCCATCAATGTAATCCATTATATAAACAAACTCAAAGAAAAAAACCACATGATCATCTCACTAGATGCTGAGAAAGCATTTGACAAAATTCAACACCCCTTCATGATAAAAGTCTTGGAAAGGTCAGGAATTCAAGGTCCATACCTAAACATAGTAAAAGCAATATACAGCAAACCAGTAGCCAGCATTAAACTAAATGGAGAGAAACTTGAAGCAATCCCACTAAGATCAGGGACTAGGCAAGGCTGCCCACTCTCCCCCTACTTATTTAATATAGTATTGGAAGTCCTAGCCAGAGCAATTAGGCAACACAAGGAGGTCAAAGGGATACAAATTGGAAAGGAAGAAGTCAAAATCTCACTATTTGCAGATGATATGATAGTGTACTTAAGTGACCCCCAAAACTTCCACCAGAGAACTCCTAAACCTGATAAACAACTTTAGCAAAGTGGCTGGATATAAAATTAACTCAAGCAAATCAGTAGCCTTCCTCTACTCAAAAGATAAACTGGCTGAGAAAGAAATTATGGAAATGACACCCTTCAAAATAGTCACAGATAATATAAAATACCTAGGTGTGAACCTAACCAAGCAAGTAAAAGACCTGTATGACAAGAACTTCATTCCCCTGAAGAAAGAAATCGAAGCAGATCTTAGAAGATGGAAAGATCTCCCATGCTCATGGATTGGAAGGATTAATATAGTAAAAATGGCTATTTTGCCAAAAGCCATCTACAGATTTAATGCAATCCCCATCAAAATTCCCACTCAATTCTTCTCAGAGATAGAAAGAGCAATCTTAAAATTTATTTGGAATAACAAAAAACCCAGGATTTCGAAAACTACTCTCAGCAATAAAAGAACTTCTGGAGGAATCACCATCCCTGACTTCAAGCTGTACTACAAAGCGATAGTGATAAAAACTGCATGGTATTGGAACAGAGACAGGCAGGAGGATCAGTGGAATAGAATAGAAGACCCAGAAATGAACCCCCATACCTATGGTCACTTGATCTTTGACAAAGGGGCTAAAACCATCGAATGGAAAAAAGATAGCATTTTCAACAAATGGTGCTGGTCCAACTGGTTGTCAGCATGTAGAAAAAAGCAAATTGATCCATACTTATCTCCTTGTACAAAGCTCAATTCCAAATGGATTAAGGACCTCCACCTAAAACCAGCCACACTGAAACTAATAGAAGAGAAACTGGGAAAAAGCCTGGAATACATAGAAGTTCCTGAACAGAACACCAATGGCCTGTGCTCTAAGAACAAAAATTGACAAATGGGACCTCATAAAGCTGCAAAGCTTCTGTAAAGCAAAGGACACAGTCTATAGGACAGAGCGGCAACCAACAGATTGGGAAAAGATCTTCACCGACCCTACATCTGATAAAGGGCTAATATCCAAGGTATACAAAGAACTGAAGAAATTAGACTCTAGACAATCAGCCGGGCGGTGGTGGCGCACGCCTTTAATCCCAGCACTTGGGAGGCAGAGGCAGGCGGATTTCTGAGTTCCAGAGTTCGAGACTAGCCTGGTCTACAGAGTGAGTTCCAGGACAGCCAGGACTACTCAGAGAAACCCTGTCTCGAAAAACCAAAAAAAAAAAAAAAGAAGACAATCAAAGAACCCTATTAAAAAATGGAGCACAGAGCTGAACAAAGAATTCTCAACTGAGGAAGTTCGAATGGTTGAGAAGCACCTAAAGAAGTGTTCAGGATCACTAGTCATCAGGGAAATGCAAATGAAAACAACACTGAGATTCCACCTTACACCAGTCAGAATGGCTAAGATCAAAAACACAGGTGACAGCACATGTTGGCGAGGATGTGGAGAAAGAGGAACACTCCTCCACTGTTGGTGGGATTGTAAACTGGTACAACCACTATGGAAGGCAGTATGGCGATATCTCAGAAAACTGAACATAGTGTTACCTGGGGACCCAGCTATACCACTCCTGGGCATATACCCAAAAGAAGTTTCACCATACAACAGGGACACATGCTCCACCATGTTCATAGCAGCCTTATTTATAATAGCCAGAAGTTGGAAAGAACCCAGATGCCCTTCGACAGAAGAATGGATGCAGAAAATGTGGTACATTTATACAATGGAATACTACTCAGCTATTAAGAACAATCAGTTCACAAAATTCCTAGGCAAATGGATGGAGCTGGAAAATATCATCTTGAGTGAGATGACCCAATCTCAAAAGAACATACTTGGTATGCACTCATTGATAAGTGGATATTAGACCAAAAGCTCACAATGTCTAAGAACCTACATACAGACCACATAAAACTCACATAGAAGAAGGAAGACCAAAGTATGAATTCGTTGGTCCTTTCTAGAAGGAGTATCAAAAGTTTCAACCAGAACTCCCAAAGTCTAAACCAGAGAACACAAAGGGAGGGACTCACACACCTGTATAGGGAATTGAGGGTGTCCTTGTTAGACTTCAGTGAAAGTGGAGGGCCAAGGTCCCCGAAAGTTTGGATTCCCTACTGTGTGGGAATTCGAGAGCAGGGAGATGGGACTGGGAGGATGTTTGGAGCACACCATCACAAAAATTAGGAGGAGTGTGTATGGGATAAAGGATCTTGGGGGAGAATGAGAAAGGAGATAACATTGAAAGGTAAATACGTATAATACCCAATAAAAAACCCACACAGATAAAGGATTTTTTAAAAAAAGGGAGTTTACTTATCTTAAATTAATTTCAAAAGTTTCTAGGAGTTGCAAATTGGCTAAGATCCTATTTTAAGCTCTCCACAAAAGAACTTAAATCTCTGATCAATATTCTCAAGAGAGAGGTAAACCCTAACTTCCTCAACAGTTAATTGACAGAAGAGAGGTAATCTCACAAAAAGTAGAAAAAGCTATTTCCAATCGATATATCATATAGTCTGATTAATTGTCAGTGGTGCTATAAAAGTCCTTTGACAAAAGATTATAAATATAGATTTATATATCCTTAAATAAGGTCTTCATGACTCTCTGAGTGTAGAAGGAGCAACTGTTGGCGCTTCAGCCCTGATTTTACAAGAACTCTGAAAAATTGGCTTTAAAAATAAAAGAGGGGGAACGGTACCCCCTCAGAAGGAGCCCCCCTGAAATACTCTCCATCATGCCTTGTTCACTTTTCTCTCTCTTAAGCTGAAAGCTCATGGCAAATCTCATGCTGACCATGTTGGTGACCTCGGGCACCACCAAGACCAACAAAACTTTGCCACAGATATGGGGAAGGACCCTCATACCCGTAAAGGGAATGCCCCAGACCCAGTTCCCTTATGGAGCCGAGGACTGATATGCCTGTCCAATACCACAGAAGGCACAGCTAACCGGCTACCATAAATATTAATGAAAAAAAATAGATACACTCACAAAGCCAGGCCCAACCATAAATACGATGAATAATAATTTACATCCAGGGAAGAGAAATCTCCCTGAGAATCCCCTTCTTTTTTCTTTCCAGGCCTGCCATTAGAAGTTCTAATCCAGATGGGCCAGAAGTCAGGATCCTCGCCCTTACCCTCACCCCCTACCTTTTCCCAGCTGCACAAGGTTCCCTGAAGCTTGGCAACTGCAAGATCCTGCTTGGAAACTGCAGATAGACTCAAAGCAGTGTACCATATCATCTGAAGAATAGCAAGGAGACCATAACTCAAGCAGTGTACCATATCTTCTGAAGAATAGCAGGTTGCAGTCCTCCTCGCCCCCACGAATAACTAGGGCCTGCCAGTCGGGTCAAGTGGCACCCAGACGTGGGGCTCGAGGCACGGACCCCTCTGGACGGACCCTCATTGAGAGGATGTGCGCAGGACATCAAGATTAAGCGAGACAGAGATCAAAACCCGCGACCTGTCATCCACGGAACCAGGTTGATGCTGCCATCAAGAAGACGGTTGAAGTTCATTACCATCAGCCGAAAATTGAAGAGGATCCAGAAGTGACTCTGCAGGAGACTGACACAGCTGCCAGCTCCCCTGCCTCCCCCCTACGGTCGACCGCTAGACTTCCACGCCCTCCAGAAGGGTTCCTGGTATGCCTGGCTTTGCCCCCGTTTCTCTCGATAGAGAGCTTGGCCTCTTGATCACCACAACAAAAATTGGCTTTTTCCTAAACCAAGGCCGCCCTTGATATGGCCGCTAACATTGGGGAGCCTTCCTTTATGACAATATTACACCCCAAACTGACAAATGGTTGGTAAATTGAACATTTACAAGGGACTAGGATGGCTGTGAGTTAGCCCAATGACGGGATTATTGTAGGTCCACTTCCCAGGGGCCCACCCAATGCAGCCGAAAAGGAGTGCGTGGTGCTGGGAGTGGGTGCAGCCTACATGGCCTAAGACAGGGCCCTCACCCTCCTTTCACCCACATCGGAGTCCCTTGACGTTGCCCATCGTCGACAGCCTAAAACCTTCGACCATCGATGTGACTCGTCTCACATCAGTGTTTTGGGGTTGTGAACTTGTCTAAGACCCCCCATAATTAGACATCCAAATTCAAAATTCACATAGTTGGGATTGATCATAAGATGCCTTCTATAACTAAACAGAGAAGGGGGAGATGCCAGAAGCCAGGACCATCGCCCTTACCCTCACCCCCTACCTTTCCCCACCTGCACAATGTCCTCTGAAGCTTGGCAACTGCAAGATCCTGCTTAGCAACTGCAGATAGACTCAAAGCAGTGTACCATATCATCTTAAGAATAGCAGGGAGACCATAACTCAAGCAGTGTACCATATCTTCTGAAGAACAGCAGGTAGATCATAATTCAAGGCAGTGTACCGTATAGACCATGACATGTTTCAAGGCACAGGCCAAGAAGATTTTGTACTTTTCCACCATCTGGCCCCTCTTACCCCCTCCCCTTGTGAAACATGCTATAAAAAAAGCATTTCATGTTCAAAAATAAATAAATTATTAAAAAAAAAAAGAATATCAGCTGGTTTATTAATGGAGACAATGAAGCCAAAAAGAATTGGAACAATGTTCTACAAGTTACAAAAGAACACAGATGCCAAAAGAAAGCAGAGCTTTCCATGATAGAAACAGACTTATGGAATTTACTACCACTGTGCCAGCTCTAGAGAACATTAAAAGGAATACTTAGACTTGAAGAGAAGGTCAATGTACTGGTTAGTTTTATGTCTACTTGACACAAGTTAGAGTCATCTGAGAGGAAGCAACCTCAATTGAAAATAGTTGATCATTTTCTTAATTAGTGATTGATGGGGGAGGGCCTTTAAAGCCTATTGTGGATGATGCCATCCCTGGGCAGGTGATCCAGGGATCTGTGAAAAAGAAGGCTGAGCAAGTCATGAAGAACAAGTCAATTAGCTGCACCCTTTCACGGTCCCTGCTTCAGTTATTGCATCCTGCCCTGCTTGAATTCCTGCCTTGACTGCCTTCGATGGTAGACTGCAATGTGGAAGTGTTAATAAAATAAAACCTTTCTTTCAAGTTGCTTTTAGTCATGGGTCTATCACAGCAATATTAAACCCTGAAAAAAGGTAAGCATACCCTGAAAGGCACAAGGAACAAATAAACAATTCCTAATGCTGGATAGAAAATGTCTACTAGAACACCACAAAAGAAACAAAATGTCAGGAATTAATAGATACCATTTAAAAAAAATATCTCTTAATAGTAATGGTCTCAATTCCCCATTAAAGATACACAGAGATTAATGGATTGACCAACACAACGATGCACTTGAAAGCCATGGGAAAATGAGAGCAAAATAACACCCCCAAATAGTAGAAAGGAATGAGTAATCAAAAATCAGGGCTGAAATGACTAAAATAGAAATCAAAACTACAAAGAATTGATGAAATGAAAAGGTGTTTCTTTGAAATACCAACAAGATGGATAAGATAACCAAAAGGAGGAGAGAGAAGACTCAAATTAGTAAAGTTAGAGATGAAAAAAGAGACATCACAACAGACACCGAGGAATCCAGCGAACCCTAAGGATGTATTCAAAGCTTATATTCTAATAAACTTACAAATCTACAAGAAACTTTAGATGAATCTTTAGATGTATAGGAACTAAAAAAAAGAAAATAGTTCAATTTTCTCTGAGGAACATAGATGTAAAAACTTTCAATAAAATATCTACAAATCAATCCCAGAACATATATAAGAGATCATTCAACACAATTACAGTGTTTTCATATCAGATATTCAAGGACAGTTTAATATACATAAATCAATAAGTGTAATGGACCATGTGAACAAACTCAAGAAAAAAAATGATCATTTCTTCAGATGCAGAAAAGGCCTTTTGACAGAATCTAACATTCCTTCTTGATAAAAGTTCTGGAGAATCTAGGGATAAAATGGAGATATGTCAGCATAATTAAGGCAATGTACATCAAACCCAGAACCAACATCATTCTGATGGACAAAACTGAAAGCATTTTCATTAAAACCAGGAACAAGACACATGTGTTCATTCTATTTCCATTCAACATACTAAGTACTTGAAGTCTTAGCCAGAGCAATAAGACAAGCAAAAGTGACAAGAGAGACACAAATAGAAGTCAAAGTATCTTTATTTGCAGATGATATCATTCTACATCTAAAAGACCTTAAAGACTCCACCCCAAATCTCCTATAGCTGATAAACACATTCAGCAAAGTAGCAAAATATGAAATTAACACACAAAAATCTGTAGCCTTGTTCAAAAATCAGGGAAACCTATTCACAATAGCCTCAAAAATATTATTTTGGGATAAACTCAACTAATGAAGTAAAAGACTTATACATTGAAAACTTTAAGACTGAAGAAAGAAATTGAAGAAGATACCAGTAGATCTCCTATGCTCATGGATTGGTAATATTAATATTGTGTGAATGGCCATCCTACTAAAACCAAACCACAGATTCAATTCAACTCCCGTGAGAAATCCCAACACAATTCTTCACAGAAATTGAAAACCAATCTCAAATTTCAAAAGGAAACACAAATGACCCAGGACAATAATGTTTTCTGAAGACATCTCCAGCACTGATTTCAAGTTATACTTACAGGGCTATAGTAACAAAATGAGGATGATAGTAGCATTAAAAACTGTCACTTTGATAAGTAGGATAGAACTGAGGACCCACATAAAAGCACACAACTCCTAACATGGCCTGATTTTTTACAAAGAAGTCTGTCTTAGTTACTGTGCAACTGATTTGAAGAGACACCATGACTAAGGCAACTTAGAAAAGCATTTAGATGGAGGTTTGCTAGTTTTAGAGGGCTGGTCCATGATCATCATGATGGAAAACAAGGCAACAGGCAGCAAGCAGCTACTGGGACTTTCATTTTCTCCAAAAGATAGAGGCAGAAAGAGAGCAACACTGGGCCTGAAGTGGGTTTTTGAAACCTCAAAGCCCACCCCCAGTGACACATCTCAAACAAGGCCATACCTCTTAATCCTTCCTAAACAATCCAACAATTGGGAACCAAATGTTCAAATATATGAAGCCTATGGGAATCATTCTCATTCTAACCAGCATATTCCACTCTCCCAGCCCCCATAGATCTGTAGCTGCATCATAATGCAAAATGCATTCAGTTCATCTGCAAAAGTCCTCATAGTCCTTCAGAATCTCAACATTATTTAAAAGCCCAAAGTCTCTTCTGAGACACAAGGCAATCTTCTAGCTGTAAACCCCTGTAAAAGAGAAACATAAATCACATACTTCCAACATACAATGGCACAGAATTTACATTACCATTCCATAAAGGAGGAAAGGGAACACAGTGAGGAAATATTGGACCAAAGAAAGACCAAAACCCAGCAGGACAATCTCCAAGTTCTGCATCTCTACATCTGATGTCAAAGACCTCTTCAGACCTCCCACCACTTCCAGCTTAGTTGGCTGTAAAACACTTCTCTCTCTTGGGCTGGTTCCATATCCCATCTGCAGCTCTTCTTGGCAGGTATCCCATGGTTTTAGTATCTCTAATATCTTCGAGACAAAATCAAGTCTTCACCCTCACAGTTTTATGCCATGGCCATTTCAGATCTCCATACATGGACTCCCCTGTCACCTGCCTGTTCTCAACTATTTCCCTTCACCATAGAGAAAGTTTCATAACCCCTTTACTTTTGTGTCCTTCTTGACAAACCCAGATCCACTTGGCCAGGAACTGTCAAGTTCTGTTGCCTGCTGGGGCTGGAACCTGCCTCACTCCTTGCATTAGATCTGCATTAACTTTGACTTGTTGGAGGTTTCCTTTGTTGAATGACCTTTTATCCTTTTCAGGAGATGGAAGATGAGCTGTGAGGGTCTTACCATGAGAGCTCCAAGCGCTTATTCCATCTCCTCTGCCCTTGTTTATACTCCTTACCTCTGAGTATAATACTTGGCTTCAATATTAAATGTCCTAGAGCTCCTTTTCTCACTACACTGTGCATTTTGAATTTCTTTTTGCACTGCTTGCTCTTTTTCATTGTAGATCTGCATAAGAGTAATCAAATGATAATCATGCAACAGAGTCAATACTAGGTTGTCTTGAAATCTCTTTTGCCAATGTCATTATCCCAAATCTCTTTAATTTAGGCTTTGGTATTTTATTTATTTGTTTACTTATTTTGGACAAGGGCTGAAAGCCACACTATTTGCCAAAATATCACAATTATGATCTATAATATCATTCCTCTCTGAAACCTCTTGAGTTAGGCCTCCACAGTTCACATTGCTCTCAGCATGACTGTCTTCCAAGCCCATTAAGCCCTGCTTATAGCATTCAATGTTCAACTGCTTTTCTAGTCACAAGTCTCAAAGCCTTCTATATTCCTCCAAATAACAGCATGGTCAGGCTTGTCACAGCAATACCCTAGCTCCTGGTACCAATTTCTGTCTTAGTTACTGTTACTGTGCTGTGAAGAAACACCATGACCAAGACAACTTATAAAGAAAAGCATTTAATTCAGGGCTTGCTTATGTTTTCAGAGGGTTTGTTATCTTTATGGTGGGAAACTTGACAGCAGACAGGCAGACAGGAGTGGCTTGGAAGCAGTAATTGGAATTTAAAAAATGGAGACATGCAGAAAGAGCAAGAGAGAAAGCAACATGACTGTGTTTGGCATGGGCTTTTGAAGCCTTAAAGCTCACCCTCAGGGCCACACCTCCTTCAAAAAGGCCACACCTCTTAACCCTTCCTAACAGCCCACTAACTGTGAATCGACTGTTCGAATATACTAACCTACTGGGGAGTGTGATTCTCATTTACACTACCCCAAGGCCAAAAGTATACATTGAAGAAAAGACTGTTAAGGGTCTGGGGTTATTCAGAGATTCACCAGTCTGACTATGAATATATTTTAACAATGAAGAAGCTTTTATCCAGATACTGGTGCCAGACACTTAAGGCACCTGGACTGCACCTGAGAGTGCTCTCAAAATACAATCCCATATTACATTAGTCAAGGGTTTATAAAGGCAAAATTCACAAAGCTATGCACTTCCTGCCTTGATGCAATCAGGCACATGTCCCACCTATGTGCAGTCAAGCATACAAGCAAGCTTGTTTACAGAAGTGAAAACACATGCTTTGTTATTGTAAATGAACAAGATCAGGCAATTACAAGAACATCCCCCAGCATTCCAGAAAATTATCTCTCCTTGGAAAATTAGAGCTTACAGGTTAGAGGCATTTTTGCTTTATAGTTCTTTTGAGCACAATCATTTTAAGCTTTTAAACATAATGTTTACCATCACAAGACAGATCTTTCAATAAATCATGCTGGTTAAAGTGAACATTTCATACAGAATAATAAAGCCACCTCCTTATCTCTGACCATGCACAAAACTCAACAGATGCATCAAGGGTCTTAGCATAAGACCCAATATCATGGGTTTGTTAGAGGAGAAAGTAGAGAATATATTTCAACTTCTAGGTACAGGAAAGTAATTTGTAACAGAATGCTGATAAAGCAGGCAATAAGACCAAGTATTGACAAATGGGACTTCATGAAACTAAAAAAAAAAACATCTGTACCATAATGACACTATCATTTCTGTGAAATGGCAGCATACGGAATTGGGGAAAAATCTTAAAATAGCTATACATTTATCTTAGCCCAGTCAGAATGCCTATGATCCAACAAAACCAAGCATAGATTCATGTTCACGTGTTGACAGACCACATGGCAGTGAACATGTGGTCCATATACACAGTGGAATATTACTAAGCTTAAGAAAATGACATTATGAAAGTTTCAGGTAAATAGATGGATCTGGAAATAATTTTTCTGAGTAAGGTAATGCAGATCAAGAAGGACAAAGGTCCTATGTTCACTCTCATATGCAGATGCTAACGTTGAATCTTTAGATATGTGTGTTGACATTGGAGTAGCCATAGAATTCAGGAAACTAGTAAAGGGCCATGGAGGTGCTTTCAATGGAGTGGAGCTCAAAAGCTGGTGGTATGAGGAGGGAAATAGGAATAATGGAGAAATAGAGATTAAGCCTTGTGGAGGATGGGAGAGCAGGGTAGAGGAAGGAGTATACGGAGGACGTCTTAGGGTTTTATTGCTGTAAAGAGACACCATGACTGGGCAACTCTTTTTTTTTTTTAAGATTTATGTATTTATTTCATGTATATGCATACACTGTCACTGTCTTCAGACACACCAAAAGAGGGCATCAGATCTCATTACAGATGCTTGTGAGTCACCATGTGGTTGCTGAGAATTGAACTCAGGACCTCTGGAAGGGCAGTCAGTGCTCTTAACCGCTGAGCCATCTCTCCAGCCCAACTATGGCAACTCTTAAAAGGAAAATATTTAATTGGGGCTGGCTTACAGTTTCAGAGGGTTAGTCTACTGTCATAGTGGGAGACAAGATGGTATGTGGGCAAACATAGTGCTAGAGAAGGAGCTGAGAGTCCTTTATCTTGATCCATAGGGAGCAGAAGGAGACTGCCGCCGCGCTAGGCCTAGCTTGAGCATATAGGAGACCTCAAAGCCTACGTCCACAGTGACACTCTTCCTCCAACAAGGCCACACCTACCCTAACAAGGCCTCCTAATGGTGTCACTGCCTATGGGATGAGCATTTAAACACATGAGTCTGTGGGGGACATTCTTATTGAAGTCACTACAGAGGGATTACTAATAAATACTAAAGACCTTTAAAAAGGTCTTTTGTGAGAGATACCTGCAGTAAGTATAAAAAGAGTTTAAAGGGAGTTAACCTAGAACATGAGACAATACCTATCATAGACACCATAGACTATAAATAAAATGTCCACTGCCAGAATGAGTTATCTCTTCTGGAGTTGTTGGTTAGTGGGTCTTACAGACCCTCCAAACAATGCAGGTTATTGCCATTGCTTCTGATTATCCTCCAGAACTTGATGGTAAAACCATATTGCTGATGACACTGCCTGAGTCACAGAACATGGAGAAATCAAGATGAGAATTCTTCATCTTGATCCATAGGGAGTAGAAGGAGACTGCTATACTAGGCCTAGCTTGAACATATAAGAGACCTCAAAACCTATAGACTTTGAAGCCTTTTTCCTATTGGCTAACTTTGATAGTACGATAAGGTGCTATGCATGCTACTGAGGAGAAAAGTAATCACCAGTCTTGCCCACCTGTGAACCCTGAAAGCTACAATAATGACCTGTCTGGCAAGATATGCCTGCTGGGTACAAAAGTGTCTCAAATGTTATGAATGTAACCAGTCATTTTCTGATCAGCTGTGAGTCCTGTTTTATAAACAGAATTTATGACTGGCAGCCCAATAACCTGTGGTTAGTTACATCATAGGCGCCTTGGGAGAACCTTCTACTAGTATTCTGCTAATGAACTTAGTATTAAATCAACTTCTAATGAATTATTTGGCTATTATTATATGATTACTATTATAATGATAGATCAGTGCATCTCTTTCCCATTTCTTCCTGCCAGTGCTCAGAGATCACTGTGGAAAGACTGTGGATGATTATACTGAAACATTGTTTTGGGGACTCAACATGGCAGCAGCTTACAGCAATGACGACATGCACGAGATCTCTGCAAACTCAAGCCAGACAAAATCCCAGCATGGAGGAGGGAGGGGCTCATGAAATCTCACCCCTATCCGAGGAACTGTTAGCAACTGATGGTTGTTGAAAAAGGGAGAGCCAGTTTTCTTCAAGGATTTGGCGACTGAGAGGTTACTCATAATCAAGTATATGATTCTACACCCAAGTGTATACTGCCGATAGTAAGTGGACTCAGAGGGTTTAAAACTAATTAATAAAGAACACACGGAATTGGAAGACAGCAATGGCGAGGGTGATCCAGGAGGAACTGGAAAGGATGGAATCGGGTGGGCTTCATCAAAATATGCTTACATGAAATTCTCAAGCAAGAAAAATAAAAATAAGTAAAATTTCAAAAAAAAAATAGTACCATGAAACCATATTACCCCTCTTTTTAGGAGCCTTTGGTGGCTTCCTGCTTCCCTGAGGGTCAAGGAAAAATCTTTCCCAAGGCCCCAAGTGTACTGTCCCCCAATCTCTGTCCTCCCTACCCCTTGCCATCTTGCTGGCTGCACTGGCTTTTTCAGCTGCTGGTGCTTCATGTATTTCCTGCTTGGGATCTGTACACTTAGTCCTTCTATCTGGAAATCCTCTTTCCTTCTTTTCTGCAAATTCATCCACTTTTGGATCTGAGTTAAACCCATGCATCTTCAAGGAGTCTTTCTTGAATTCAGGCTAGGTAAGACCCCTGGTGCTGACATAATCACAATTACTTTCTCCTCTCTAATTTTCAGTTTTCAATTATTTGTGCAATGAATTGATTAATGCCTTTCTTTGACACTAATGTTTGTGATATTTGGGTTGATTTGTATTTCCTTCATTATAGGTGCCTTAGTTGGTGCTAGGTACACAGTAGGACTCCATACATCATTTTTTTTCGTTTTTGGAAGGAAAGAAGGAAGAAGGGAGTGAAAGAAGAAATATTAGAGATGGCTTTTGAGCTGAAAGTCCAGAGAGAAGGTGACTGAGGGGAAGTAGGCTCAGCTGAAGAATGATCAGGAAGAGATGGTGACCTCTGGATGTGTGGAACAAGAGCACATAGTTAGGGGGAAAGTGCATAGGTACTGTCTCTCCCTAGGCCCCACAGAGGTTAAGCATACTTAGTTAGGGTTTTACTGCTGTGAACAGACACCATGACAAAGGCAACTCTTATAAGGACAACATTTAATTAGGGCTGGCTTGCATGTTCAGAGGTTCAGTCCATTATCATCAAGGAGGGAACATGGCAGCATCCAGGTAGGCATGGTCAGGCAGAGATAAAAAGTGTACATCTTCATCTGAAGGTTGCTAGCAGAATACTGGCTTCCAGGCAGCTAAGATGAAGGTCTTAAAGCCCACACCCACAGTGACACATCTACTCCAGCAGAGCCACACCTTCTAATCGTGCCACTCCCCGGCCTGAGCACATACAAACCATCACACACACTAAATGGGAGTCAGGACCTATCTTCTAGGTCTGGCCTGCTTGCAGCTGGCCACAGTTCTCCCCTCTCTTGGTTTCATCTGAAGAATAACAACCATTGTTTAATTTTTAAAACCAAGCTTGCACCTACCTTTTTGTTTTATGATGTATGTCCTAGCATTACTCAGGCATGGCAGGGTTATAGTAGTCCAGACTCTTAGTGTAAAGCCCTTGGGCAGAATGAAGAAAAAAAAATCAGCAAGTTGAAAGGGTATTGGTCAGCTCATTCTCTTACCAAGAAGCCTGAAGAACCAGACTCAAAGAGAGGAAGGAACAAGGATGACTGCGCAGGTAAACCAGAGCCAGACTCCAGCAAGGTCACCACAGGCACTTAGCTATCGCGTGCGGAGCATCTCACCTTACCTGTGCCAGGAATAGGCATCAGGCACCTCTGTTGGCAACATTGTCCCCACTGCCCCCAGGGAGCGGATGCTTCGAGTTTTTCTGCTACACTCAGAAAAAAAATCTCCTCATGTGTGTCTCCCCCACCCCCACCCCATCCCCGTTTTCTGGGTCACCAACTCTTCATCCCCAAACCTGAGCAGATGCAAGTGACTTCCAAAGCAGGGTCATAGAGTGGAGTTTTGGCTGCCAGGAGACTAAGAAAACAGCTTTTGGGGGAGTGGGGGGATGAGACAGGCTGTGACCCTCACCCCTAGCTATGTTTCTATAGTGGACAGCTTAGTTTCTCAGAGGGAAGCCACACTAGACAGCCAATAAACATCACATGTCTGGTAGCAGGTCATTCCTAAGGTCCTCTTGGTGACAACCATCCATGTCACTACCACCTCAATGAGAAAGGACACAGCTGCCACTCTAACCCGATTCCTATTCATCTCAGCTGCCTATAAAAGCTATAGCACAGTGACTTTGTCACAGAAAAGCACGCTCTGCCCTTCAGGTTCTTATTTCTGGGTACTATAGGGATGTCTTGTGGAAGCCCTTGTACTCTATGTTTAATGAGACGCTGAAGCCAGCTTGTTTTCCTGGCTCCCCAGCCCTAAAAATAGGGCATTATTGAATAGTCCAATAACCTGGGCAGTCTCCCTAGTGCAGCAAGCCTGAATGTGGATTCACATGTTTAATTGGCAGATGCTGTATCTACTGGAGTTTCTATTTTTAAACTTGCTAAATGCCAATTCTCTCTCAAATGTCAATTCTCAGGCATGTGGGTTTGTTTGTTTGCTTAGTTGAAATTACCTTGCAATGTAAAAGAGACATTTATCATTAATGGCTTCTTGGGGGGGATAGAAATAGCAATTAAAATATTTTTTACTTTTACCTTTACTGTCTTCCTTTTATTTGTCAAAAAGCTGGGGGGGGGAACACACGGATGAAAGGGGATTTCTGAAAAAATGAATCCATCTTGCAGGATCTTGTAGTAATGTATGCACCTTCTTTACATGCGGTTTCCGTCAGATCTGCCTCCTTTTTTTGGCACTTGAAATTATCCAAGCTGCAGAAGCAAAGCAAGCTTTCTAAAATCATTCAGTGTGAAGAGCTGATTCCCGGCTTAATTTGTTACTACTCCGAGATAACTCGAGGTGTGAATAGAAAGCAGTGTGACTGAAGCCCTACCTCCCCCCACCGCACAGCGGACACATTTACACTGGATGCTGAGCTCCCAGAGTTCCCTTTGAGAGGCATTGAACGAGCTTCCCAGCTTCCCAGTGATCTTGGATGCTGGAAACCACAGCAAGCCTCTGTAATTTGGGAACTCGAGACATTAGCTGAGAAGGTGCATGTCTTAGTTTCCCTTTTGTTGCTATGGCAAAACTCTGACAAAGCAGTTCAAAGGAAAAAGGGTTTATTCTAGCTTAGGAGTCAGGGCTATGGTCTATCATGGCAGAGAGGTAGGGGCAGCGAGCTGGGAGAAGCTGGCCGCATTGCAGAGAGTTAAGCAGAGAGCAGGCCTGTGCCAGGCATGGTGTCACATGCCTTTAGTCCCAGCACTCAGGATGCAGAGGCAGGTAGGTCTCTGAGTTCAAGGACAGCCTAGCCTACATAGTGAGGTCCAGGATAGCCAGAGCTATGTAGCGAGATCCTATTTCGAAAACAAACAAACAAAAGAAGCAAAGAACAACGAACAAATGTTGCTTCTCAGTTGCCTTTCTCCACTCATAAGAGTCGGAGATCTCAGCCAGGGGATGGAGACACCCACAGTGGGAGGGTTTTTCCATCTCAATTAAAAAAAAATCAAGATAATTTTCCCCAGATGTGGTCAGAGTTCCCTCTCTCTGGCCAATCTAGCTTCTGCTAAATTAACAGGCACCACCACAGTGACAACTGCGTTTTCTTTGGCACCAGCTGTAGGGAAGGCATGCTGGTGGGCGGTCCTGATGGAGAGAATGTGAGCTTCAGACTTAGGTCAGGTAAGAGTCAATCTTCTCCACCCTCCAGCTTGGCCATGTTTCTCAGAGGCTAAGAGCATCAGATTCCTTCTGAGTGAAATGGAGGAGGTTACACTTTCACTGCCGTGAATATTACAGGAATTAATGTGTGCAGTGTCCCGACACCTCATAAAAATTCAGGAAATGTTGACACTCTTCTCTGCACTTCTCCACCCCCGTGACGCTACTCTGCTCTTCTGCTTTCAAGCACTCCCAGTCATTTTTGTCTTTAGTTGTATGAGACAGAATCTTTGTAACGGCCTAGGCTGTCCTTGAACTTGCCGTTCTCATGCTCCAGCCTCCTGAACTGGGTTACAGCTATGTGTTACCTTGCCTAACTTCTTCGTGAGCCTTTTCTATCCTGTTCTTCCTATCCTGTGTGGTCATATTGAATATTACTTCTCCCGTGTTTGCATATTCAAACTCAATTACTCCATTAAGGTCTGGCTCAAACAAAATGGTGTGTGAATATCTGAGGCTAGCCTGGACTACATGTGACCATATCTGAAAAAGAAATCAGAAAGGTTAAGCATTTTGCTCAAGGTTCGCATATCTCAAGTGAGTGGTAGGGCTGGGTTTTGGGCCTAGACTACCAGTTGGTAGTGTCTACACTTTACAATGTCTAAAGTGTGTTAGACTGTGTAACTCGTGTCAGTGCATTAAAGTCCACTGTATTCATTACTTTTCTATTACTGTGATGAAACACTGTGACCAAAGGGTCTATTCGGACTTACAGTTTCAGAGGGATAGGAATCTATCTCCATCATGGAGGGGTAGCATGGTAGTGGACACTGCACACATTAATTCTTGTAATATTCAGCTCAAGCATGGAGGCTGAAGCCACAAGCTGAGAGCTCAGACCCTGAACTGTAAGCTTAAAGCAGAGAGATCAAAATGGGAATAAGGGGAGACTGGACGTTCTCAAAGTCCATCCCTTTCAACATGCTTCCTCTAGCAAGGCCACACCTCCCAAACTTCCCCCAAAAGCATCACCAGCTGAGGATCAAGTACTAAAACATGTGAGCATTCAAACCATCACGTCTGCCTTCATCAGGAAGCGTTCTTACAGATGGCCTCTTCTGAATCTTCCTTCTGCAGTAGATGGGAACTGATACAGAGACCCACAACTGGACAATATGCAGGGAGTGAGAGACTTTGGAACTGAATGGGATATCTCTATCAAACCCTTTCCCTCAGGGCTGGGGGAGTTCTGTGGAAAAGGAGGGAGAAAGATTTTAAGAGCCAGAGGAGATAGAGGACGCAAAGTAAACAGTGTCTTCCAGACACCACAGGACTGATGCACAGATGAACTCGCAGAGACCCTGACAGCTTGCACAGGACCTGCACAGGGCCAAGCCCAAGGGATCCTAGCACCGAAGGGAAACTGGACAGGAGCCCTTAGCCCTAATCCATAAGCCATCTCCAGTTGTTAACAGCTTTCAGAGGAAGAGTTTTGTCCAGTGGGGTCTCACTGGCTATACAAGCTACTCTTAAGGGCAAGACCCTTGCTTGAAGTAGATGCCCAACACAAAATGAACTCAATGGTATTTTTGGAAATTGTTTTTGTTTCATAAGGTGTCGTCTGGGCATTTTTAAAAACTTTTGCTTATACATTATGATTCCCTGTTTTCATGTTGCTGTATGTGTTTCTTACGATTTTTTTTCTATTTGTTTGTTCTTCTTGTTTGTTTTCTCTTTCTTTATTCACTTTACATCCTGCTCACTGCTCCCATTCTGGTTGTCCCCTCCCACAATCCTTTCCCCCATCCCCTCCCCTTCTCCTCTGATCAGGTGGGAGCCCCCTGGGTATCCCCTGACCCTGGCACATTAAGTCTCTGTGAAGCTAGTCATATCCTCTCCCACTGAGGTCAGGCAAAGCAGACCAGCTAGAAGAACATATCCCACATACAGGCAACAGCTTTTGGGATAGCCCCTGCTCCAGTTGTTTGGGACCCACTTGAAGACCAAGCTGTACATCTGTTACATATGTGTGGGGAAGCCTAGGTCCAGCCCGTGTGTGCTCTTTGGTTGGTGGTTCAGTCTCTGAGAGCCTCAAGGGTCCAGGTTAGTTAACTCTGTTGGTCTTCCTGTGGAGTTTCTATCACCTTTGGGGGCTGCAATCCTATTCCCTTCTTCCATAAGAATCCCCAGGCTCCATGTACTGTTTTGCTGTGCATCTCTGCATCTGTCTGAGTCAGTTGCTAGGTGGAGCCATCCAGAAGACAGCCATGATAGACTACTGTCTGCAAGCATAACAGAGTATCATTAATAATGTCAGGATTGGTGCTTGCCCGTGGGATGAGTCTTAAGTTGGGCCTGTTATTGGTTGGCCATCCCTCAGTCTCTGCTCCATCACCCATTCCTGCATTTCTTATAGATTGGGGTTGAAAGTTTTGTGGTTGGGTTGATGTCCCTTTCACTCCACTGGGGTTCTTGCCTGGCTACAGGAGGTAGCCTCTTCAGGTTCCATATTCCCAATGCTGTGAGTCACAGATAAGATCACCCCCATTGATTCTTGGGAACTCCCTTATCCCAAGTCTGTCACATCCTGGAGATGTTCCTCGCCTCCCTACTCCCATCAGTAACAGATTTCCTTTCACTCTCATGGTCATTTGGCCATCCCTCCTGTGCCCTCTCCACAGATGATCCTGAATCCCCCAACCCCTCCCATCTCCTCTCCTATCTTGTTTCTTCCCTTCATCTGTCTCTTATGACTATTTATCCCTTCTTCTAAGTGAAACTCAAGCTTCCTTGCTTGGGACTTCCTTTCTGTATTTCATGGTTAATATCTGCTTATCTTGTTTGTTTTTGGGAGAGAGAGAGAGAGAGAGAGAGAGAGAGAGAGAGAGAGAGAGAGAGAGACTGGAATTGGATGAGTGGGGAGACTGGGAAGATCTGGGAGATAGATGAGGGAGGAGAAGCCATGATCAGAACATATTGCATGAACTATAATCATTTTCAGATGAAAAAGAGAAGGAAGCTTCAACCTTTGAATTTCTCATACTTCATTTAGGAAGCTTGCCTGGTGATGCATGTCTCTTTTTCCAGACTCTATTCTTTGGTTTTATCTCTCTGCTCTCTCTGCTAATCCCAGTAAAAATGATTATTTCCTTTTTTTCCTCCCTTAAATTTGTTTTATTGGGGTTCGGGGTTAGATATGAGTTGCAGTACTCATCTATATTTAGGCCAAATATTATATCCTACAATAAAAATTAATTTTATCAGAACCAAATCTCAATAGCAGTTACGTGCACTTTTCAGCTAATGGTGCCTGCTGAGATTTCAGTTTGCAGATATCTTCCTGACAATGTCTTTCACAGAAGTTCTTACGCCTGTCCATGTTTTGTAGGTAGACACAAGTTCTTCCCAAGCTGTCTTCTGGCCCTTCTACTACTTGCCCGCATAGCTTTGACCAGATTTACCGCTCTAGCAAACATTACTTTTCTCATAATAACACAGACATTGTCCACTGCTTTCCCTACTCCCTGAAGATGTCTTTATTTTTGCTAATATGGCTTAGCAGCAGTTTTATTTCTTGCGCCTCTTTTTTTGAACTTGCAACAGTTTGCTTTCTGTCAGTCTAACAGCAGCAGTAGAGGGTTGGATGTGACTTTATGATGAAGTATTCCCAGAATTTGGTCCCTGAACTGAGGGACCAAGTATTTCCTGGGGCTGCTGTCCAAGTAGGTGAGGGGTACTTTTTTCTGATAGTCATCTTAGTTACTTGGTGTCATTGACTGTAGGTATTCAAGATATTTGTTAAATAACTAGCTTAAAGATGTGAATATGACTTTTCCTTTCCTCTGTAGAAAAGGTTCCATTTCTTTTATAGTAAGAACTAAAATCCTCAGCACAGGTAGCAGGTCCTAAGCAGCAAGTCCCATGACTTTCCTGGGCTCACTGGTACTGTGGCCTCTGGTTCTCTCCTTGAGATTTTTCATTTGGTTTTCTTCTCCCTGGAATTAACCTTAGCTCCTGTCAGGACTGTTTTGTTGATCAACCCATTACTTTGCCTTCAGGTCCCATGGCCAGCTTGAGAATAGATGTGTTAAATTCTGGGCACACTCACCCAGCCCTATAAGATGGAAAAACCTAAGGATAGCCTTGTTTTCTTGGTAGGAGAGGCAGGCCAATTGACCCTTATGGCAACAGAGCTCTCTTGTCTAGTCCAGCTGGCCCTGTTATAGACAAGGCAAGCTCTGGCTCTAGGCCAGAGATTGATCCTGTCAGGAACAGTTTTTGAAGGGACATATACCCTTCATCTCCCCTTGGCTTGTGCATGCTGACTGCCAGCAGGCCTGGCTGACAGCCACCTTGGCAAAGAGGAATTTGTATAGCCTGATTATTTTAATTTTAATGTCTTCCTAAATTTCTAATTCCAGGGAGAAATAAACCCCAAATAGCTTTTATGACATGTTGGCTTAAAGTTGGGCAGGCAGGAGATCAAGGTAAGCACACACCCAACTCAGAAATGTTAGTCCTTCATCTAATAATGACATGTAAGCTTTATGGTAACAGGTAACACTTATGAAACATTTACTAGATCTCAAGAACTGCACTAGGAATTTTTATGTATATAGTAACTCATTTATTTTCTTAATTACCACCTTATATGCTTAGGTCCTGTTATTAACCCTACTTTATAGATTAGAAAGTTAAAGCTGGAATGTTAAATATCTTGCCTATGTTTAGCATGTAGTGGAGTGGCGCTCATAGCTGAAGGCAGGAGAGCCCTTCAGAGTTTTTGCTTTAGAGATGAGAATATCAAACTACATTATAGTTTTTGGTGCAGGAGCGTAGCAAGGATAGTTCACCAGAACAGCAGATTCAAGATTGACCTATGCACAACCTGCAATGCTTCCTGGGTGTTCACATTGCTGTTGACTCTGTTTTCTCATCTTTAAAGTGACCGTGACTTAATAATCCATATTATGAAGACTAAGTCAGGAGGCACACTGAAGCTTCTGGCCTTGCCAGCCATGCAGGTAGTGTCTAACAAATGGCAATAATGAATACAGCCCTGGTGTGAAGAGACACTCTGTACTAGAGTTAGCTTCCCTTCCTATTCTTCTATTAGCTGATAACTCCACCGTTAACATTTGCAGTAAGGCATTCTGTCTCTGAGAGGCCTAATTAAAAAGGAGACACCGTAGAGGGAAATCATGATTGTTATACTATAATCATTATACAGTATTATCTTAATTAATAACCAAGCTATGCGTTGTGTAAACCTTCTGGAGAGAAAGATGGTCACTTGTAAAATTGCCTTTAAATTGGTATACTACTAACAGCTACCTCTGTTTGATCTACTGTGGTTCAAGGTCTTTTATTTTGTTAATCATTATAGCCACCCTGTGGAGATGTTATTATTGTCTTTTGACTTATGAGGCTTAAGAACAGATTAAGCTAGAGTCTAAAGCCACCAACTGTAAGTGGTGAAGACAGGATTTGAAGGCCTACTACAAGATTCATGTTTGCTTCTTTTGCTGTGATAAAGCACCAGCCAAAAGAAGCTTGGGGGCGGGGAGGGGATGGCATATTTCACCTCTCAGCTTACAGTTCACCACGAAGGGAAGCCAGGGCAGGAACTCAAGGCAGGAATCTGGAGGCAAAAGCTGAAGCAGAGACCATGGAGGAGCATTGTTTACAGGCTTGTTTTCCACGGTTCACTCAGCTATTTTTCTTATATAACCCAAGATTATCTGCCCAGGCATGGCATTGTCCGTAGTGGCCTGAGCCATTTCATCAATCATTAATCAAGAAAATGCCCCACAGACATACCTACTGGCTAATTTGAGGGTGGCATTTTCTTAACTGAGGTTCCTTCTTCCTAGATGACTCTAGCTTATGTCAAGTTGACAAAAGACCTAACAGTGAGTTTTTCCATTCTTGGGCCTAGACAACTTACTTTTGTGAAAGCATTCTCAGTAGATAATATGAAGAAAGTCATTTGCTAAAACAAAACAGAAAACCACAATAATAAAAACACATTAGGTTCTCCACCTAGACCTTTGATCTGAAGTTAGATAATCAAGAAACAAGCCCCCACACAAACAAAATATAGAGACATGAGCTACATCAGATGGATCAAGCAACAGAGAACACTCGAAACCATCTTCAGCAAAAGGAACAGAATTCAAGATAGGATCACCGAATATGTAATCAGTTTTCAAAGTTAGAGAATGATGAAAATAAGAAATGTGTTTATGGATGTTGCTCAGTTGGTAGAGTACTTTTGTAGCATGCCCCAAACCCTGGGTTTGAATCCTGGTAGCATATCAACTAGATGTAGTGGAGGAACATGTATATACTTGGAAGTGGGGGTGGGGGCAGAGGTGGAGGTGCAGGCAGAAGGATCAGGAATTCAAGCTAGGCTGGGGTACATGAGACTCAAAAAAAAATTTATTTCTAGAGTTATACTAATGAATAGTATTTGGAGTTTTTTGGATGCTATAATAGTGGACAGATTGGTGTAAATATTGTATTCAATTATAAAAAGAAAAGCATATTAAATCAAGTTAAAAAGAGGAAAGATCTGTATTTTAAACTGTTTGGGTTTAAGTAGTAAAGCTAGCTTCTTCAAAACATATAGTAAAATCATTGCTATCTAAGGAGGAATTTATCACAGTGTTTCTTTACCTAGGTGAAGACTTTTAAGTGTACACTGTGGAGAGGGAAGAGGAGAGTCCACATTTTCACAAATTTCTCATTGTATATCTTGACCACATATTCCATCACATTGACAATAATTAAGGATGTCAGATCTTTGATTTTGCTCTCAGCATCCCGACTACATTGGGTGTTTTTCTTATTCCTGTGACTAAAAACAAGACAGAAGGAACTTAATGGGGGGGGGGGGAGGTCTCAGCTCAGAGGAACAGTTCATCACCATGAGGAAGTCATGGTGGCTTGAATTCAGTGGTCCCTGAAAGACTGCAGCTTCCAATATCCTCAGATGTCCTCAGCAGGGAAACAGAGAACTAGCTCAGGATCAGAGTACAGCTGTAATCCTCAAAGGCTGGTTCCTAGGAGTCCGAGTCATAACCTTCCAGAGCAGCATCACCAGCTGGGACCACGTGTTCAAATACATGATCCTGCAGGGACCATGTCACACTCAAACCATAATTGTGACCTACTTCCTCCATAATTCTGGGCAAGGTCACTCTTTGGTCACTGTGTTTGTAAAGCAGATGAATAATTATGCCTCCTACCCAGGAAGCATGTGGAAAGATTTGCGTGATATTAGCTATTGATAAACTTTGGAGCTGCTTTCATCTGGATTAAGTCAGTGAATTTATTTGTTTTCTCATGGAAGTCAGAAGTGCCCACTGATACGTGTGTAAGATTTTGATTGCTAAAATGGATGAACTGCTAATAAAAGTCATGTTTATCTCCTTAGTTACCTTTCTATTGCTATGAAGACACCACGATCAAGGCAATTTGTAGAAGAAAGAGTTTACTGGGGCTTACAGTTTCAGAGGGTGAGTCCATGACCATCATGGTGGGGAGTATGGAAGTAGACATGCAGACACTCACATCCTATCTGAAAGTAGAAAGCAGAGAAAGTGACCAGCAAATGGCATTGGGTTCATAAAACCTTAAAGCCCACCCCCAGTGACACACTTCCTCTAACAAAGACCACACTTCCTAATCCTTCCCAAACAGTTCCACCAACTGAGAAACAAGCACTCAAATATACTAGTCTACAGCGGCCGTCCTCATTTGAACCTTCACATTCGCCAATAACGTTTCTCCAGAACTAAGGGTGGTAAGGAGGGTGGGGAGAAGCATCTCAGGGACCCTTCTCTAAGGATAATTATGCAGGACAGAAGAAGACAACACACTTGTATCAGCAAAATTACAATAGCAGGTTCTACCCCAGGGTCTGTGATTACCTCAGCCCTGGGCTGTTGGCTAGCATTATAGAAACAGTCATAAAATTCCTTCCTATAGAGAAGACTTCCAATCCTATCAGAAATGGATTATCTCTTAATAGTCATGTACTATTACACTGGTGGGTAGGCACATCTGGTCTACCAGGTCAGTATTGTAGCATGTGGATCTAGCACTGGGCAAGTCCATTGATGTCTTTCTCTGTTGAAAGCTGCTAGCTGTCAGGGAGGAAATTTCCAAATCAGTTTGGAATTAAGTTCTCTAGGTCCTGCAGCCAAAGGGTGGGGTGTCTCCAGCAACAGGAATCAAGCTAGCCAAAATTCCATGGATGAGGGAGGTGATCTCCAAGCCCCATCTCTTACTGAGGAGCTATTATCCGTTGATAACTGCTGGGAGAGGAAGAATCATCCTCCCTTTTTTTTCTGAGGGTGTGGACACTGGTAAGTTTCCCACTGAAGAGGAGATGGCCCCACACCCAAGCACTAACGGGCCCTAGTGGGAGAGAGAGGCAGGAGGGAATGAACATGGGAGGGACATGTTTTAGGGACGGTATCTGGGGAGGTGATGGGGAACATGGGGGTGAATATGATATTTCCCAGTATGAAATTCTCAAGAATAAAGAAAAATATATTAAAATAAAACTCAGTAAAAAGAAATTTACATGCCATAGTCAGACAGTATAGGATTGGCCTTGTTTGAGATGGAAGGATGGATTAAGGAAGCACAAGTTAGTGATTAATTAACATGTGCAATCGGGGGAGCATCAAGAATGGGGGGCTTGCCGGGCAGTGGTGGCGCACGCCTTTAATCCCAGCACTTGGGAGGCAGAGGCAGGCGGATTTCTGAGTTTGAGGCCAGCCTGGTCTACAAAGTGAGTACAAGGACAGCCAGGGCTATACAGAGAAACTCTGTCTCGAAAAAAACAAAAATGAATGAATGAATGAATGAATGAATAAATAAATAAATAAATAAATGGGGGTGGACAAGGGGGACAGGCAGTGGTGGCTCATGCTTTAATCCCAGCACTTGGAAGGCAGAGGCAGGTGAATCTCTGAGTTCTAGGCTAGTCTGGTCTACAGAGCGAGTTCCAGGATAGACAGGATTACACAGGGAAAACCTGTCTCAAAAAACCAAAACCAACCAAACAAAAAAAGAACTAGGTGGAATAAATAATGTTATATAGACTGAGCATATTGTATTTATGTATCTAGGATCATACACACACCACCACCAACATTGACAGCAACTATTAAAGAAAAAGGCCTTTAATTTTAAGAAGAGAGAGGTGAGATGGGGGGGGGTGCGGTGGGGTCTGAAAGGAGGAAAAAAAAGGGGAAATGATGTCACTATATTATAATCTCAAAAAATGTTAAACGAAATAGAACTAGGTGGTAAACTTGTCCCTGTTTGCCTGGTTTGTCCTAGAATTTTACTGGTTGAAAACTGGAGTCTGGTGTTCATCGAATTGACGTGCATAAAGGAGAGAAAAGGCTGGGCCGCTGGTACCAAACATGCTGAGGAAGAAGAAGTTCTGCTGCTCCACAGTGAGCTCGTGGTGAGGCCATAGCTTATAACAACTTATTAGCAAGTTTTGCTAAAGCATGAGAAGAGAGCAGTTTGAGGGTTGATGCATAGAGGATAGACATGCTTACTGGTCTGTCTTCCTTCCATATTGCTTACTCACATTGAGTTATCATGCCACACCTGCTAAGTCCATACTTACTACGTGTCAAATAAAAATTCAAATCCCACCCAAACACTACTCGCTGTGAGGAGGGGAGGAAGTGACACAGTTTTATATAAAGTGTGTCTGAGATGCTTGTGATCACCAACTACTTTAAACTCACCCTCCCTCCAAAATCCTTCCTTCCACTCCACTCTTTCTAATAAGCCTGATCCTATAACATCTGTCTGTGGCATGTAGAAATAATTTTTTACTGCATTTTATTTTAATATATATATATATATATATATATAATTTAACTCTTGAGTCAGGATTACAACCACATGGTCAGAGCAGATCAAACCAGTGGATCATAAACTAACGATCTCAGCCATCACTTGGCACAAATGGTCAATATTATGGTGCAGTTACTATGAGCTATGAGAGTTCTGTGTATGCTTAATATTTAATTATTTAAATAATTTAAGGGTAGTATGTGTGTGTGTGTGTGTATGTGTGTGTGTGTGTGTTTGAGCAAATGTGGAGGTCAGAGGACAACTTGTGGGAATCAGTTCTCTCCTTGACTGCGTGTGTCCTGGGGATCACACATCAGGCATTTGGGCTTGATGGCCGGTACCTTAATCCCCTGAATCATCTCCCTGGCTATGTCTGTTGAATTTTTGGTCTCATTTGATCTCCAGAGCAAGCTGCGGAGATAAGGACTAGTACTTCTCTTTACAGTTGAGGGAACAGGCTCAGAGATGATAAGGAACTAGTACAGAGTTGAAAGTTAAAAAAACTGAGTAGCAGTCTAGGGGACAATAACCAAGTGTCAGGAACCTCTGAAGAGGAGGAGTCCTTCACCTATATCGAGACTACACAGTCAAGGGAGCTGGTATACTCCACATGTCTCTCCTCACCCAGAGAGAAAGGCTAGTTATCTTCTTTCTCTGCCAAGTACAGTATCTCTGATTGGACTAGTCTTGTTCTTTTAGGACTGTGGCATCAAGACAAGAAAGTGAGAACAGAGACAGACAGAGGTGGGGACTGGGTTGGGGAGTCAGGAGGGTGGGATGGGGTGGTTCTGATGACATTGGCACTGAGCAGCCGAACGTAGGAGAGAGAGAGAGAGAGAGAGAGAGAGAGAGAGAGAGAGAGAG
>NW_021604579.1:12679454-12699036 GCF_004785775.1 Grammomys surdaster
GAGAGGAAGAGAGAGAGAGAGAGAGAGAGAGAGAGAGAGAGAGAGAGAGAGAGAGAGAGAGAGAGAGAGGACATTTTAAAAGACACTTCTCAGGCTGAGTGTGAAGGCATGCTCTTATGGAGCCTGAGACTTGAGGGACAGAGACAGGAGTGTTGTCTTGAATTTTAAGTTCAGCCTAGTTTATGCAGAGAATTTCAGAGCAGCCAGAACTACAGTGTAAACCTTTGTTTCAAAATGAACCCTTTGTTTTAAATAAACAAAGGAAAGCAAAAGCCAAAATAAAATTTTCTTATGGCATAAATACCTTCATCATAGCATTCAAAAATACTGACAGGAGGAAGAGACAGCTCTGTGGTCAATAGTGTGTACTGCTCTTGTAAAGGACCTGAGTTTGGTTCTCTGTACCCATATTGGGAGGTTTACTATCGCCTGTAACTCCAGATTCTGCTTGATAAGCTCAGTGTCCTGACAGTGACAGAATTTGTGGTATCATCAGAGTGATGGTTATCATATGTTGCCACAGCAGGGTCACATGCTGAGTGACACAGCACCCAGGCAGATGGGGCCTAGGGACTGTGAACAGAAAGTGTGAGGGGCCTCACAAGAGCTGAGAACTTATCATGTGCCAGATGCTTTCACCATCAGGATAAGCCACCACCCAGGCCTCCAGGGACCCCTAGTTTAGTGGAGGTGACAGACAGCTGCTACAGACTCACTGTAATGCAGCAAGGAGATTGCCAGGTGCACAAGGGAGCAGGAGTCCTGTACACCTTGATGAGGGAGGGGTTCCTATTGTCAAACAAGCTCTCCTGGAGGGAACAGCACCTGAACCAAGTCTTGAGGGAAGAAAAAAGTCAGGAGAAACCACTCCAGAAAGGAGAGATCTGGATAAGCAAAGATGTCAAGATAAGAAGGGCTAGAGAGATGGCTCAGTGGTTAAGAGTATTGGCTGCTTTTCCAGAGGACCCAGGTTCAATTTCTAACATCCATGTAGTGGCTCACAAGTGTCTGTTAACTCTAGCCCTGGGAGATCTGACACCCTCTTCTGGCTTCTGAAGGCACTGCATACACAATGGTACACAGACATTCAGGCAATAAAAGTCTCAATTTTTAACAAAAGAGCCTAGTTGAGAACTAAAAGCAGGTCAACGTGACCAAAAGTGAAGTCCGAGGCAGTGACTATATGTAGCTGATGCAGCCGGATGCCATGGCCCATCATAGCCTCAGAAGAGTCTTGAAGCAAGAGCTAAACAAAACAGATGTCTTTCAATAAATGATTAATTATATTTATTTATTTTTTGAGACAAGTTGGCCTCAAATTCATTGGTAATTGAGAATAACCTTGAACTCTTGATTCCACCCCACTTCCCAAGTGCTGGGTTTACACAGATGTACAACCACACTAGGTTCAGATATGTCTTTGAAAATCTATTCTGAAGAACAATGTTGGAGGGAGGGGAGTTAACTTGAGCTGTCATCTGGGAAATGCTGCAAAAGCAGAGCTGCTCCCAACCTGGCTTGCCTGTTTCCTTGGACCTTAACTCAGCATTCTGAAGCTTCAATTTCCTATCTTGAAAGAGGAGATAGTAAAACCCTGAAAGAGTCCGGAAGAACAATTGTTAAGTGGTTAACTCAAAGGAGACTCTTGGAAATGGGAATTATTGCAACAGCTTAGGTAAGAGATGGTGATGTCAAGAGTAAGAAAGTGGTGGCATGGGGGTGCTGAAGAGGGATTAGATTTCAAAAAAATTATTGGAGAAATTCTGTAGATGGCTCAGTGGAAGATGGTAGGAATACCTGGGAGTGGAGGCAGAAAGAGCCCAAGAATATTGTACATCTTAGTTATAGTTTCTATTGCTGTAATAAACACAGTAATCAAAAGCAACTTTGGGAGCTGGAGAGATGGCTCAGTGGTTAAGAGCACTGACTGCTCTTCCAGAGGTCCTGAGTTCAATTCGCAGCAACCACATGGTGGGTCACAACCATCTATGATGAGATCTGGTGCCCTCTTCTGGCCTGCAGGCATACATGCAGGCAGAATGCTATATAAATGATAAATCTCTCTCTCTCTCTCTCTCTCTCTCTCTCTCATCTATCTATCTATTAAAGCAACCTAGGAAGGATTATTTTCATCACACTCTGTCACTGAGGGAACTCAGGGCAGGAACTTGGAGGCAGAGACTAAAACAATGGCCATGGCCAAGTGCTGCTTGCTCTTCATGGCTTGCACCCTGGACCACCTGCCCAGAGGGTGGTACCACTCACAGTGAGCTATGCCCTCCCACATTAATCACCCATCACAAAAAAGTAATGTTATCCATAGGCCAATCTGATGGGACATTCTTCTCAATTGAGGTTCCCTCTTCCCAGATAGCTCTCACTGTGTTACGTTGACATAAAACAAGCCAGCACAGCTTGGTTTTGACAACTCCCTCCCTCCCCCACAGCACACTGATGGTGTATTTGGGAGAGATGGATCTCCAGAAGAAAATGATATGGTGTTTGTAGCTAACAAGAGGAGGGGAATGGGAACAGATATGAGATGGGAAGAAAGGGATAGGAGCCTTCAGGGTCATGGTCCTCTTCCCTGGCATCTCCCCTCAGCCAGTTCTCTATTGACTGACAAGGAACTGGATGACAAAACTTACTGAGTGTGATTTTCCATGTGGGCATGTAAATCAGACTGTTGAGTTCGCAACACAAACAGGAGAGAGTCGTAGGAATGGAACGTGCCCATTGACTGTAAAGAGACTATATGGCCCCAGAAACAGGATCTAAGGAGAATGGTGGACAGAGACTTGACTGAACCTTGAAGAAACAAATGCCTGCTAGGCAAAGAAGAAAGGGTACGTTTTTGTGTTTGAGTCTGAGAAGTATGGCTTTGAAGAGCAAGAGAGAGAAGCGAGTGGAAGTAGAATTTCAAGCTGTGGAAGTCAGTTAGGATTGCCACATCCCAGTATGCGTGACACTGTCACCGAATTTGGCTCTGAAAGTCCCTATCTTAGGAATGCTGTTCTTGGACAAAGTGGGGTGCTTGGTTATCTGGAGTCAGTGGTATTGGGAGAGCCACGTGCACGCAGCAGGGAGGATCATGGACCAACAGAAAATGAAGGAACGCTGGTAGCTATTGCCAGAGCTATTCTGCTGAGTGGTAGAGGCTCAGGCTAGGCTGTGAGAGTTGAAGGTTAAAGGCCAGGGAGGGAGGAGGAAGCATCGAGGTGTACTAGCAGCTTACTTAAGAGGGGTCATTGACAAGTCACAGAGTTCCTGGAACATCAGCTGTTGGAAACTCAAGGTCAGAGAGCATCTAGAATAGGAACAACCTGAGTAAATTTATAGGCATCCTGAAGATAGAGGTGACCCAAAACAGCAAGGTTTAGTGCTGGAGGGAAGAGGGCTACGCTATAGAGTTGGACCCCAAGGAGAAGGAGCTCATGGGGTAACACGTAGATGAACTGAGGAGAGACAATGACCCTGGGAACAGGTGTCCAACTGGCTCAGAGCAGAAAAGAAAGCTCAGGCACATGTATTCTGTTACTTCTACTAGCTTAATTAGCTAGTCAGTGTGTGTCTTGGAGATGGGTGATGGGAATCAGGAGACGGACTATGCATGAGCAAAAACGGTAAGCCTGTGTCATCCGAGGGAAAGCCCCACCTTGCCGTTTTCTCCAGCTGTCCTTGGGGAGCTAGGCACAGAAATGAAGAACAGACTGAGGCAGGTAAGGCAGGAGAGCAAGGCTGGTGAGGAGGTAGAGGGGAGTGTGTCTTAGGCAAACTAAGCCTGGGCTGAGTTACAAGGAAGGAGCAGAAAAGGGGTTACTAAGCTAGAGGCAATGGGGAAAGAGGCAAAGAGTAGACAGGTATTTCCCCATGACAGACAGCCCCAGGGGCAGGATGTTTGTGGTGCTTGGTCTTTAACAAGCCATTTACCGTTGGAGGTCTAGCTTCTTCCTTCACTTCCAGTAAGCTTACATAATGACTATGGTACTCTCTGTCTCCAGCACTGTGTGATTGTAAAAACCAGTGTGTCCCGGACTCTTAAGCCTCTGGGCAAAGCACTTTCTGTACCTTTCAGACTGAGTGTAAATCATTTTCTATTCAGAAGGAATGAACCCCAGGGAACAAGACATGAGCTTTCAATTCAGCAAGGCCAGATGCCAAGCTGGAGTTCCAACTGCCATCAACTCAAAACTGCCATTCTGATTACTTTGCCTAAGGGGTCTCAGTAAATATTAACCAACATTGGATGACCTTGGACAAGCTACTAAAACTATTCACCAACTAGATTAACTCAACCACCAGAGAAAAGCAAGCTGCAAGAGCTCTGTGTGGCCATGCAGATGCAGAGACAGAACGGTGGGGGATAAAGGCACACATAAAAATGTTTATTCCTGGAAAGGCCGTTCCCTCAGGTTGGGTTTCCTAGAAGAAGAACTCCACAGGGGCTCTTGTTCTAGAGATGTATCAAGGTAATACTTTTAGAAGTGGGAGGAAGTGAGCAGAATAAAACACCAGGAGGGGGCAAGTAGGAGTGTAAGTGCTCCTGGAGCCCTGATTCAGTCTGCCTCCACGGGAAGCTCTGGAGTATAAGTTGTGTACAGAATTAGTCTCACCAAAGGACAGATGTCGATCAACTATTGGCTGACATTGAGGAGAGGTAGTGGGAACTGTTCTTGTTTGGCTTGGGGTAATTTTGTGCAGAAGAAGGCAAACTTCATCAGCAACCCTTTAGGAACAATACATTCATACAAGAAGAAGGGGCACCCACTGCATCTACTATAGCTACATTTAAGGTCTGAGTTGGAAACGTCCTCCACAGGGTCACCTATTGAACTCTGTCTCCCTAACTGCTAGTGTTCTTTTAGGAGGCTCTGGGAGCTTAGAAAGTAGGAACTACCTGGAATAAACAGGTCACTAGGGCAGGGTCCTTGGGGTGGATTTTGTCCCTGGCCCCTTCTTCCCCTCTGCTCTCTTTCCTGTGAGCCATTACTTAGACTTCGATGAAGGCGGACAGTTTTGATGAGGAGTCCTTGGGTTCTCACCTTGTCCTTGGAAAGTTTTGTGGTGAGCTTCATGTAAAAGTATAAAACAACCCAAGGTTCCTCTGGCAAATGTGTAAAGCAGCTTTCTTTGCGGGGCACCCTTTTGTACTGGGGTAATGGTAAATTGACTGGCATTCTACTACCGAGACTCCTTTACCGAAGCAATCGGCAGCATGTATTTGGTTAGCTTCCCTAGACTGTGAGCTGAGTGGAAACAGGGGCCACATCTATTTTGATTATTAAAATAATGGTACCGGGTGAGAGTGGATGAGGGGCTGGCCTGCAGTGGCATCTTCCAGATTCTCACATGTATAAGGAAGACAAGTCAGGAAAGTGGTCATGGCAATGACCTTGCTATTTTGGGAGACTATCTGCGTTGTCTGTAGTTTTTGACTATCACTAGGACTATGTTTCTGTAATACAGCTTTTAAAAAAATGTATCTTTTTATTTCTCTGTAATAAATGTCCTGGTGTGCTACTGTTGGTTGGTGTGGTAGTTGCATATTTTGTTTTCTTAAGAAATTGCTGCTGGGTGGTGGTGCACACCTTTAGTCCCAGCACTTAGGAGGCAGAAGCAGGTGGATCTCTGTGAGTTCAAGACCTGTCTGGTCTACATAGTGAGTTCCAGGACAGCCAGAGGTATATAGTGAGACCCTGCCTCAAAAAAGAAAGGCAGACAAACAGACAGATAGACAAAAAGGAAGGAAGGAAGGAAGGAAGGAAGGAAGGAAGGAAGGAAGGAAGGAAGAGAGGGAGGGAGGGAGGGAGGAATGAATGAATGAATGAATCTTATTCTAAAATGTATATGGAGGCCAGGACCAGGGATGTAGCTCAGTGGACAAGCACAAAGCCCTGGGTTCAATCCCAAGCACTGGACACACAAACTAAACCCACATAAGCCTTTACTCTTGCACACTGCCCCCCTCCACACACCTTCTTTTAAAATGAAGAAGAAAGCAAACAAAACATGTTGCTCTTTGAAAAATCCTTGTTAAAACCAAGCATGGTGGCACATGCCTTTGATCCCAGCACTTGGAAGGCAGAGAAAGGCCAATTTCTGAGTTTGATGCTAGCCTGGTCTACAGAGCAAGTTCCGAGACACCACAGCTACACAGAGAAACCCTGTCTTGAGAAGGCAGGAAAGCAGGAAATGAAAATCCCTCTTAAGAGTGGAAGACAAACTACAGGCTAGGGAGAAAGTATTTGCAATCACACATCAGCAAAGACGTGTACCATATAAACATCATTCAAGATCCAACAGAAAGAAAATACAAAACAGTCTAATTAGAAAACAAGGGGGAAACACTCAGGTGAAGTTCAGCAAGGAGGATGCTTAGCTGATGAGAAGCACATGAGAAAATGGTTAGCATCACTGGCCATTAGGAGACGCAAATTAAAACCACAATGAGCTAAGACTGAAGCACATCCATATGGGTGACATAAACAGGGCCGGGAAGTAGCCCAGCTTTACAGCTTGCTGTGTGAGGCCCTGGGCTCAATCTCTGCCCATGGTTTATAAGCAGGACATGATCCTGCACGCCTAGGGTACCAGCACTTGAGAGGTAGAGGCAGAAGAATCAGAGGTTCAAGAACACCCTCAGCTGTATACTGAGTTTGAAGCCAGCCTGGATACAAGAGATTCTATCTCAAAAATAAAATGACGTAGAGAATGACTAAAATAGAAAAAAAAAAGTGAGCACTATGGAGAACTATGTAGAAAAATTGGATCAGAAAGTATAATAGTTCATCCACTGTGGAAAATAGTTTGGCCTTTCCTTTCCTGTCCTCCCTGCCTCTCTCTTTCTTTCCTTTTTTCTTTCTTTCTTTCTTTCTTTCTTTCTTTCTTTCTTTCTTCCTTCCTCCCTTCCTTCCTTCCTTCCCTCCCTCTCTCCCTTTCTCTCTCTCTCTCTTTCTTTCTTTCTTTCTTTCTTTCTTTCTTTCTTTCTTTCTTTCTTTCTTTCTTTCTTTCTTTTTCAAGACAGGGTTTCTCTGTGTAGTCCTGGCTGTCCTGGAACTCACTGTGCAGACCAGGCTGGCCTCAAACTTAGAGGTCCACCTGCCTCTGCCTTGATTAAAGGCATGCGACAGCACATCTGGCCTAACGTCTAGAACTGTTTTAGGACCAACCTGATACCACAAGTATGACAGGCTGCAGTAACAATTCAATGCATAAATATTAGAAAATATATAAAATAACTTTCTGGTTATATAAATACGGCTTAAATGAATTTTGTGTTTAGCATTGGGTCCCATTCCCAAGATATCTCACTATGCATATGGAAATATTTCTAAGTCTGAGAAAAAAATCCTAATTTAAAAACCTTCTGATTCTAATAATTTTTTATAAGGGGTACTTATCTTGTGTCATGTTTTACAGGTTTGATATTTCCCTGAGGTTTTATGTCATATCTCTTTAACTCTTATATAATATATATATATGAAAAGGTAATTATATATATAATTATATCACATAATATTATATATAATCATATTACATATATAAAATTATCTTTTCTTTGTTGTTTTAGACAGGGTCTCTCTACATAGCTCTGGCTGTCCTGAAACTCCCTAGATAGACCAGGTTGACTTTGAACTCACAGAGATCCACTTGCCTCTGTGTCCTAAGTATTACATATAATAATCTAAAAATTTTCCTATTTATACATTTGATAACACATCAGATGTTAGATTTTCCCCCCGTCAGGCATCAAACATAGTTTAGAATACCCCAAAGTAGTAAAGAACATTTCATTTACCTACAATTTTTTTTTACTATGATTTTTGTATCTTGTTGATGTCTGAATATTTTTTCTAGTTTTTGTTTTTTTTTATTTGTATCTAGAAAATATTTCAGAAAACTTCATTAGTATTCTTTTGCTTTTTGAGCCAGGACTTTTCTATATAGCTCTGGCTGTCCTGGAACTCACAGTGTAGCTCAGGCTGGCCTTGAACTCACAGAGATCTGCCTACTTCTGCCTCCCAAGTGCTGGAATTAGAGGTGTGTACCACCAACCAGGCCTAGTGTTTTCTTCTGGCCAGGAGGAAAGTCCCAGTTCCTGATTAGCTTTCGTTGATACCTTCCCACTAGAGGCCTGAGATGTCTCAGTACAGCCTGGGTAAAAGTGGAATCCAGGCTCCCTCTTCCGTTATTTTGTGGTGCTTGGTTTTATTAGAATTATTGTGCTCAAAAGTTTTCTGTTTTTCTTTGTGCTTATGTACATGTATGAACACACATAAGCATGCAGGGGCCAGAGGTTACTAGTAAGAGGCTCCCTCAGTGACTCTCCACCTTGTTTTTTTGAGACAGGGTTTCTCAATAAACACAGGGCTCAATGTTTCTGAGACTGTCTGGCCATCAAGCCCTGGGGATCTTCGAGTCACTTCCCAGTGCTTGGCATTACTGCACCTGACTTTTTCTGTCAGGCGTAGGGGGCTCTAACTTGGGTCTTCATGCTTGTTCATCTAGCCCCTCATCCCTGAGCCAGCTCAATAGTTTTCTGTCTTTCTAATCCACCCCAATACTGGTCCTTTGGGTGGAGAAGGCAGGCTGACTGGAGCTTTTCTGACCTGCATCCATTGATGTTTTCACATCAAAGCCTTCTTTAACCTCAACTGTAGGCTACATGAGGGGAAAAAGGGCAACCGAGGACACTCACCATGGGGCCATGTCCACTTTTTTTTTCTAGAGGTGTTACAGTTTTATAAAATGTCTGAAGCACAGGTTTGGAGGTAAGCACATGCTAATTTAACTGAGGTAAGGGGTCAGAATGCCATGAAATCCCTGCTGTGGGTGGAGTTCCTTCTCTGTTGAAGTAAATAGTTAAAGTTGGCCACTGGTCAAACAGACTGTCTAAGCTGCAGCGGCTCTGCCTAGCTCAGCTGCCATGTTTCTCTGCCGGAGGCCACATGTGCGCTGCAGCTAGAAACACCAGCCCTGCCACCCTCGAGATGCCAGTGTGGGAGATGGCTCTGCCAGTCTTCCATGCTGTCTCTTCAAGGCTGGGCTTTGTCCAGACCATCCCGCCATCCATACGGGCCCAGTAGGAAAATGAGACTCTAATGCTTAAATTATCCAAAAGCTTATATATTTGGTAATGATCAGTAACAAGATGCCCGTACAATACCCAATACTCAACCTAGATATACCAACTACCTTTGACTGCTACAGACACGTGAACATCTGCCTCCATCTCTTGTTCCTCTCTCCTAGCTCCTCCTCTTCCTCTCCTTACTCCTCCCACCTTAGCTCCTCCTACACTCCTCTGGCCAGCACCAAGGCCTCGCTTTCCTGCCAGCATGAGATTCCTGGGGAAATTTAATTCTTTGGGGTCCAATGTTTCAATAGCCTGCCAGCAGAAGGAAGGAGTGAGGGGTCTCTTTGAAGAATATATCCTTTCCTGTCAGAGTCATCATCATGCCTGGGCCCTAGCTGGTCTGTCTTCCCTTCACCTTTCAGAGTCATCTTAAATTTGCTTCATATTCAGCCCCTCCCCCATCTCTATCCACAGAGAGAAAGAGGAGTAGAGGGAGAGAGAATGAAAGATTTAACTTTGATTTTTAATTTTACTAGAAAGAATATAGAATAATAAGGAACAGAATGTCTACTCTACCATCTCAGAAGGAGGTGTCATCCTTCCATATATATATATTTCAATATGTATATATTCATATATATATATATTTCAAGACAGGGTTTCTCTGTGTAGTCTTGGCTGTCCTGAAACTCATTAGACCAGACTGGCCTCTAATTCAGAGAACCATCTGCCTCTGCCTCCCAAGTGCTAGGATTAAAGGCATGAGCCACCACTGCTCGGTCATATTCTTATTTATTTATTTATTTTTGTTTTTCGAGACAGGATTTCTCTGTGTAGCAGCCATGGCTGTCCTGGAACTCACTCTGTAGACCAGGCTGGCCTCGAACTCAGAAATTCGCCTGCCTCTGCCTCCCAAGTGCTGGGATTAAAGGCGTGTGCCATCACAGCCTGGCTATATTTTTATTTTTTAAGAAGGGTTTTTACTACAATTATTTCTTTAAGGTGTGTGTGTGTCTGTGTGTGTTTGTAGGTTATATGCCTGTGAAGGCCAGAGGATAACGTGTGGGAATAAGTTTTTTCCTTTACCAAGTGGGTCCTGGGGATTGAACTCAGTTGGTCAGTTTTGATGGCAAGTGCCTTTATCTGAACCACATCACCAGCCCTGTATATATTTTGATAAAGATTAACAAATTCGATGTGAGTAATCTACGAAGACTATGTGATACCTGAGCCCAACTCTATGGATCTTTGGAAAAAAGAAAACTGCAAAGACAGAAAAAAAATGGTTTCTAGGGACTGGGATATGGGAAGGGGAAAAAACAACATGAGTAGATAAACTGGAAGACAGTAGTGACGATGGCATTACATACTTGCCACACCTAAGTGTACATTATGAAGAATGAATCCTAATGTCTGCTATAGAGCTTGGGTGATGACACTGTGTCTATCTACACTGATTCAGCAGACAAAGGAAGCACTCTAAATGAGAGGCTAGGTGGGGATAGGCTGTGTGTATTAGGGGAGGTACTTCAGCTCAAGCTGTGCTATGCAACTAAACTTCCCCACCAAGTAAAGTCCGTTTCTATGGCGATGGTAACTGAGTCTGCATGACCTAACCAGGTGCTCTCACCGGTGACCCCATCTCTGTCCTGCAGCTCAGACTCAAACTGCCTGCATTCCCAGTCAACTGCCTCTTGGTCTCATCGGCGACACACCAGCAATATTGCTCAAGCCCAGGGCTGTTCTGGAGTTCCTCAAGTTTTATCTATCATCTCTCTTCCTGGGTCCTTTAGTGGGTTTTGAACCTGGAGCCAAACAGACTTGAGTGAAAATTTCCCTATGTCTAATTTTCCTTATCTGCACTGAAATGGGGATTTGGGAGCCAGTGAGATGGCTCAGCAGGTAAGCACTCGCCACATAAGCCTGATGACCTGACTTGGAACCCTGGAACCCATGTAAAGGCAGAAGGAGAAGAATGCCTCTGAAAAGTTGTCTTCTGACCGACAATCCACTCCCATATACCAAATTAATTAAAAGAAAAAGATGAAGAGGATATATACATATGTATGGTATGTGTCAAGATGCTTGTGTAAGGTGTAACGGCAGTTTTCCTAACGTCGTAGTTTGCCTTCCCTTCTTTCCCTCATATTGCTTAGAGGAAGCAGACTCTGGGAAAGCTAGAGTCTCCATTAAGTAACTAGAGATGAGGGGAAGACATTGAGAAGGAGAGAGGCAGAACACCAGTGCCTTTCCCACACTGGCTCACATCTGGAAAGCTGTTGACTTCCTGGGTCCTCCTCGTGGAGTGTGGGGGAGGATGTTATTTTTCAAGTGACAGGGACCTCCGTTTCCGATTCTCACAGGCAATCTGAATGTCCGTTGCATCAGGCAGAGAGAGCTGCCCAGATCTGACACTAACTCCTTGTGGAAGAGGCTGGCAGGACCCCTGGGGCCAGCGGGGCGGTCTGCAGGGCAGCAATGCTGAATGAATTTAGTGCCTGTGAATGAGGCTGGATTGGCAGGCCCTGGGACAAACTCCCTCTTTGTCCTCAGTACACCCCCTAGACAAACAGTGCCAGTTTTCTTCTGGGCCCTAGCCACACTCAGCTGTGAGAAGAGCAAGAAGCTCTGTTGATTTCAGCCTTAGAAGGGATCCGTTTATTTGTATCTTGGAGACCCACTGGCAGCCTGTGGGCTTCAGGGATGAGGTCTTAAGCTTACACTTGCCAAGTTACCAACTTCAAACACTTTTTACTGTAGCCTACAGTGAGAAAAAAATGTTTTACACCTTGAACCAGTGACACACGCACAACACACACACACACACACACACACACACACACACACTCCCCCCACCACATGTTTAGAATATGAAATGAGGCCAGCGGGATGGCTCAGTGGGTAGAATGCCTGCTACATAAGCCTATCGACCTAAATTCAGAACCACAAAGTCACCCAAAAATCAGGCATGAGGGCAGGCAGCTGTAACCGCAGCATTGTGAGGGCTGACATAGGACGGGAAGGATGGTTGTTCTCTGGCCAGGCAGCCTAACCAAAAGGAGAGCTCCTTGTTCAGTGTCTGAAAAAAAAAAAAAGGTGCAATAGAGACCCCAAGGCAACAGTATTGTCCAGAAAGTACATGGCTGATGCACATACGACCCCATGGAGACTGTGCCAGCACGCACAAGACCCATGCGTGTTCAAGCCAGACAAAATCCCAGCATAAGGAAGGAGAAGTAGGCACAAAGAAGCTGTTTGCAAGGAATAACTGATGGAAGAAGACAGATAGGTTCTCTCCAGTGGAGGGACACTGGCTGTATCAAGCACAATTCAGGGGAAGCCTCAGGAGTAGTTTGCCAACACAGAATAAACTCTGTGATTTTGTGTGATTTTTGTTTGTTTTATTTTGAGAGAGAAAGAACCTGAAGGTAGGTGAGTAGGGAGGTGGGTATCTGTAAGGGGTTGGAATATGGGAAAATATATTGTATGAAACATTTTTTTTTTTTTTGGTTTTTCGAGACAGGGTTTCTCTGTATAGCCCGGGCTGTCCTGGAACTCACTCTGTAGACCAGGCTGGCCTCGAACTCAGAAATCCGCCTGCCTCTGCCTCCCGAGTGCTGGGATTAAAGGCGTGCGCCACCACCGCCCGGCTTTGAAACATTTTTAATTAAAAAAAATTGAATGATAATAGAATATACCTGCTGTTGAACTCTGGCTCTACACACACTCACACACAGGCACACACTCATACACATGTACACACTCATACACATGCACACATTCAACCACATGCACACACACCTACACACCCATGCACACACTCACCCACATGCAGACATACCTACACCTACACACCCATGCACATACTCACTCACATGTACACACACCTACACATACACACACATGCACACACTCATCACCCACATGCACACATTCACACACATGCACATACTTACCTATATGCACACACCCTCATGCACACCCTCAAGCACACACACACACACACATGCATGCACATGAAATACATTTGAAAAGGCAGATATTGCCAGGAATAGTGGCATATACCTTTAATCTCAGCACGTGGGAGGCAGAAGCAGGAAAATCTCTATTGAGCCTGATCTATGTAGAAAGTCCCAGGATAATTAAGGCTACATAGAGAGACCCTGTCTCAAAAATAAATATAAAAAAATAAAATTAATAAATAAAAAAGACATTGTATAGGAACACATTCTTCCCCTACACTTTAAAATATTCAGTTTTTATGGAAATTTCCCAATCCTTTTGTCATCTAATGAAAATTTCCCCATCGTCCAATTCTAAGAAAAGCTGTTCATTGTTCAGTGGAAACAAACTAACTCAAGAAGTTAAAACTCTGGAAACTACTCTTCTTCTAATTGAAATTTGATTATTGTTCCAAGTGCAAATCAGCAAAAGGTCATCGACTTCTCACCCATAAAGATGATTATTTGTTTATCTATAATTATTTTGCAGTGGTAGGCATCAAACCCAGGGTGTTGGACATGCAAAGAAAGTACTGTATCACACTGAGCTGTTTCCTAAACTGTAGTCAGATAGCTTAGGCTGTTCTTGAACTCATGACGCAGCAGAGGCTAGCCATAAGCTCATGATCTTTTGCCTTAGTCTTTCAAGTGTTGGGATTATATGCTGCTACCGTTATACTTGGCTTCTACCCATAGGTTTTAAAACATTAAAGAATCATTTTTATTATTTTGTGTGTATGGGTGTTTTGTCTGTATGTATATCTGTGTCATGTGTGTACAGTGCCCTTGAAGGCCAGAAGAGGGAATCAGATCCCTTAGAACGGGAGTTACAGATGGTTGTGACATGTCATGTGAGTGCTGGGAATTGAATCCATGTCCTCTGAAGGAGCAACCAGTGTTCGTAACTGTGGAATTACCTCTCCAGTCCAGCCTCATAGCTATTTAATGTAAAGTTTTTTATTTTTTAACATGGATCTTGGTCAGTGTTCTATTGATGTGAAGAGACACCACAACCATGGCAAGTCTTATAAAAGAAAGCGCTTAATTAGGGCTGGCTTATAGTTTTAGGGTTAGTCCATTATCATCATGGTGGGAAGCATGGCAGAACACAGGCAGACAGGTACTGGGGAAGTAGCTGAGAGTTCTGCATTTGAATCTGCTGTCAGCAGGAAGAGAGAGAACCACTGGGTTTGGCTTGGGTTTTTGAAACCTCAAAGCTCACCTCCAGTGACATACTTCTTCCAGCAAGGCCACATCTTCTAATCCTTTTTAAGGAATGCCACCCCCTGATGACCAAGCATTTAAATATATGAGCCTATGGGGGCCATTTTTATTCAAACCACTGTAACATGCAATAGCATCTACATACAGCATCATTGGTGTACGCTTCTGTTGATGGACAGATGCTGGACAGCTATTGTGTGAACTGGATCCACTTTCTTTGCCGTCTTGCTCTCTGGCTTAGAAACGTGATCTCTGGCGATTTACTCCATGGCTGCTTTTTCTTCGGCTTCTGGTGCTCAGAGGGCTGGGGAGAATAGGTTTTGATGTATCTACTGAGGTCACATTTCCTACCAGATGGCCTTTCCTACCTTGTTTCCCCTGTGTCTATGTTTCCATGACCACTTCCTCTTCTGGGGTTTGGCTGTTTCTGAAGATGTGATCCCTGTGGCTTCCCTGCATCCTGACTGTGTCCCCCCCCCCTTATTATCTTTATTACTTTATTTTTTTAATGTTTAAATTTTTTTATGCAGCCCTGGTTGTCCTGGAACTTACTCTGAGACCATGCTGGGTTCCTCTTGTCTCTGCCTCCTGCGTGTGCTGGGGTTAAATACATGCACCATCACTCCTGGCTCTGACTGTACTTTTATAATTCATTTATAGGCATTCCCTAAACTACCCAACTTGAGTAGGATATTTGTTTACCAGGTCTTGTCTTTTTATACTATTTCCCATGTGTCTTCTCACAGTATTGTTTATTTTACTGCTTTTTACTCTGTTCAGTGTCATGAGGGCTATTGAAGTAAAGGCGACTCACATTTCTCTTTTGCATCCTGTGTGTTGACAGGCGGTGATGATAATGTAGAACTTCTTAACCCTGAGGAGCTTGGAAAACCAGTGAGGCCTGATCCCCAACTACAGAGCCTCACATTCTGGGTCCGGGTGGCCCTAGGTTTCTGGTGCCAGGAGCTTCAGAGGAAACCTGTTGTGGGGGAGGGGCATGTGCTACTGACTGCAATATCTAAGGAAGACTGGGCAAAGCCTTCCTGGGCCACCTCCAACCCCCCACGCAACATCTGTAGCATGCACGTGCACGTGCACGTGTGTGTGTGTGTGTGTGTGTGTGTGTGTGTGTGTGTGTGTATGTTTTCTATCACTGTCTTGTCCAGGATATCCTACTTTTCAGGGATCCGTTAATCTGATGATCCTAGGGGCTGAGCCTTAGAGAGAACACTGGCTATGACTGCGTATGCCACTGCCCTCTTGTGGGCAGTTGTGATAGCGGCCTATGGTCTTCCCTGTCATCAAATCCTAGGACCAAATGAAGTTTCAGAGAGCTACTTAGTCAAGCATAGCAGAGGCCATGCCTAGCCTCTCCCAGAAGACAGCCTTTCCCTTTCCCTAACAGCCCTTAGCAAAGGAAGATGTCCTATTTCTCAGTTTCAAGAGTTGGTTAATTGCTTTAGAATTAGCTCTCCACAGTGAGGAGACCAGGAGGATTAATTGCCTTGCAGAATAACCCTAATTAAAAATCAGGTAGAGAATTTAAGACACCCACTTCCTTGACACACACACACACACACACACACACACACACACACACACTCTAGGGAGATAGCGCAGCTTAGTGGAAAGTTGAAGAACAGCAAGAACAGAGGGCAAGGTTCCTGTGTCTCACTGAGACACTCAGACTAAGACCCACAACCTCAATTATATGCCCCTTCTTGTGTCTTCTGAACTATTTGGCATTCTTTCCTGTGGCTTCTGTCTCCCCTTGTCTTGTCTTCTGAGCCAGGTCCTCAACTTCTCCCTGCTGGCCACTTCACACCACACACATGCTCCTTGCCTTTGTTCAGCAACTAAAACCAACCAACCAACCAACAAACAACCCCCTAACTTTCGGTAGCTCTTTTACAGCAACAACAGTAGCAACCTGCTATCTTATCCCTTCAATTTATATATAGTGTGCTTTAATGATCATCACACTTGATGTCATACCGATATCTTGATGTTTTCAATAATATAAAAGAAAGCACTTTAATTTATCCTTTGTGATGTGAAAGATACAAGAAAGAACGAACGTGTTCCTAAAATTAGATAGTTTTTTCAGCCGGGCGGTGGTGGCGCACGCCTTTAATCCCAGCACTTGGGAGGCAGAGGCAGGCGGATTTCTGAATTCAAGGCCAGCTTGGTTTACAGAATGAGTTCCAGGACAGCCAGGGCTATACAGAGAAACCCTGTCTCGAAAAATCAAAAACAAAACAAAACAAAACAACTAAAATTAGATAGTTTTAATTGCTTAAATGTTCATGAAATAGATTTTTGTGTCATGTTTAGATAACTGTTTATAGTGATTGTTGGTTACTATTAGCATAGTAAATGTTGAATGTTCTTCCTGAAGGTATTTCAGAGTTTCTCAATTTTCACATGTGATGTGAAGCTGTAGATTCATTACTCATTTTGCCCCTTCTTGTTCCTTGGCACTGGGAGGTGCTGTTGGCTAAGAAGTAGTGTTTGCTCTATTCCGTGTCTAGAAGCTTTGTCTTCAATTATTCATGTGCTAGCAGCACGTTACTGCCCTGCTAGACGAGGGAAGGTGCACACTAGCGACGCGTCATAGAGCAGGAGCACTTGGTGGCTTTTCCTGGCTTCCTGCAGGAATGGCTGATTGCAAGAATGACTTATGTGCATGAAACTCAGACAGAGGAGGTGTGTAACACACCTGCGTAAGTTCACCAGTGAATGGTAGCCAGCCGACCTTTGCCTTAGTATGGAGGCCCATAAATAGACAGGTTGTCTTGCAAATGCTGTGACTGAGGGGTCCTTGGAAATGGGACCTGCTTCCTGGAGTTATGGAAATGTAAATTTTAACAGCAGCCTCACTGCTCAAATGTTTTGGCATCAAATCTGAGTCTGAATTCTTTCTCTTTCTTTTCCTAATACTGGTTTTTCCTTGGGCAAGATAGAAAAATTCCTTGAGCCTCTGTCTTCCTATCTGAGGAGTGGGGTTTAAAATCTTTGCCTTGTACAATAGCTATGGGATTGTCTGAGATAGGCTCACCAAGCTACAGCTTAAAGGAAAGGTGGGTGTCAGGGCTCCATAAATGGAACTGGTTCTGATCCCTGAGTATGGTCTATTACAATGTCGCTATGGTTATCTGGCCCATAGAGGATTTCAAGGACAGTAGGTGACAAGGAGTACAAGAATGTCCAGGAACCCTGGTCAGAGAAGATGTCAGCACAACTCACTGTACCAAGTAACAGCCAAGCAAGCTTGCAATTGCTAAAGAGCCTCAGGCAAAGTGTGCCTGTTCCCAGTTCTGCAATGGCTCAGCCAGTGGAGGTCTTTCTGGCTCAGTGTCTTTAAATAGAAGATGCTAAAGGGAGTTTGCCTGGTCCTGTGTCCCTGTCTCTATTAATGGAGGCCATTGAGGAGAATTCAGAAGGTTTATCCCAATCTGACAGATCACTCACTGGGGCTAGCAAGCAGTGACAGGGAAGTGGCAGCATGTATGCCATCCATTTTCCCATCTCTGTATCCCCAGTCAGCCCCTACCTCTTTCTGCAGTCATAATTGTAATTGTCAGGGTTCTCTGAAGGAATGGAACAAATGGGATGAAAAATGCGAATTCATGAAGTCAGTTTTAAAATAGTAGCACCAGCAGACACGTGCTATAGAGCTGAAAACTCAGTCCGTGAGGCTGGTGCCTCAGCAGTTGAAGTAGCCCCACAGTGGCTGCTCAGACTATAAGGCGGGGTGCATCAGCGGTCCCTAATCTGGTGCTGGAAGCACAATAGGTTTCTGGAGAACCGCTGGTCCCTAGTCTGTGGTGAGAGCTTGGAAACACCGGTTCTGAGAATGACAAAAGTGTCAGCAGCAACCACAGGGCAAATCTACTCAGCGCATAAGGGGAGGCCAGGAGCAAAAGGTGAGATGCTCTGCCTTCTGCCACGCCCCTTTACCCAGGATGCTCCGGGAAGATGCACACACTGGAGTGAGTGTTCCCATCCATCAAGGCAATCTGGATATCTTTTCAGGCAAGGCTTCCCACTCAAGGTGATTCTAATGTGTGGCAAGGCGACATTAAAACCAACCATAAACTACATATCCTATTGAGGGCTTTACATAGATTGTATATTAATGCTCTTAACTCAGAGACTTCTGGTCATCTGTGTTTTACTGTTGAGAAACTTGGCACAGAGAGGGCGAGTTATGTGCCTGGCAGCACACAGCTATTAGTTGTGGCTAGTCTCTTTTCTAGTGTTCATAGCCTAGTCTAGATGTGTTCTGTGCAGAGCTTGTCCTACCTTAGGCATTTTTAAATCCTCAAGGCCCAAAGGGACTTCTGACCGTGTCTGCTGTGCTGGTGAACTCAGTGGTTCTAGTTAAGCATAGACTTACTTGGGAATTTGAAAATACTGCTCTTGCCTGGTGTCAGCTTCAGAGCCTATGCTGGGTTTGCTCCCTGGCCAGAGACTCAGACCCAGGGCAGGCAGGGTTCTATGTTCTTCATTTTTCCCCCAGCAGCAGCCCTTATGCCTCATTCTGCTACTGGGCACCAGGGGGTGCTGTCGGCTAGACTAAAAGGTAGCGATTCTCCTAGCCTAGGGTTGATGTTTTTGTTTTGTTTTCAGATTTTTCATGTGTGTTTCTTCCCAAGAACTCAGTGGAGGCTGTGGAGAGGGACAGTGACCTGAGGCTTAAGCCAGCCTTCCATGTATCTTTTTTTTTTTTTGCTTGTTAATCAACGGTGTTGTGTGTGACGTATTTGTGTGTGCAAATGGATGTGCTTGTGCACACATGTGGAAGCTAGAGGAGGACACTGGGTGTCCGACCTTGTATTTTCTTACTGTGTTCAGATAAGGCTGCTCACCATATCTGGAGCTTGGTTGTAGCCATGAACCCCAGAGAGCCTCTGGTCTCCACCCCACATAGTACTTGTGCTATAGGTACATTTTTTTAAAAACATGGATGCTGAGGATTTGAACTTGAGCCCTCCTGCTTAAACTTAAAAGCACCTTTATTCAATGAGCCATCCCCCCAGGCCCTGCACTTTCTTTCTAATCATCTTTCATCAGCACTTTGTCCATAGTCTGGAGGGAGGTGTTCAAAAGCAGTCATAAAGGCAAGGTATGCTAGGGGTCCCCAGAGACCCCTCCCTAGTACTTGGAATGTGAGACTATGGGACCTTAAAACGAGGGAGGTAGGTTAGGTGAAGAGATGGGAACATGGAAGTAGGAGGCAGGAGGCAGGAGGCAGGAGGCAGGAGGCAGGAGGCAGGAG
>NW_021604579.1:12699046-12701282 GCF_004785775.1 Grammomys surdaster
GGCAGGAGGCAGGAGGCAGGAGGCAGGAGGCAGGAGGCAGGAGGCAGAGTCCTAGTGGCATGTGAAGATGTTGTACTCCTGGCTGGCAAGATACAGGCCATGAACAATGGAAAGAAGAACATGGCTCCAGAAAGAGGGAAACTGATTTCTTCCTAGCATTTCCAGAGAAACTAATGCCTTGAGTCAGCCCAGGGAAGTTAATTTTGGACTTAGGTCCTCTTGAGTAGTGAGATTATACATTCATAATTTTAGGTGTTTTACCACTGAATTTATGGTGATTTGTCCTAGTAGCCATGGACAACTGACACACAAGGAGAATATGAAATTGCATCTGCCTCTGGTAGTCATCACTGCTGGTCTACCTTAAGACCATCCCTAACGTTTCCTTTGCTTTTTCCTCAAGTACCCTCTTGCCAAGTATGGTGATTTGAATATGCCTGGCCTGGAGAGTGGCACTATTAGGGGGTGTGGTCTTGTTGGAATAGGTGTGGCCTTGTTGGAGTAGGCGAGTCACTGGGGGCATGAGCTTTAAGACCCTCATCCTAGCTGCCTGGAAGCCAGTTTTCTCCTAGCTGTCTTCAGTACAAGAGGTGGAACTCTGAGCTCCTCCTGCAACATGTCAGCCTGGATGCTGCCATGCTTCCCATCTTGATGATAATAGACTGAACCTCTGACCCTGTAAGCCATCCCTAATTAAATGTTATCCTTTGTAAGAGTTGCCTTGGTCATGGTGTCTCTTCATAGCAGTAAAATCCTAAGAAACCAAGCTACTTTTGCACACTGGGATGGCCCAAGGAGTCCTAAGGAAAATCAGTGGGAAAAAGATTCTCCCTACTTGGTAAAATAAGAAAAATATTCAATGAGAGCTTTTCTCTCTACCTTGATTCTCCTCCCTGACAGTCCCCTCAAAATTACTCTAGACCTGCTTTTGGAAAAGGTGATGTTTAGAGGCGCAGCTGGTCGTGGGACTATGAGTCGAGGGATCATACTTTCAACCATCCTTATGACTTGAAAGCACTTGTAGGTCAACCCAATGTGGATCTTAACATTAGTGTCTCACTTCACCTTTTAAAACATGTTCCTAGTTACACAGCTTCCTCCACAGAACCACATTAAAACAACAAATATTTACTAAATGCCCCAGGGTCCAGGCTGAGCATGAAGACAGGAATTAAGCAACTCTGCCCTGGAGGCTTCATGGTCTGTGTTAATTGGATCTTGGTGGGTTGTTAAGTGCCAGAAAGCCATTTTTTGCAGTGATGCTGTCAGAATTGCAACAGGAAACAAATTTAAGGTACTGAGCATGGTTCTTACTAAATGCTATTTTGTTTCAGTCATCAGGGGACATGCAAATGTAAGGATTTCACATGGTTTTCATCTTTGCAAAGAACCTGAAACTAACAGACCACAGGATTACATTCTGTTTATACATTAGCAAGAGCCTCAGATTAGGAATTATTTTCTTGGTGGCACTAAAAATCCTTGGCAGGGTGGGGACGAGACCTTGGGAAGGTTTCCCATATCTGCTGTGGCCCCTTTCCCCTCTTTACTGGGATATAGATTGTGGGACCCCTTAGAAATCATTTAACTGAGACTCAGCCTTAGGCTTTGCTGACTTCCCAGGCCTGAGGAAGCTATGTTGCCTGTGGAGCTGTGTTGTACCTTTGTCTTGAGATGGTGTTCTGACTTGTCACGGTGTCTGGTGGCTTCCTGAGGATATCTTTTCTTCAGCAATATGTGTGGTATGCTCTTGCCATATACTTCATCTTGGTATTCTCTCATGTAGCCAATAAGGAAACTGAATTTCTTCTCATAGGACTAACTGAATGCTACACATTGAACCAGATACATTAAATGGGATAGTGTTTTTTCTTATTTGCAGACTAACTTCCAAGATCAAAAGTTGTGGTAGATATTTTAGCCTCAATTTCTTTAATTTTTACATGAATTAGTAATTAATTAGTCTCTCTCTCTCTCTCTCTCTCTCTCTCTCTCTCTCTCTCTCTCTCTGTGTGTGTGTGTGTGTGTATGCATGTGTATGCACATACTGTGGCACAAAAAGGTCAAAGGACCCCTATGGGAATTAGTTCTCTCCTTCATGTGGGTTCTGGGGATGGAACTCAAGCTGTCAGACGTGGCAGCAAGTACCCTTATCTACTGGGCCATCTTCCCAGCTTCCCTTTCTTACCTTGTAGGCTTTTTATTGTTGAAATGTAATCCTAGAAGAAATCTAGAA
>NW_021604579.1:12701292-12706681 GCF_004785775.1 Grammomys surdaster
GATTACTGATGTTTCTAGGCTTAGCTAGGTGTTTGGGATTACTGATGAATCCCATCTTAGACCACTTCCCCTTGCTCAACAAAACAGAGCAGGTGAAACACTGTGAATGTCCTTAACTGCAATTTGTCAACGGAATGCTAGTCAGCAGTGAGAAATGGGGTAACAGGCTAGTGGAGGATGCACTGGAGGCCCACTCAGACTGGTGGAGGATGTTCTGAGACCCAGGCAGGCTAGTAGAGGATGCCCTGGAGACCCGGGGAGGCTGCTTGCATGGGTCTCAGTGCACGTTTGTAAGGGAAGAAGATTGGCCAGACTTGGCTATTTTTTAGAAGTAAAACAGAGGAAGGAGGCATTTTAACAACCAGGCTATAGAACCAAGGCTCTTTTGTGCATGTGATCTGGCACTAGGAAGAGTCCCACTTCTTACAAGCATTTGGCTCTTTGTGGATGTGACTGGGCTGCCCTCAGGTTCCCAGGCAGTAAGCTGAATGGACCATTGGATATTTTGGCTTTGTTGGAAAATGCAGTGACTCGGGCTGACATGCAAGTGCTTTGTAAATTATACAGCACCTTGCAAATGAGGAGTGAGACAGTTGAACTCGGCTTGTCTTAGCAATGACATGGATTGTTTTGCACTCCAGAATGAACCTGGTGCGCGTGGAGAAGGAGTCCATGGCGAATCTGCTTCTCAGTAACAGTAATCTGCTTTTCAGTAACACTGAAAAAGCACACTGAATTTTCCAAGTATTACAGACCACGACTGTAGAACCAGAGCAAAAGAGAAGGGGATTTTTATGGCTTAGTTAAAAACAGAACCCTAAAACCAAACAGTTTTGTTTTTTATCTCCTTCACCACACCGCGGCATTAAGAATCTACAAATCATTTCACATACATCATCGAGTTGATGCTCCAGAAGGAGAAGGCGACTGTTTCTTCCTCTTCTAGAAGAAAAGAAGCAAGGTTCAGGGAGGCTAAGTAAGGTGTTGGTGGGTAGCCAGGTGATAAACCACCACACTAGCCTGGACTTGATCCCAGCAGGATTTCTGTCCACGTGGCCGCTAACCTTTAATCAACATGGTTTCCTGGAGTGAGGCAGAGAGGAATGAAGGTCAGGGTGGAGGGAGAGATGAGAAGGGCTTGAATAGCTAGAGTTGTGAATCTTGGGTAGGTTTGTATTGGTAGGGCCTGGGGAAGCATGAGTCTGAGGCAAGAGACAGCACGATCAGGCAACTGGCTTGGTTGCGGCTACTCACGGTATCTAAAGTTTTACCCCAAGTCAGGCAAGGTGCTGCTGGCTTTATATGTAGAATCTCATTTAATTAATAATACATTCTATTATTTTTCAGAATGCAGACTCCAAGTCAGGTCAGAGAAGTTACATATGCAACTTGCCCAAAGTCACCTATTTTAGCGGTGAAGCCTGGATTAGAAGCCTGGTGGTAAGAAATCTGTATGTATGAGCATTGTGTTGCCTGAGAGTCGTGGGTTCATTCATGCGTGGAGAAATGAATGTATGAAGGTTGATTGGTACCATTCAGGGAAGCTCTCAAATGGCAGATTAAGGAGGTCTGGGCACGGGCCTGTAGGCCATGGAAGGACTCCATTCCCTCAAAGAATGAGTCACTTTCAGTGGATGCCTGCGTGGCCGTTGCCGTGTAGCTGGCACAGCTCTTCCACTGCCTCACCCTCTTTGGAGGGTGTGTGTTACAGTCCGCCCCCCACTCCGGGCCCTTCCATTTTCTTTTGAAAATAAATTAAAAGTTATTTAAGAGCCTCTTTTTGGCCTTGTAAATTCCAGAGTCGCTCTTGCCTAGAGCTTGTCGAGGGGCCTGTGAAGATGCCGAGGGGCAGGCTTTGGCCCAGTTGATTGGCCATCAGCTCCTGCCAGGCTGTCCCCGGGGAATGTTCTCTTTGGCATTGCTGCCTGACTACACGGGCCCATGAGTAGACCATGTGGCTGTAGACACTCCCATGGGGCCTTTCTGGAGAAAGCCACATTGCTGAACGAAAATCTCAAGCCCCTCCGTCAGGCTGACATGGGAACGGCTGCTCCATGCCCAGGCAGGCAGTCGTCATTGACGCCACAGGGCTTGTTTGGACTCCTCTCAGGCTTCACACATCATAGCAAAGGCAATGTTGGGATCTGGATGCTTGCCTGGCCTTCAGCTAACCAGGGGATATGCTGTGACGTACCCAGGGTGGCCAGGTTACTCCTCAGTGTGGCAGTCCCTTATACCCTATTAGATGCAATGGCACATATCTATGTGCAGCTGCTCTGTTCTTTATAAGGCTCGTTCGTATCTGTGAGCTCATCAAATTCTCACACAAAAATCCTGGGAAAGACAAATTATGTTCTGAACTTGAACGGCGAACCTCAGAGGACATCTCTTAAGGGCTTGGGTCAAATCTTGCTGTACTAAACCAGTTTCTTCCCCTGAAAATGAGTATCTGGGTGAAATTGGGTTTTAAAGACTACCTGGTTGACCCTAGCACAATGCTCATGGATTCTGTTGTCTCTGGTTTCTGCAAGGCAACAACAGGAGCACACATGGAAAGAAGAGACATTGAATGGGAAGCATTCTCTCAGTCTAGAGAGCAGAGCTGGTTAGGGCTGGTCTGGGCTGGTCTGGGCTGGTCTGGACTGGTTGGTCAGTGGTGGTCAAGTTTTAGGCAGTGGCTCAGTTGCTGCTGCTGCTGCTGCTGCTGCTCCATCCCTTGGTGGCTTCCTGATACTTTGATCCATCTTTAAGAATAGACTCCATGTCACAGATTCAGGCACACCTTATGTTCCCTGATGTGAGCCACCGTAGTTCTCCATACTAGTCAGGCAGGGGACTGAACTGACTAGAAGAGGCTCCCTGTCTGGCTCTGTAGAGGTTTCATTGGGCCTGTAAAGTTATGTGAAATAGATGGCATTCACAAACACTGTTGTAACACGTAAGCAACAATGATCACTACAAACCTGGCAAAAGCAGAAAAGGGGGAATGCTCATGGAAAGTAGCATGTTTGTGACAGCTTCGCTCTGGTTTCCACACTAGAACTGGCTCAGTCACTGTGTCTTTAAAGGAGTGGACAGTTATCCTACAGTCCTATTCTCTGACCAGTTGTCTTTTTGTTTGATGCATGTGTTTTTATATTGTTAAAACAGACTCTGGTTTGCCAGGAGTGTCCAGACAAATAGAGCTATAACGTGTGTGTGTGTGTGTGTGTGTGTGTGTGTGTGTGTGTGTATGTATATATGAATATATATACACACATACATACACATAGATAGATAGACAGACACACACACACAATGGTTCAAACATAATCCACAAAATGTATGTCTTGAAAACTTAAGTCTACTGCAACAGAGGTGAGAGGTGGGAACTTAGAGGGGCAGTTGGGACCGGAGGGCTGTGCTCTCATGAGTGGATTAATGTTGATTACAAAAGAGCTTTACTTATATGAATTCTCTCCTTGCTGTTCTGCCTTCTGCCATGGGATGACCCAGCAAGTCATGCCCTTGTGAAATTCTGTCTCGTGACCTTGGGCTTCTTAGCCTCCAGAACTGTTAGCAGCAGGGCTCTGTTTCACGTCAGTTACCCAGTATCAGGTATTATGTTATTGAAGCACAAAATGGACTGAGTTGGGGGTGTGTACTGCAGGGTAATGGTGGAGGGAAGGAAGGGAGGAAAGGAGGAACAGAGGAAGGAAGGAAGGAAGAAGAGAGGGACAAAGACAGAGGAGGAAGGGAGAGAGAGAGAGAGAGAGAGAGAGAGAGACAGAGAGACAGAGAGACAGAGAGACAGAGACAGAGACAGAGATGAAGAGAGAGACAGAGAGATTATTTTTAAAAAAGGAATCAGTAAGTGTTGATATGGCAGATTTGAGTCCAAAATCTGTATATCTCACCAGTAATGGAACTCAGGTAGAACTCAGTAGTGCTTGTGTTGTCTAAAGGCAGAACTGCTTCTTTAGGGAACCTGTACCTTTACTTCTAAGGCCTTCAGTAGATTGTGTGGGATCTACCTACATTGTAAAGATCAGTTTCCTTTCATTAAAGTCTGTGACTTGAAAATGTTATAATACCTTCACAAACACTTCACAGCAATTTCTAGAGTAGTATTTGACTGATGGACTGCGGACTATAGCTTAGCCAATTGTCACATAGGTTGATCAACATGATGTCCTCTGCGTGTTCCTGTCTGCTTCTTTCAGCAAGTGGCTAGACTGTATTTTGTGCACCCTCTTGAATCTAGCTGGACTTGTAACTCGCTTTGGCCCCTGGAGTATACTGTTCTGAACCTTAGGAAGTCTTAATGAGGCTTTGCTTTCATCTGGAGAAAACAGATGTTCCATGTAAAGAAGCCAAGAGACCCCGTGCATGGAGGGAGGCTCAGCAGAAAGACAACCCACAAAGTAGGGAGTGGTCCTCAGGGGGCCTGGCAGCATCCTTGGTTCTCAGAATTGGGTACAAGGAGACCAGTGGTATTTACATTATTAAGATTTATGGTGGTCTAATATGCAGAACACTGGTAAGGGATCATATTCAGTTTTAACTGATACATAAAATGAGAAGATCAATACCCATGAATTCACAAATACCGAGAAAACAGTTTTTCAGCAAATACTCAGGGCATTTTTTTCTGAGTTAGAAACAGCCTATGTTTGGATCCAGGCTTGGATCTGGTCTTTGAGCTTTCTGGACATTAGCTCCCGAAGCTGTAGAAACAAATGTACAGTATCAAATGAATGCCAAGCATGGGTGTCATGGAGTGGGGGTATTTAACACGTGGTGGATGTCTGTTTACCTTTGCTGGTACAAAGACCCTGTCTCACAATACGATCATGGCTCAGCAAGGGAGCCTAAATAACTACAGGTGAGGGAGCAGGAAGTGAAGTAAAGTTTGAACTAGGAGCAGAAAAAGAAGAAAGACATTCATTTGGCCAGCATTGCAGATAACAGGAAGTCTCTCTAGCTGAGGATGTTGCCACAAGTTTTTGTGCAATATTAACTTCTTTTTATTTTTTGTCTTACAAGACCGTTTCTCTCGGTCTATAGCCCATGCTAGCCTGGCTCTCAGTGTAGCTCACGTTGTCCTTGAGCTCTTTATTATCCTGCACCGGCTTCCCAAGTGCTGGGATTATAGATAGTGTACTACCATACCTGGCTGCATTGCTTGGCTTGGTAATCTTTTCTTCTTAAAGAAACATATTAGGTAAATCAGAGCTGGGTAATAAACTGGGAGATTCTTAAGGGGAAGTCTTCCATATGGCCTTACTAAAGGTTCGATCCAGGGTGAGGAGAGGAAACAGGATCTGGCATTTATTCTTCTCTTTCTTTCTCCCTTCCCTTCCCTTCCCTTCCCTTCCCTTCCCTTCCCTTCCCTTCCCTTCCCTTCCCT
>NW_021604579.1:12707081-12713307 GCF_004785775.1 Grammomys surdaster
TCTGTCTCTCCCTCTGTCTCTGTCTCTGTCTCTCTCTCTCCTTTTTTGTTTGTTTGAGACATGGTTTCTGTGTTAACAGCCTTGGCTATACTAGAACTCACTTTGTAGATGAGGCTGGCCTCAAACTCATAGAGATCCATCAGGCGTCACTACCATGCCTCATTCAGTCCAGTATTCATTCTTTTTGAGGTCCCCAGCCCCTCAGTAACCTGACTCTGAGGATTAACAAGGACATACTGTGTTGAATTATAGAGCCATTGGCCAGGCTGGCTTCTAGCCAGATATACTCAGCTGTTTGCTCCTAGATCCTTCTGGGTCAGTCTGTGTCATGCACCATAGACAGTCTAGCTGCAGAGAGTAGTAGGTGTGGCCTTGGCCAGTTGGCCAGGGCACACCTAAGCTAGGACACCCCAACAAGACAAATCCTTTGGGTACCAGGCTCTCCTTTCTAAAGGCTTAATATCCAACCCCTGGTTCTTGGCTTTTACACCTCTCCATCTTATCATTGGAGATGGTGGCAAGGCCATAGATGCAGAATTCTTAGAGCCTTGCCATCCTCTGCAGACTGCCTGTTGACAGTCTTGGTTGCACAAGAGCTCACACTTGGGGAATGCTAATAAATGTCCAGTATCCTGGCCAGCTCCAAATTCTCTATTTCCGTGCCAATGGCCTCTCAAGGTGATCCACTTCCCATTTGTCATTCCCTACGATGGACTTCTCTCGCCTTTTAATTAAAGTCTCCCCTGAGAAGTATTTGGAAGATTCAGTGAATGTTCCCTTCAGCTAACTGTCCAATGTGTCTGAACATTCATGTGGTTTTGTTTATAGAGTCTGCCCTGGGTCAGAGATGTCTTCTTTAATGGGGATCACTGGGAAAAAATGTGTTTATTTCAGCAGGGCACTGTGACTGTGTGGTTAGGCAATAGTAGGAAAATGGAGAGATCAGAGGATGACTTGTGGGAGTTGGTTCTCTCCTTCCACCATGTGGGTCCTGGGGATTGAATTCAGGCCAATAGTCTTGCCAGTAAGTACCCTCACCTGCTGAGCCATCTTACCAATCTGGGCCCATTTTTTTCTTCTTAAAACTTCTAGGGATTTTTTTCTCCCATATTGACCTAAACCTGCTTTCTCTTATCTTGCTTAAGTTGTTACCAATGATTTTCAGGCAAAATATATAAATAAATAAAAGTGGAGAATATCTAGTTTGGTCTTACAGTTGCAAAATAATCAGACTTAGTAAAAGCAACAGGAAGGACCTCTTTAAACTTGAACAAAAACATCATGTGGGCAGGGAGAACCAGTCCCTACACTTTCCGAAATACCAGGTCACAAAGGGACAATGAAGCAAACTTTGGAGAGAGGGGTGAGTTTCAGTTAAGTCCCTGCAGGATCCATTAGCACTGGGTCAAATGAAGCAATGAGAAGCTAGTCTGAAATTGCAATGGACTAACACAAATGCTGTCATTTATGAATACTGTCAACTTGTCCTTAGCATCTTGTCTCCAAGGACCTGAAACCGAAAGAGAGAAAGGGGCAAAAGCTGCAGGTTGACGAGAGGCAGGGAGAAAATGAAAAACAAATGGTGGAAGAAGACAAAACAGGAGAGCTGCCATCAGCCTGAAGATTGTTTATTTCTGCCATGTGCGGTGGCACAGGACTGTAGCCTCAGTACTTGGGAGGTTGAGGCAGGAGGATTACAGTTTTGGGGCTAGCCTAAACTCACCACAGAAGATCTTGTCTTAAGAAAAAGCTTAGCAAACAATTTATTTTTCAGTTTCTTTGAATTTGCTGATCTCTATTGTGAAAGGGAATTTCTGGGTCAAAAGAGGCCAACAAGGCCACTTTCACTCACAGGGAGACCACTCGCTGTGCCTCAGGCCACTTTCTCTGGGATTTCTCTGTCTCATCCTAGAGGGCCTGGAGTCTAACTGCCTGAAATAAACCTCGTGTCACCTTTTCTCTAAGACCTCAACATTTATTCAGATTTTATAATCTGTAGTTACATGGCAGCCTCTTTAATTTTTCTAGTAGACTCAGAAGGAAGACGAATAAGGAGACACAGAGGATGTCTGTAACCAGCAGGTGGTTGAGACAGGATCTGAAGCATGTGATTTCAGAGGTATGTGAACTTAGCATTTGGTTGTGTTGAGAGTTTTGGTTTCTTTCAAACAGGTCCTGCACCCTTGGGCTTTTGCCTCAGATCTGCACCTTCTTTGAGGGTGTTCAAGACCTTCTACCTTAGTCAGGACTCACAATCTATCAGAAGCTGGACTTAAGTTGATTTAAGCAGGAAAAGAACTGAAGAGGCATAGAGAGTGCTGGGTGTGAACATTTCTGCGATCACACCACAGAGACTGGATGCTCTCTGGGACCTATCAGCACACACCTGGGAAGCATTTGCCACCGAGCACTATGCCTGGCTGGGGTTTCTATCTTCCCTCCCACTTCCACCATGCTGATTCTTTGCTGCCTTCTCAAGCAAGCGTTTTCCAGGTGAGTGGAAGATGGCCACCAGGTGGGTGCTGGGAATGAAATCCAGGTCCTTTGCCACAGTATATGCGTGAAAAGTCAGAAGACAGCTTTAGGGAGTCAGTTCTCTCCTTCCCCATGTGGGTCTTGGGGAATCAAACTCAAGTGGTCAGACTTCATGAGGAGTTCCTTTACTCTCCGAGACACTTTTCCAGCAGCTAGTGCTCCAAAGCATGGAGCCTCCTGCCTTGTTAGCTTTTCAGGGTACACAACAATGAGATTCATTATGACATTTGCATATATGTATACCATATACTCTATTCATACCCACCTCTACTGTACCCCTTTAGCCTTCCCTCTTCCTGCTTGTTCCCTACCCCAAGCAGCAAACAATCTCTTTCCAGATGTTGAGTCTTGTCACTGTCGGTCTCATCCCTCTGAGGCGTTTGAGGGGAAAACATTTTTACTGGTCAGAACTCTGGCCTCCATCTCTTTGAACCTCAGTTTCTTATCTGTAAAGTAGGGACAATGCCCAAATCTTGCAGGATATCTGTCATGAGTACACCATATAACTGTACCCAAGAGATCCCTTATGGTGTGTTTGTAGAAGCCACAGGTGAGTAAGACCAGGGTCTCTGGAGATGTGGTCTGAGACTGAGAATCTTCTGAATGATGCAAAGCATAGTGATGCTGATCCCCGCCATCCTTTTAGGTGGGTCACTCTGAGGGAGCCACGGTCTTCTTTCTCTGTGACCATCCCAGCCCTCTTAGATGAGAGACATAACAGAGTACATAATGTAGAAGCCAAAGAATAGCCTATCGGAAAGTCAGCAGCACAGCCCAAGCATCCATGCAGAGGAGAAGAAAGGAACTGCTTCTTGGGATGCTCTGAACTCTATAATGGATGATAGAAAAGTTTGTTTTCTATTCCTGGCCCCAGAGGGTTGAGGGCAGGGAGTGGTAAATGGACCAGACAGAGAAAGGGCTATGAGAGAGTGAGGGAGTCAGCCTCCTGTGGGAACATGGAAAGAGAGGGCACTAGGGTAGAAACACACCTTTTTTTTTTTCTCTTTTCCTGATCATATTTCCATGGGCTGGAGGGCAGGGAGATCTGCTGATGCATTCCGCATAAGTTAGCTCTGAGAACTAGAGAGACACGCTCTCAAAGGTGGTAAGTAGGTGAAGGGTTAGGGGTCTTCTGACATACTGCCAGGTAAGTCTGTTCTGTCTCTAGGCTACTGAAGGTGAGACCATGTACTTATTATGGAGAACCCCCCCACCCCCACTCACCTGCTACGTTGGTACAGTCGGTGCAGAGCTGTGGTGTAGCTTTTCCAGAGTGATAAAGGGTTGTGCGTGGGAGAAGAGATGAACCCACCCAATTTCAAAGCAAACTAAGCATTAGAAAGTAGACTCTGCTTGAAGATTCTATTGGTAGATGTGGGGTCATAGCTGAGGGGTTGGGTTGGATATGGCTGCTGTTCTGAGTCGCCTTTAGAAGTGCAGGTTACTAGGGTTCAAGTTCTAGCTGTCTGTGAGTTGTGCAACCTTGGGAGAAGTACTCAGGCTCTGCGTGTCTTACTATGAACGGTCTGCTGGGGTAGTTAGTGGTGCAAGTTAAATGCGTGAGAACAATCAAAACCACCTAGAACAAACAGCATCTGGTTTATAGACAGTGCTTAGTGCATCTTAGATGATGTTATTATTATGATCAGGATATAGGAACTTCTAACTTACATGCTGTATTGACTGCCAGGACTTGCTTCATGCCCTTTGGCAAGTTACCCTCTCTCTTTGACTGTAGTTTTCTCTTCTCAGGTTAAGGAGAGAGATCCGAGGCTTTGTTTTGCCCTAAGAATTCTAGTTTAGACAAGCCCCAAGTCCATCCCATGTTCCACACTCGTTTCCAAAGGGGACCTGTGTTTCCAGGGTCTTTCTGACTACTTCCAAAAAGAGTTTGGGTTTCTTCTCTTTACATCAGCTGGAGCAGTTCCAAGCAAGTGGACCTGGAAGGCTCTTCCCTGCAGATGCTCCGGTCCTGTGTTAATCTCTTTTTGATGGCCTTTATCTGCAGGTGGATTCCCTGATGTACTCATTGTCAGAGGGAGGAGCTAATCCTTTGCTGAGGGACCTTGGGGACCAATCACTCATTTCTAGAAGTTTCTCATTTGGGGCTGGAAGTCTGACAGTGAGGGAGAAAGGAGAGGGGAGGTAGGGATGGCTAGGCCGTCTCTGGCGGGTAGGATGGTTAAGGCCATTTAATATCCTGAAATTCCATTCTGCCAGTACGGTGTCACATGGCTGGCACACAGGAAACCTACCTGACAGTCCTCCCTTTTGCCATTTTCTCACTTCAGTTACAAGGTAAATCAGGGTCTCTCTAGGGGTCCTTAGTCTCATTAATAAAAGCATTTAAGAAAGGACTCAGAAGAAAGTTGAAGGACAATTACTTTAGAGTTTAAAAGAAAACCCCAAAGCAGGCAGGCTGTAAATCTCAGCAGCTCCCTAGAGGAGGGAGATAGAGTTAAGAAAGAGAGAAAGCCATGCCATTTGAATTAGAAACACGGGTCAGCCAAGTGGCAAAGTCAGAGAGTGGGGAAGAGGGCTTTAAAGAAAGAATGAAAACGCCAAAAGTACCAGAAAAAGCGTGCTTATGCTCCAGTCAGCATCTAAAAGAAAGAAGGACAAGAGAAAAAGAGGAGGCTATGCTTTTCTGAGTTGGCACAGAGGCAAAAAAAACAAAAACAAAAACAAAAACAAAAACAGGGCCTTAGAGCATGCCTGTAGACACTGTGCATGTGACAGGAATTCTGGGAAGTACGTTATCTCATTAAAAGGATAATTATCCTCCCCTCACTTTTTTTAGTATGGCATAAGGCAAACCCAATTCCTGAGGGGTGGTCCTACCTTCCCAGAAGGATGGTCCTTTAGTCAGTTGATATCTGCCCAACTGGATTGTTAGGTCTTCACCTAAGTCAGAGATTCCATTATTTTGACTGGAAAGTAATAGTACAGATTTGTCCTGCAGCAAGCCATCGTGGGTCTGCTGAAACAAGAGCACCCACAGGTACCCACACTGTCCTTTGCCTCATTGTAACGGGCTCTCCATATCCTTGGCTTCACACAATTGCCCGTTTCTATCCTTCATTTGGTGCCAGACATCCAGTGAGCCAATACAAGCTCAAAAGAGGGGGGCAGACCCCACTTGAGAAAATCCCAATGTATCCCTGTAACTTCTCACGTCTTTATGAGCAATCTTCCTCTCCATTGATGCTTATCCATACAACAAACTACTGAAGTCCTGGGGACATGACTCTGAGCAGTCCCTCCTCTCCTCTTAAGCACGTCCTCTTACCTCTCTGATGGTGACAAGGACACAGGAACACTAAGCAGAGATCTCCTCTGGTCGCTTCTATGCATTTAGAAAAATGTCTGGCCTTAACACATGCTCAATAAATGTTAACTTCTCTTACTGTTATTTTCTAGGTGAGGGAAAGTAGATATTGCTGAAGTTAAATTGGGCCAGCAAAGCCAAAGAACTGTGGAGAAGCAGAAATGTAACGACCCCTCTTTTCATTAACTAGAGAATTTACTAACCCTTTCTGTAGCTGGAATTCTCTTGGCTCACGGTGGCCAGGCAGAATTAGGGTAGTACCCATGTCTGCTAGTAAAGACTGCGTGTCAGCGATCCAGCATCCGTTCACAGTGGGAAAGAGGGCTGTGGCTCAGCAAGGTTTATAGTACGTTTTGCATATAT
>NW_021604579.1:12713407-12715997 GCF_004785775.1 Grammomys surdaster
ATATATATATATATATATATATATATATATATATATATATATATATAGTTTATTTATTTATTTTTTCAAATTGTAATTTATACTCATTCACACAGGGGTTATAAACACAAAAAGGCAGGACGTGGGGAAGGGGATGACACTGGAGTGTGGGTGTTCAGGGGGAATACAGATATCTTTCAGAACAGGGTATCAGCTGGGTGGTTCAGGGGACAGGTCGCTATGGCTCTGCCTATGATTCGCTTGTCCTTATCTAAGTTGGTATTATCTGCCAAGGCTACCTAATTACAAGGTCTGTGACTACTCAGGCTGGTAAATTGTCACAAAACAGCCTGTTTTCAATAGCTTATAGCCATCTGTTTCAGTGTTTATCCACAGAGACCCAAGACTTGGTGTTAGTGTACATGTATGACAGGCCTATTGCTGATTTTAGGCCTATGGCTGATTTTAGGCCTTCAGTGTATAAGCAGGGCTGCCCCTGACATCTCCTCCCTTCTCTGAGTATAGACGGGCTGTGGCGAATCTAATCTTGCGAAGGCGGGGATAGAGGCCTGACCTCCAGTAATTGAAGGGGACCTTGTAATGGCTCTGGTCCCCCTGTTGTTGTCCAGTGAGGCATGAGGGCCATACATCCCGATGTCTTTTTCCTGGAGAGGGGATACTTTTGACATCAACCCCCATGCAGTCATACTTGTCCCTCAGGGAACCCAGAGAGATATTTTTAACTTTTATTGATATTCCCTTGCAGTGCTTAGCCTCGAAGCCTAAGCAAGAATTCAGGTCGCCTGTCAGAGGGGGTTCTGGGTGGCCCCTCTCTGCCTGGTCTAGGGGCAGAAGTCCCCTCTTTTAGGTTGGGTGGAGATGGGTTTTTGGGAACACCCTGGATAAAGTAACAACCTCATCTTGAGTCTCGTGGTCCTCCATAGCTAACTTATGATAATGTATCTGAATAGGTTTTGCTATCAAATTATTTATCTGTTGTTTCACAGAGTTAGTTAGCCTATTTGAGGCCCAGGGACCAGAAGAAATATTGCTTTACTTTTATATACGTTTGTTGCTTGGTTTGGCCTGTGCTGGACTACTGGCTCAGTCAGTGGACCAACTCCTACCCTGCCACCCCTGGCTTTACATTCTAAAGCCACTAGTATCACAGGCTGTAGGGGAGGACATGCTTGCAGTACAGGATTTTCTGAGTGACTCAGGTTCATCTTAAATGCCCAAATTTCCTTTGAGAAGTTACAGATGACAAACCTTTCACCATAGGCCACTCCTGAACCCCCGAGATCTTTCTCCCATATGCCTCTCATATCCAGGGCTGCTGGCCCGAGCCACTGGTATCTCTTGGATTTCTTCATAAACTTCAGCTATGTAGGCTAGCCTTGACCTCACTATCTCCCTGCTTCAGCGTCCTGAGTGCTGGGATTACAGGCTGAGATTACTGTACCTGGGTTCAGGTTGGCATTTTCATCTCTTTAATATATGTTCCATATGACAACAGATTGATTTTCTAAATGCACACTAGATTGCTATTCCTGTGTGCAGAAACCCTGCCAAGACTTTCCTTATCTTTAGCCAGAGGCCTGCCCTGGGACCACAAGGGCCTTTGTGGTCTGCATCTACCTGCCTGGTCTCCCCTGCCTCCCTTAGACTTTTCAATGATTTCTTCTGTTCTGTCAGCCACATGGGATGTCTCTGGGTTTTTTTATTCAAGGTCTCTGTCTGGAAGATTGTTCATTTTGCAGGTCCCCTCTGGGAGGTCGTCTGTGACCCCACAGGGTTAGACTTTCATCCTTTGCAGATTCTGCCCTGGACCACCTGCTTCTCTCATTATAAGGGGCCCATGCTGTTATAATTGGATCAGTGACTTGGTTGGTCTTGGTTAGATATAAACATGAAACCATTTTCTTTTCCCTTTAATCATTAGCTTCACATGTGCAGGATGGAGTATTCTTTTATGGCAGATCTGAACATTTTTCTGGCCAGTCAGTCTTTCAAAAATCTGAATCTTGCTTCTCATTTGAAATGTGTTTTACTTCCCAGTCTGAGCGAGGCATCGGGAACGTGGAGAAATGTCTGCCCTGTCTCTATCCTGTGCTCTTGGGTCTCCTGCGTCTGCATCTTTGAGATTTCTGGAAGCCCTGATGTGGGAAGAGGCATGAGTACATACTATGTGCTAGGCATGTATTTTACATGAATAAATGAAGGACACAGGCTTAGGAATGAAGTCAAGCTTTAGGATTAGGATTAGTTACATCTCAGGACCTCAGGCAAGCCCCCCCCCCTCTCTCTCGCTTCCTTGCTTTCTTTTTACCTAAGCCCCAGTTTCCCTCCCTTTGGGTTGACCATCACTACCTGGCACTCTGTAATGAAGAGCCAATAGAAAATGAATGAACATGTCAGGCACAGCCATCAGCCTATCCCTGAGTGAGATACAATGGCCGTTCTTGCTCCTGACACGGAGGAGGTAACCCACATCTTCTAGAGCTGAGTCCCCATACATGTAGATCATAGCCCCATACATGTAGATCACAGCCCCATACATGTAGATCACAGCCCCATCCATGTAGATCACAGCCCCATCCATGTAGATCAC
>NW_021604579.1:12716007-12719349 GCF_004785775.1 Grammomys surdaster
CATGTAGATCACAGCCCCATACATGTAGATCACGGCCCCATACATGTAGATCACGGCCCCATACATGTAGATCACAGCCTAAGCATTTTGTTTCCTTATCAGCACTCAGTGCTCTTTACTGCTGAGTCATCTTTCTAGCCCCCCTCAAATTTTTAAATTTTTAAAATGAATTTTAAACTTTTTATTGATTCTTGGTGAACTTCACATCATGCACCTCAGTCCCAGTCATCTCCCCATGCCTTTGTAACTGCCCTCTGCCCTTGCAACCTCCTGCTAAAAGAAAGAAAAAAAAAACCCAACCAACCAACCAACTAACCAACCACCACCACCAAGAAATCTTGTCGTGGAAGCTGTAGTGTGTCACACAGTACACCATTTTGTCCACACTTCTTTACTTGCAAATGTTCATTGCAATGAGTCATTGGTCTGGTTAGAGGCCTTCCGTTTCTGCTAGCGAGGCACAAGGCCATGTACTGGATCCTCACTGAGACTCCCCTTAGATCTCCTGTTATTGCCCCATATCAAGATCCTGACGCTTTGGATCTGCAGGACTGGCCCTTTTATGAACCCCAGCAGTTCATGTTGGGGTGGGCCAATTCAAAGCCCTGGATCTGGGCCTGGCTGGTAGCTGGTTGGTCAGCCCACCAGCTCCTCTGAACCCTCATCATCCACTAGGGGGAGCTCTTCAGTACTGCCCTGGCTAGCTCAACCAAAGCATAGCCGGGAGGGGGTAAGGCCAGCTCTCCTGATGTCATGCCCTCAGGCTGGCTAATCCATGTCTTTGCCACCATGGCAAGCTCTACTGTGCTGCCCAGGAGAGGTATAAGACCAGCTGTACCTCGAGCGCTGCAGCTAGTGAGGGGCAGAGCCAGTTCTCTTGCTTCATAACCCCAGATCCAGCTCTTGGGCTTACTGCAGGTGCCAAGGGGGAAGGTGCGGGAAGGGCAGCGCTCCCAAGCCTATGCCACCTCACCACAGATAGAGTGTAGGGCCCGATCTTCTGCGCTCACACCATCTGGGCCAGCTCTATTGTGCCACCCAGGTGAGGGGTAGGGTCCACTCTCAGGAGTGCTGTAGCCAGCGAGGCAGAAGGCCAGCTCTGCACTGCCCTTGGATATGAACATGGTGCCAGGCAGCAGTCCAGACCAGGGATGATAGCATGGCTTTTGATGATAATATGAGCCACAGACATCGACACAGACCCCTGCTGCTGAATGGCCACAGATCCAGACGTGGCACTCAGCAGCAGCACAGGCTGGGACTTCGTCACAGCCTTAGATAGCAGGGCAGGCTACTTCCACGAGACTGTTCCTCACCACCCTCGCTTCTCAGATTCTGCCTCTCTTCATAGTGCTCAAACCGGTCTGCCTTTTCCCTTCGTTCACTCCACCACATGCTTGCACGTTGTAGTGGCTTCCCCTGTGGGTGGGCCACGTGGCGGTGGGAGGGCCTATCGAATTTTTTATAAACAGAGTCAGAGTAAGTTATTTTACTGAGAGAAGAGTCACTTCTACTCTTGGTAAACAAGATGATGATATTTATGGTGTTGGACTGGAGCTAGTGGTACACGTTTGTCCTTTGTTGGAGAGGTAGTCATGACACGGATTTTAGATGCATCCTTGTCAGGGCCTTCAGGAAGGCACAGGGTGGCTATGGAGCCCTAAACTATGGGTGTAAATTAGAAGATACAATTGATGGATTTTATTTGAAAGGAGAATGAACATATTCTGGGGTAAATACATCACTGGTAGTTAAGGGCATGGTCTCAGGAGCGTAAGATCTGTTTCTAGTACTTGCTGCTGTGTAACTTCAGGTAAGTTATTTAAACGTCTTTGTTCCTCTGTTTTCTTACCTGCAAATTGGAGGTGTAGAAATAGCACCAGTTTCATAGGAAAGAACTAAAGATAAATTATATTACATTATATTAATTATATTGTATTATATATGTATCCCAAGACAGCTTCTGCTGTAAGCACTCAACAAATATTAGCTAGCACTATGCTATGAAACAGAATGCAGAAGTCATATTAATTTAAAAGATAAAGTGTTTATATCCTTGCTGAAGTGAGTGTTAGGCTATAATTTTACAACCCACAGGCTTTGTCTGTTCATTCTCTGTAGAAAGGGGCGCATCTCTGAAAAAAATTGGTACGCAGAGAGTCCAAAGTACATTGTCCCTGTCATCATCAACATTGTTGACATCAGCCTAAGGCATGCACTACCTGTCATACTCGAGGAGCCGCTCACTTGTTCTAACGAGCTGCTGCTGCCAGCAGAGCTTGCTCGCATCTTCTTGACAAGCAAGGCCCTTTGAAGTTGTTCCTAAGGTGTAGGAGAAAAATCTGACATGGCGTTTTTTAATACTTGGAAGTTAAAAATGGCCTATGAATGGCTTGCGGTGGTTTCTAAAAAAAGTTCTATCTGCTCTGAAAAAGAAAACTTCTGTGAATCTGCTGAATATATGTGTATGAAAATAATGCCACTGATCCTCCTAGCAAACAGAATATGTTTTCTTTCTTTTGTGGGGGGGCGGCTGTTGAGACAGGGATTCTCTGTGTAGCCCTGGCTATCCTGTAACTCGATCTGTAGACCAGATTGGCCTTGAACTCACAGAGATTTGTCAGCTTCTGCCTCCTGAGTGCTGGGATTAAAGGCTTGTACTACCACCACCTGGCTTAAAAAAAAACCATATAATTTATTTTTATTTTGTGTGCATTGGTGTTTTGCCTGCATGTATGTCTGTGTGAGGGTATTAGAAGGCCTGGAACTGGAGTTACAGACAGGTATGATCTGCCCTGTGGGTGCTGGGAATTGAACCTGGTCCTTTGGAAGAACAGCCGGTGTTCTTAACCGATGAGCTATCTATCCAGTCTCCATGCTATATTTTCTGATGGTAAGTTCGTCAGTGTTAGGGAATGGCAGTGCTCTGTATTGACAAGGCGCTGGTGAGATGCGTGTTAGCTCAGCGCTGAGCCGTGTCTGGTCTCAGAGAGGAAAAGTGTACATGATTTCACTCAGTAAGTACATGTGCACATGCCTTCAATTCCAGGGCTCGGGAAGCGGGCAGGTGGATCTTTGTGAATTCAAGGCCCAGCCTGGTCTACATAGTGAGTTCTAGGACAGCCAGGGCTATACAGAAAGACCCTGCCTCAAAATATCAAATATTAAAATAAAAACATGTGATTTTGTGGTTTATAATCTCTCATGCTCGTTTTCATTTTTTTGTTTTTCTAAACTTTTTATTGATTCTTTGTGAGTCTCATGTAGTGCACAGTGGTCTCCCTCATCGCCTCATATCTACCCTTTGTCTTTGCAAATTACACACACACACACACACACACA
>NW_021604579.1:12719749-12785898 GCF_004785775.1 Grammomys surdaster
CAGGTGAGGTACAGGGCCTCCTGCTCTCCTGAATGCTGCAGCGGGTGAAAGGCAGGGCTAGCCCTCCTGAGCGCATGGCCCCGTGGGCAGCATTTCTAACTGCAGGAGGTGGAGAGGGGTTGGGGTGGGAGTGGGGCATCACCTCTGCACGTATGCCACCCCACGGCAAATGTATAGGTTCATGCATATGGGGCTCAACTCCCCCATACTTATGCCCTCGGGGCCTGCTCACTCAAATCCCTGCCACCAGCATCAGTTCTACTGTTTCTTGAGCAAGGCAGCTCTCCTGAATGCTGCTACCTGGTAAGAAATGAGGCAAGCTCTCCAGAATGCCTCACCCAGTGAGGGGAGCCCTGGACATCCAAGTTGTCTGTGGCTGCTGCCCTGACCAGGGACATCACCATGTTCTCTAGTGCTAATACCAGCCACAGACATTGACACTGACCTCTGCCAGTGTATAGCCAAAGACTCAGACCTGTCCCTCAGTGTCAGCTTAGACTGGGACTTCGCCATAGCTCTAGGTGGCAGAGCTAGCCACTCACAACAAGCCACTCCTGTTCACCCCCAGACTCCAGTTCCAACTCTCTTCACAAGGCTCAGGCTACTCCATTCCTCTTTCTCTCCCATCTGGTCACCACATACTCACACATTGTGATGGCTCCCACTGTAGGCTGGGCGACATCCTGCAACTGTGTCGTGTGGCATGGCAGCAAGCAGGTATCTATGGCCCACCTGTGTGTGCTGGAGGGCAAGTCTGTGGATGGCATGGTAGATCTCATTCTGTCTTCCTCCTCCCACACCACACTGCCTAGACTTGATTTGATTTGATTTTTATGAGTCCTAGGCAGGCATCAAGCTAGGATGAACAAAGGACTGCCATCTGCTCTGCCCCTGACCGATAGAACACCAACAAGGTGTCTCTTTGCCCACTGCCAGGGGGTCCTCATACTGTTTTTTTAAAACAAATATTTTGTGAAAAGTTGTCTAGAAGAGACAAATATTATGTGTGGAAAAATCTCCCTGTGGCCCTCAATCAGCTCCTGCCACTAGCAACATCTGTCTTGTTTGGTCCATCCATTGGCCGGCTTCCCTGTTACCCAACACAAGTCCATCTACCTTGTATGCTCAATACTTGGGAGCTGAGAAACATCGGAAAGAAAATAAAGAATATTCAAGGTCTAGCACTCTGAGAAAATGTGTGTGTGTGTGTGTGTGTGTGTGTGTGTGTATGTGTGTGTGACTGTCTCCTGAGAAAAAGGCATCTTGGGAGCTCAGGTACATGAAGGGCTATTTTGGGGAAGTTGTAATTGGGTGATGGGGTAGGACGTGTTGGTGATGAGCACGGCTTATGTCATCTAGGCTTTGTGTCTTTATCCTCTCCTTTAATTGTTTCAGGTGAGAACATCATAACTGACCTTACCTTGCTAGAGCTAGCTCCCATATCTTTTGGGGAGAGGGTTTTACTGCGTAGCTCAGGCTGGCCTCAGACTCACGAATCTCTTGCTGCATCGTTCCAAATCACAAGCATGCACCAATATACTTAGTCCCTATAATTCTTTAGATAAACACACACATTTTCTGCAAATTAAGCCTCCCAGCCATGTGCATGCCTTGTGTTTGTCTGTGCATAGGGATAGAATACGGGTTGGGAGTGTGTGAAATTTACACATTCTTATGCTGTCTTGAGGTTACAAGATGCTCTGAGTTTTATACCTGTAAAGAAAGATGATTTAGCAGTTAGTATCTTAGCCATTGGTTCATGGGCTTTCCTTAGAATTGAGATGCCAGGAAAAGACAGGAAAATAACAACTCAGGAAGGGCCAATTGCTTTAAAAGTCCCCATTTTTTTTTTTTTGCTAAAATATCTTAAAGCAAATTACAAACATGTCATTACACTCTACGTGCATATTAAAAAGGCAAAGGTGAATGGCTCAGTGCCATTATCACACCTAATAAAAATTATGATAACTTACTGATGCCATTCAACACCAACATCCGAACAGTATCTTTCATAGATGGTTGCTTGGGATTTGGATTCCTGCAGCAGGGGAGAGGATAACGAAAGCTGTGGCTTAATGAGAACAGTGTTATCAAACTGTGAATATGTTTTCTCCATTCTGCTTTCTTCCTTTTGTGACCTTTGCTTTTGGTGACTTGAGGTAGCTATCATCTGGGGAAGACCAGAGTTTATACCAAATGTAGGGAAAAAGAAAGAACAGGAAACAAATAGAAAAAAAAAACCCTAATTAATGCTCCCCCCCCCGAGTCCCTTATAAGCTAGGTGCCATCTTCTAAGGTGTTTGGGGTATTGTCTGTGGTGTTGGACTGGAACACATGTTTGTCTTTCTTTGTTGGAGGAGTGTTCATGACACAGATTGCAGATTCATCCTTCTCAGGGCCTTAGGAAGGCACAGGTGGCCATGGCATCCTAAACTATGGATGCACAGTAAATTAGAATCAATGTTTTTTATTTGAAGGGAGTGTGAACATGCTACGGAGGAGATACATGGACTGCTCAGAGCTCTGGTCCTTACCTTTAGTTAGGGACCTGATGAAAGCAAACAGCTTTCTTTGCCAAGACTAGACAGGTTAACTTGTAACCATTCCCAGTGATGTGTCCCCTTTGTTTTGTCTATAACATTTTCCTACCAACTTGTGGGATTTTTCTCCTCCTGATGTTTTTAAGTGTCAAAGAAGATGATACGGGATAATTACTTTTCTTTGCATTTGGGTAGATAAGTAATAAGCTCAAGGTTTTCTTGTCCTCCATTTCTCAGGGTATTTATAGAGGCAATGGCTCGTCTTTATTGTCTGAGAAAGCACGGTGGCTAGGGTGGGTACATATTTGTAGTAAGAGTGTAAGGTGGAAATTCTTCACCTATTGGTAGATCTGGAAGCAGAGAGCTCAAACCAGAACCAGAAACATTTATCACCTTGAAGGCTTAGCCCCAGAAGTCTACACCAGCTAGGCTCCAGTCCCAGAGGGCCTACGAAGCCTGATACTCTGAGTTTGATCTCCCGGACCCACATGTTAGGAGAGAACTGACTCTGATTGTCCTCTCAGGAATTTGGCATGCCCTCTTTTAGTCTCATTGATAAAAGAATTAAAAAAAAAAGACTTGGAAGGAAGCCTAAGAACAGTTATATTAGAGTTTGAGGGAGAAGCAACAGGGAAAACAAGCTATAAATCTCAGCAGCTGCCAGGACAAGGGAGATGAGAGGAGAAAGAGAAAGCCTTGTGTTTGAGGTAGGCATGGTGTTCAGCCATGGGGATCAGCAAGCAGCCACAGGCAGCTTAATTAGTCAAAGCTTTAGGGGACAAATGAGAAATGGGGTTCAGGAAAGCATATTTAGGGGAGAGAGACAGAGGAGAATGTTAGAGTTCTGAGCAGGATCTGCAGTGCTACAGAATGAGAAATCTGTTAAGTGGCTGTACCGTGGGAGGGGCTTCTGCGAAGGGTAAGTACAAGGCTCATTAAGGGGATAATTATTCCTCCCACATTCTTAGCATGTTTTCCTGTTACTCAGCTTTCCTGTGAGGTGGACTCCACAGGCCCAGCTGGGTTAACTTGTAAGGGAGGAGATAACAGTTGTAGTGTTCTAATCTTTGGAGCAGATCAGAATGTCACATTTTCACCCAGGGCCATTCTTCCGACCATGAGGAAATAAATAGCTTTGCTTTAATGGGCCTCAACAAAGCCTTAATATCTCTACAGTTCTACCTGGTATTTCAAAGCCCAAGGAGTGGAGAAACTGATTTTTACCTTTTTTAGTGTTGCCAGGGGAATAGGAAGTGGGTCCCAAGCATAGTCTGAGGTAGGGGTTCATCCTTAATGGTCTCCAAGACTGCTATGCCGTTCCTTCCCTCAAGAGTTGAGACTTTAAAATCCTATAGGAGTTTGCTTGGGATTAGGAAGTAGATATAATTCATTTCCACCATGAAAACTCAGAGATCCAACTCCATAGCTGCTCAGAAAGAGGAATGAGTGCCTGGACTGGAGTTCCAGCTACACTTCGTGCACAGCCTCTAGGGAGGGAGCTCACTGAGGAGCAGAGATGACAAGAAACAGAGAGCTCTTTCTGACATGCCAAGCCTGGCTTGAACCAGAGACAGTTTCTACTTCTGAACAAGGGCAAAAGTTAGACCTGCTCACTGTCCGTGTCCCTGCCCCAGACCACACCTGCTCACTGTCCGTGTCCCTGCCCCAGACCACACCTGCTCACTGTCCGGGTCCCTGGGCCAAGCCCATCTATTCATTTCTATCTCTCTCCTGTTCTCATCACTCTGCCCTCCATATGCACGTTGGAACATGTGTGCCTCAGGCAGCAAAATGTAATAAGAACGTTTAAAATACATAAAAGCCCAGATCCTGTGAGGGCTGTTCGCCATGCCTATCACACTCAGGGCAATTCTTATGTAATAGTATTAGCTTCAAAGCAATGTGGGAATTTATATAATAACACTTAGCTATGTAAAAAGTAAACATGCCACACACACACAATTCAAAAATACATATACATCACACATACATAATATGCACATATACATACATACACATACCACACAGATACCACACACACACACCCTCCCCACATACACCACTCATAAACATACATACACATATCACAGATACAACATACACACACATGCCAACACTCACATACCACACATACACATATGTATCCACACACCACACACAAGGTGGGGGTGATGTTAAGAGAGGAGGGTATGATAAGAAGCAGGAGATTGTTCAGAGTGTTATCCTTTCCCCAGAAGGGAAGGCCTGCAGACTGCCTCTTCTTCTGACCCCCCAGCTATATTTACTAACAACTTTCCTGTTCTGGTGGCTTCATCTCAGCACCGGGGCAGTTTGGGAAGAGCGTTGGCATGACTGAGGGGATAATGGCTTTATTTAGCTTTCCTTCCCCAGGGCCCAGAGCAGAACAGAGCCTGGAGCACAGTGCAGTTCAGGGTTCAAAGCCTGTGTGCAAGAAGGGGTGGGGGTGTGTTTTAAGGAAAGAGGAGACTGGGACCAAATACCCTGCCCAAGTCTCCTCACCTCTGTGCTTTCTCCTGTCTAATCCCTGAGTGTTTAGTTGTTTGTCTTTCTAAGATGTCCCCAGCCCTCCATTAGTTAACAGTTATATGTATGTATATGTGTGTGTGTGTGTGTATGTGTGTGTGTGTGTGTGTGTGTGTATGATTTGAGGGTTGGCTCCAGATAATAACAGCTAATAACTGCTGTTCATCGGGTACTTCCCACAGGCCGGGCAGGTGCCAGAGCAGGTTGTACACCCTTTCTTGAACTCTCTGGTCTCGTTACCAAGCACATTTCGGGTAGGCCTGGGTGGGGATGCTCAGGGAGGAGGATGGGTTGCTGAATTTTTCAAAGGTAGTAACTAGGCTGCTGGTCCCAGAGCAGTCTCGGAACAGCAAAGTGCAAAGGATTGCAGCTGTTTATTCTGGAGCGGTGCCAGGCAGGCAGGCCGAATCTGTGATAAGAAAACAGGCTCACTGCAGGTGGGTGGGACTCACATCTAATGGCTTTGTATTTGGTCTTGATGTGCCTAATTTCAAAGTGCAGGACTTTCTCGAAGTGCCACAACTTGCCAGCGGGGCTCTTTGCGGGGGCTGGGGGTGGTGCTTTTTCACCTCTGGACCCTGGAAAGCAAAGGAAGAGAAAATGATCTCTGTTTCTAAAAGCAAGCCTTGGGCTGTGTGCTGGCTCTGTAGAAAGGGTTGTGAGGGATGACTGTCCACTGGAGAGTATGTCCTTCTCCGGAACGGAACGTGCTGTGCTGGCTTGCTCCCTTCCAGGCCCCAGCCCTGCAGCAAAGGGCTCTCAGTTCCAGCTGCTGGGAGGACCTGGCAGGTCCCACTGTGCTCAGTGGGACATCAACGGAATAGAAACATTAGCCTTAATGGGAAAGGCCTGTGTGCAGAGGGAAGCAAAGACAATAGCTCACAAGTCAAGCACTTGCAGGACATCAGCTCATTTGACCCCTTCCTGTGAGGCAGGAGCAGCTTGCTCTGTACAGTTGGGAGCCAAAGGGCAAGCCTGGCTTGCAAATCTACTCTTTCGGATCTGGACCCCATGTAACACAGCACTGAGTTCTCGGTAGAGGAGGATCTGGCGGAAGATCCAAGCACGTTGTTTGATGGAGAGAAATCTGGGGGAGTATCTCATTTAAGAGCTATTTGGTTGTGAGCAGATCACTGGACTCCAGACAGCATCTATGCAACAGGTGCAGCAGTGTGTGTTTGTGTACAGATTTATATCAACAGTGGATTTATAGAGTCCCTGTTAGTGAATTCACTTGCTGTTCTAGTTTGCTTTCTATTGCCATGGTAAAGACCATGATCTAAAGCTACCTGGGCAGAAAAGGATTTATTTGATTCACATGTCTCCATCACAGTCCGTTATCGAGGGAAGTCAGGGCAGGACCTCAAGGCAGGAATCTGGAGGCAAGAACTGAAGCAGTGTCCATGAATGGAAAAGCACTGCTTATTGGCTTGCTCTTTATTGTTTGCTCAGCCTGCTCTCCTACACAACCCTGGACCATCTGCCCAGAGGTGGCATTGCTCACAGAGGGTTGGACCCTCCCACAGTAATCATCAGTCAAGAGAATGCCACAAAGACTTCTCCGCAGGTGAATCTGACAGAGGCATTTTTTTGAGCTGAAAGCGTCCTCAGTCACTCTTCTATTGCTTCTTTGAGGTAGAGTCCCTCAGTCAAACCCAGAGCTTGCTAATCTAGCTAGTCTCACTAAGCAGCTTGCTCCAGGGATCCTTGGCTCTGATTTCTGAGGCTGGAGTTACAGCTGGATCATCACATTCATCTGGCATTTCCATGAGTTCCGAGGATCCAAACACTGGTCCTCTTGCTTGTGTGACAAGCACTTTAACCACTGAGCCATCTCCCTAGACCTAGCTCCAGCACTGTTAAAGGGAAGTCCCCCTTTCTGTCTAGGAAATTCTTCTTCACAGAGAAGATCATAGGACCACTGTTGACTGGACTGGGTCTCTCTGAGACCCAGCCTCATAGTGGGCCTAAAATGCTCAATGGAGATGACCTCATCCTGACATCATTGATGACAGTGGTGTGAGGACTAAATAAGAGGACTGTGGGCATGCTTTTTAAAACTGTGAAGTACAAGACACATGGGAAGTAGTGGTATTATTTCTTAGAGATGGGCCCTGGTTCTGTCCTTCAACAGACTATCTCGGCTCTGTTTCAACCTGCTTCCAGCCTCAGTCTGCACTGCTTCATGGGAAAATGAGTTCCATGTGGCTAAGCCCTGAGGTAGAATGGAGAATATTATCTTTTAATTTTTTTTATTCCCCCTACCAAAGAAACACAAGACACTCCCCCCCCAGTACATTAGAAAAAAGCTTCACCCCTGGCTGGCCTTTGCCAAATCTGGTGTCCTGGCTTGTGCTATTACCTGTGGACTCATTTTGGCCTTTGAAGGTACCACCATAATTTTATAAGAAGACAAAGAGGAGACATTTATTAACGACCTCTGGGGGCCAAGCAATGTGCTAAATGCTTTAGGTAAAGCCTTTGTCATCTTTACAGCGGTCCTGCCAAACAGATGTGCGCTCTTCATTTCACAAGGCTAGAGAGATTAAAGAGCTTGCCTATAGTCACACAGATAGCCGGGGTGGGGCCAGCAAGAAGTATGGGAAATGGTGAAGGCAGACGACCGTGCTGCCAATGGGCTGGGGAGTCACATGGTTGTATAGTACTACCTTGCTTTCCTGTTGGTGATCTTGGTCAAGTTACTAAATTCTGACTTTCCAGATGTAGAAGGAATTGATTACTCTGGTGTGGATGTTGTAAGATCAAAATATACATCCAGCCCTTATCACAACCCCTGACTCAGTGATAAGCAGTGATAGAGCACGGCCTTAGACACCCTCATCTGCCATGTGCACATACACATAGGTGTGTGTGCCCTTACACATGTGCACATATATCACACACACTCACACACGTATACACTCGCTCACAAGTACAATAAAGAAACTGTCCTCTGTCGACAGAGATTAGCATCACATGTGCTGGGGAAAGAGAACGCATGGTCCAGCTCCAGTATCACACAGCAGAACAGTGAAGCTGAGCTGATGGGCATGCTAGAACCAGGTTTATGTGCACAAAGTCCCACATCAAGTCTACTGTAATAACACAATTTCCACTTTTACCTTTCCTCTCTTTAAACTGGCAATGGTATTTACTTTAGTCATAGAAATTCTATTACCTTATATTAAATAAGGCAATGCTCTGACTTTCCCTGCCCTCGGGGATCGTCAGCCTGTATGGGTCCCCGAGGGCAAAGGGAGCAGAGATGATGAACAGGGCTTGAGGTGTGATCAGAAGCCCCGTGAGTATGCACAGTGATTAAGACACCTGGGCCAGCTGCAGGCAGTCAGATCAGCTTTACTTGGGGGCGATTCAAGGCTTATAAAGTTTTGGGGGATGGAGGGTAGAAACATCCAGGATGGGCAAAAGTTATTGGCTAAAAGGTTAGGGTACCAGAATGCCTCAGTAGCATGGGGAAGCATTTCAGGAATCTCAGGAGCTAGCTGAATGGGTTCTTATGAGGAGAAAGGAAGTTGAGTCTGTGATCTAACTAAGGCTATGTTACATTCTGCTGGTAGAGATGTGGGTAAGGGGTTTAAACTCCCCAGATGAGGTCAGAGGGGGGAGAGCCCTGCCAATGAAGGGAGTCCTCCATATTGTGCCAGGTCTCAGAAGGCCATCTGGTCAATGGTAGGGGATAGAAGACAGCAAGGAACAGTGTCTTCCAGACACAACAGGACTGCCACACACATGAACTCCAAGAGACAATGCAGGCATGTACAGGGCCTGCACAGGTCCTGGTGCCGGGAGGGGAAGTAGACACAAAGCCACATCCCTAACTCAGAAGCTATCTCCAATTGATAACCACTCACGAAGCAATTAGTTTTCTCCAATGGAGACTCACTGGATACATAAACCACACAAGGGCAGACCTCATGACCAGCAGAAGACAGCCAACACGAAATGAACTCAATGGCATTTGTTTGGGAAATTTTCTTTCTTTTTCTTTTTTGGCTTTACTGGTCTTTTGCTTAAGTATCATGTTTTCTGATTTTGTGTTTTACAGCCTCTCTCTCTCTCTCTCTCTCTCTCTCTCTCTCTCTCTCTCTCTCTGTTTCTGATGTTTTCCTTTTTTTTTTCTCTTTTAGTTTTATTTTTATTCTGGTTTGTTTGTCTGCCTGTTTGTTTTCTAAAGAGAGAAAGAAAGGGAATGGAGTTGAGCGGGAGGGAAGGGAGGGATGATCTAGGAGGAGTTGGGGGAGGGGAAATTGCGATTGATATATATTGTATAAAAAGTATTTTCTATAAAATCAAATGCTAAAAAATTAATTTGAGGAACTTATTTCTAATTTTGTAGATGAAAAAGTCAAGTTACCGAGATGGCTGACTTAGCTTAGGTACGGAGACTGTGGTGAGCTGGGAGAGGTAGTTACGCCTAGACCACCCACTCTTACGTCACATACCACACTCCTGCATAAAGTGTGATATATTTGTCGTGACCACAGCAGTAGGGACATATGAGCTCATTCAACACTGGCTGGCCACTCTCTCTGTTGCACAATCACAGGACTTGGTTTTGTTTACCAGGAGAAAAGGTTATTCTGACCAGTTCAAGTTTTTCCCTTAGAGATCAAGTTAGTGTTTTTTATTTATTACTGACTTTTCAGTCTGTGACAAGTCAAGTTTATGAACAATATTAACCTTCAGACGCAGAGAAGGCACAGGCATAAACATACCCCTGCTCTAAAGTGTTCTCTTGGACTCCTGTCCGTCCACAGCTTCCTCGGGTGTTACCTAAGCCGGGGATCTGGCAATGACGTGCTGGTCTGAGTCATATGGGCTTTCTCTCAGCTCCTGCAGGACTTTCCATCTGTGGGTTCTCTTCTCAGTTTCGTGTCCTCCCTGGGGAATTGGTTTCAGCCGGGTTTCAGCCTGGTTGTCTCCACACTGACAATTGCCAGTCTCCAGGTCAGCTCTCTCTGGCCACCTTGAGACTTCCATTTCCAGTGTTTTCTGGTCAGATCCATGGGAAGGTCTTCAGAGATCCCCCACTCCAGCGTTCCCTCCCACAGGGTGCTGACACCTTCCAGATCTGCTGCTCCGACTGACAGACATCTGGAGTGGTACCCTTGTCCACCAAAGGGTGAGGCAGAACAGCTACGTGAACGTCTCCTGTCACTTTCCAGATACACTCTGTAATTGTAGTCTAATTCTCTGATGTGGACCACAGACACTGCCTGCTCAGATCCAGCTCTACCCAGCTTGGTTTCTGGTGCTGTCTCTCACTCGTATTGCTCCACTCTTCCTTTTATTTACCTTACATCGTCATCTTTGAGAGCCCCCGAGTGTTCTTACGGAGTGTTTCCTTTGATGTCTTGATTTCCCAGCTCCATGTCTAGCTAACACACCCTCATCTGTTGGGTCTAACTTTAGATTTTGTGTTTCTAGGGATCTCTTCCTAAAGACTTCTGCACCACTGAAATTAAAATGTTTCTATTACTCTTCTCCTGTCATAGGCCCCAAGTTATAATTGCAGGTTTATCTCGATGCCTATGTGATTATATTCAGCAGTATTTATTTTAATTAAGCTTTTTTTCCCCATTGTTTGTATATGGGACGGTATTACATAAGGGCATTTTCTTTTCTTTTTTTAAGATTTATTTATTTATTTATTTATTTATTTATTTATTTATTTTACATATATGAATACACTGTATCTGTCTTCAGACACACCAGAAGAGGGTATGGGATATCATTACAGGTCATTGTGAGCCATCATGTGGTTGCTGGGAATTGAACTCAGGACTTCTGTAAGAGCAGTTGATGCTCTTAACCGCTGTGCTGTCTCTCCAGACCATAAGGGCATTTTCACACAAACACAAATTTCATACAAATTGAACACAGTCTCCCACCATACCCTTCTCTTCATTTTTCTTCTTTCCTCTTGTCCTGTTAGGTTCTGTGATGGTTTGTATAGGTTCAGCCCAGGGAGTGGCACTATTAGAAGGTGTAGTCCTGTTGGAGTAGTTGTGGCCTTGTTGGAGTAGGTGTATAACTGTGGGTGTGGGCTTTAAGACCCTCACTCTAGCTGCCTGGAAGTCAGTCTTCCACTAGCATCCTACAGGTGTAGATATAGAACTCTCCGCTCCTCCTGCACCATTCCTGCCTGGACTCTCATGCTCCTGCCTTGATGATACTGGACTGAGCCTTCGAACCTGTAAGCCAGACCCAATTAAATGTTGTCCTTATAAGAGTTGCTTTGGTCATGGTGTCTGTTCACAGCAGTAAAACTCTAAGACAGGTTCCTTTATTTCCATTGTCAGCTTCCCTCTACTTCCCTGCCATATATGCACACATAGTTCATATAATATAAAAATCTAGGAAACACAAAATAGAGAAAACATGATATTTGTCTTTCTGAGATAGGATTAATTTGCTCCATGATTATCAGCGGTTGTACTTACTGTCCTGCAAATTTTATAACTTTGTTCTGTGTCATGGTTAAAACAAACTCCATTGTGTATATACACAGCATCTTCAGCATCTACTCCTTCATTGATGGATACCTACCTATTATGAGTTGCGCTGCAGAAAACATCAAGGCGCAGGCATCTCTGTGATATGCTTACCCGCAGTTCTCTAACTATCTGGCTTCACAAGCTGGCAAAAGCAATTTAAGGGAGGAAGGGCTCCTTTTGGCTCACAGTTAACAGAGTTTCAATCAATCATGGCAAGTAAGGCGCAGTGGCTGGGGTGAGTCAGTCATAGGAGCGGGAATGTGCAGCAGCTCTTCCTCACATGGCATTGACTAGGAAACAGGGAGTTCGAGTAGGAACGGGGGATGGAACCCTCAAGGCCTACCCTAGTGGCCTACATCATCTGCCTAGGTCCTGTGTCCCAAAGGTTCTGCAACCTACTAAAACAGCCCCATTAGTTGGGGACCAAATGCTCAAACATGTAAGCCTGTTGAGGGCATTTCACATTCAAATAGTGACAGCTGACTTCAGAAGAATCTCTCCTGATACCTGCACAGCACAGCATGCTTGGCATAAAGTGAGTCCTCAGTGAATAGCCATTTGATAAGTGGACACGCAATCTGTGTTCAGATACAGCTCTTCCTTTTCATTCTCTAAACAAGAATGACTACCAGCTTCCTTTAACCTTATGCCCTGTGTGCTTCTCCAGTCTTCCCTTCTCTCCATCTTTGCTGGCCTCAGAGTCTAGACTTCCCCGGTTTCACAATGACACTACTAAAACCACATTTTCAATGGTAACTACACCACAACTCTTGCTCCATACACAGCGATGAAAAGACCTTTTTAGAATAACAGTTTGTTTATACTACTGTGCTACTCAAGATGTTCCTTGTTGCCTCTTGATACGTGGCCAAGGTCTTTTGTAAGATCTCACTGGCGTTCATAGTTAGCCTTACCTTTCTCCACCTTCATTTTGTCCCACTCTTTGCCACCTCTATGTTTTTGAGAAAGCACACTTCTTGAGTATGAGGATATCATTTGATGTATTCACGGCTCTAGCTATGTTGGTTTTAGTTATTCATGGCTGCATCGTAACCTCTTCCCAGATATACAATTCATTAAAATAATAGCCACTTGTCATGTTTCCTGTACCCTCAAGTCAGCTAGATGAACCTGTAAGTTTGTGACAGTCTTGAGAGATTTTGGCTGGTTAGCTTGTATAACAGTCATGTGTCATACGAGCCTGAAGGTTGTCTGGACAGTTAAGAATGGCACTCTCTAAGAAGACTTAACTTGCTATACATGGCTTATCATCCTCTTCTAAGTTATCCCCAAGGATCTGGTGGCTTGGTGGTACAGGTGGTATGTAGTAATAGGGAGTGAAATGTCTCAGAGAGGAAGTGGAATACCAAGAGCTTTCCTCATGTTCTGCTTGTGTTAAGTTTGGTGCTGTCTCATTGGCCAGAGTATGTGACATGAACAAGCCCAGGGACAGAATGGAGGAGACGAGGCCAGAAGTAGATAAAGAATCTATTATTACCAAAGTATATTAATAGAGATAGTAATAACAGACAATCTATTATTACTATAGCCACCACCTTGGGAAGGTTCTGGCAAATTGAAGGTTTGAAAGAGGTACTTTTATAATAACTACGTGATGTTTTTCAGCAACTATAACGAACGCAGTGTTTTTCTTACTCATAGCAGAATCTAGGTAAACCCCTACCATTGTTTTTACTCCTCTTCAGGTCATAAACAGACCCTGGATAGCCACCAACAGCATAAAGTTGTATCTATTAGGATACGTGCACACAGTTGTGCTTCTATGGGAAATAGTATCCGTATCTTTTACTTGGTTCTCAAAAACGCCCTCCTTGTCCCCCATGGGGCACTTGGAGACCACTTCTATTTTTTTTAAAAGTTTGTTTATTTTTTTGAGACAAGTTCTCATCATATAGCTCTGTCTGTCCTGGAATTCACTATGTAGAGCAGGCTACTGTCAAAGTCTAGCTTCAACACGTTAGGATCTGAAGGAGGAGGTATGAAGTTAGCAGAGCACACAGACACACAGCCACAGACACACACAGACACACACACACACTCACAGACACACACACACAGACACACACAGACATACACAGACACACACAGACACACACACAGACACAGACACACAGACACACACAGACATACACAGACACACACAGACACACACACAGACACAGACACACACAGACACACACAGACACACAGACACACACACAGACACACACACACACATACACACACACACACACACACACACACACACACACGATGATGAGACGCTCTGACCAACTTCGTTTCTTCTCCCACAGCTTATGTATACCAGCAAAAATCTTTCAAGCAACATAAAAATTACAATGTGGTTACATTCTAGTTTCCTTTAAGTAAATAATTACAGTGAGTTCTCCAATACCCTTATACGAGTAAAGATTTTATGTATTACAGGTGGAAAGACAAATCGTTCCCAAGAACCCACGTACACTCTTGTCTAAGCAGCTTGTTATAGATTAACAAAACGTGGGCAAGCGAGGTTATTTTTTCCTCAGCGAGTTTCTCTTACTGGCAGGTTGCAATTTGCACTTACAAAGAAGGGAGCAATCATTTTATTTTTGTCTTAAAAAAGCAATCTCATAAAAAAAAAATCTTCAGGGAATCACACCTCCAACCTCTTATATAGAGAGAACAGTCATTTCTACTTTAAATCCTCAGAGCTCACACCCACCCATCAACAATTTTTTATTAAATTTTTATCAGGAAGTTGAGGGCAAAACTGGGTACAAGAAATTAATCATGACCTTGATCACCAGCCCAGCTTAAGCAAGAGAGGCATGCCAGGCAGTGCTAGTTGGACCCTGTAGTTCTTGTTCCATGACCTCAAAACAAACAAACAAAAAAATCCCTTGCTCAATAATCAAGAGTGTGCCTTTCTGAGCTTTAAATTGTTCCCCAAGATTTCCTACATCAAAGCCACTAGCAAAAACATCTTAACCTGACTTTACTAATAATCTACATCCCCAAATTCTTCCTAAGGGTGGTGGTCTTCCGCTAACAATCTAAGTTCTTTCTGAGGGAGGTGGATGAATCATTAATCTGCTCCAGCAGTAATGCTTGAAGAGGATCAGTCACTATTATTATAAGCACCAACGACACTGCCCAGTGAGGGGCTGAAAACCCCCCTTAGAGTTTTCATACAACTCATAGATTAGGGGTCACATGATGATCACCAGGGCACCAAGCAGAGCGGTGCTCCGTAACAGCATGAAGTCCTCAATGCACAGTCCTCCACTCTGCCTCTCTGAGGGACACCCATTCTGACTGTGCTAACTGGTGGGCCACTCTCCACGAGTTCTAAAGCTGTTTGCTGTTCTTCTCACACAAGACTCAACAGGCTGTCCTTGAACTCACAGAGATCCCCTTGTCTCTGCCTCCCAAGTACTAGGATTAAAGGAGTCCACCATCATACAGGTGGAAACCACTACTAAAAACAAATATACTCTTATATCTTTTTTTCGTATGCTATTTTCTTTGCTGAGAGACCCTCAGGCTCTCAACCATCTCCCAGTGGTGGGTGGGGCTGGTTGTGACTTGTTTGACTATACAGAAGTTGTTTGTCCAATTTGCTGGCTTTGACCTTTCCATCCTGTTGATTCAGCCTTTGTGATGGGCGTCAGTACCACTTCCCTTCACTTCATGAATTTCAGTGTCCTGGTAAATGACACTAGGATTTTGTTTTGTGTTTGTCTTGCATATTCCTTCTAGTTTTAGAAGTGGTGCCTTCGACAATGAAGAAGAGAAATGCTTTTTCTTCATATTATACAGGGAAGAATAGAGCTATTGTCTTTTTTTGGTTCCAGGTTCTTCCTCTCAGTGTATAAACGGCAAAACTGGAGTCCAGAGACCAGGGAGGACTTTCCCAATGGCACACAGGTGGGTCAGCATAGGACCCAAACTGGACACCCCTCTAATGCCCCACCGTGCTGCCCACACTGCTTTTCTGTATGACCATTGTTTTAAGGAAAGAAAACTAACTTCATATGAAAAGATTTAAAAACATCCAAGCTCTTGGTTGCATAACCAAAATGTTCCGTTTTATTTACTAGTGGAGTTTCTTTTTTAAAAAGTCTTTTTAGATGTTCAGTGATATGTTTATTTCATTACAGAACTGGCAACGTACAGTCATTCAGAATTCATCCGAGTCCTCAAACTTTCAACACTCTTTGACACAGGGTCTAGATTATGCTGAGGTTTTCATTGTCCTAAATCAGCTACAAAAGTTGATCTGTGATCAAAGAGTGAGATGTGTTTGTCTAGAAGCCAGGTTTTCTAATTTCGAGTCTAGTGCCCTGTCCAACACATAATTTTTGTCAAAGAATGTCATATTTTTCTTTACTGATTAACATGATAGCTATAACTAGGTCGTACTTGCTTTGTGCTTAGCAATGTTAACTTTGCTTTTCACTTATTAACTCATTTAATTCTTAGAACAACTCCTTGGGGTACATATTAGCATCATTCTTATTTTATAAACAGATGTATTCATGAGGGAGTAGATTGATAATATTAAATATTCACTTACATATTTTCCAGGTTTTGTAAAGGTTTATTTTTCACTTTTAACCCTTGACTCATTGCCTCTCCATCCAGTTCTTTGTGTCCCTAGATGTTAGCATGTGGTGGTTTGATAGAGCATCAGTTATCAGTTAAGATGCTTTTTTGGCTCAATAGAAGACTTGGATAGGAGTGGCTTAGGAAGCAGGCTGGTTCTGTATTTCAACAAACAGACAACTGTTAGCTAGACTGCTTCTGCCTTTCTTCTCCTTTTTCCTCACCATACTGGCTCTTGTCTGCAGGCTCATGATTTGAATAGCTGGACCTCAGCTTTAGGCTCAGGTTGCTATTTTCAAAAGCAGGAATCCAAGGGGTGGCCAGAGATGCCCAAGCTTCATGTTTGTCTCTCTTTTCTGAGCATGAGTAGTTTCCCCAGAGGCCCTGCAGTATAAATCATGGACTTAAAGATGGTCATATGGAAACAAGGAGGTGTGGGGAAACATCAACCTTGCATTTTCACCACCCTGCCCCCCCCGCACCCCCCCCCCCGCTGTCCCCCTGAAGGGGTAACAGGAATGAATAGCTATTGGACACTCACCCAACAGCTTCTACCATACATGGTAAATTGTTAGTGGGTGATTTTCTTTTAATGTGGTCTTCTGTGGGTAATCTGGACTGACATTTACTTAATTCTTCTAAGAGCTCAGAACGTTTGTTGGACTAAATGGCAGAAGGTTAATGAGCTAAACATGGTTACTTTGAATACAGAGAGGTCATAGTTTTGTGATTTGAATATGCATGGTGTGCCAGTATTCTTCCCACCACCTATAATGTCATCCTTTCTTAGAGATTTGTGAGCAAGTGTGTGAGTACCATGTTTTGCCCTTCCTTTGTCTTACAAATTTAGCTGAAGGAAGGATAAAGGGTCATCACAAAGTAGCCTCAGAACTCAGAGTGAAGCAAATGAAGTGAGTCATTTTGGCCAATGAGAGCAGCTACTGTTCTCATTAGACACTGTCCTCTTGCTGGGGCCAAAGCAGGAAGGGCAGGTGTGTAATGTGGGTTCAGGATAGGTGGCTGGGGTCATCCTAGGAAGCCAGCTTTTCCTTCCTGGGAAGGTTCTCCGTGCACTGTTGGTGCCAGTTTGATGAGAGGCTGTGTGTTGTACTATACAAATGAACTGCAACTTCTATTTTCAAAACAGAAGACAGGAAGACCTCATAAAGATGGTCAGACTTGGAAACTAGAGGCTGACATTTTAGAAAGGATACAGAGACTTCTCTACCAAGTACAACTTGCACAAAATTCCTGCTGCCCACAAATGTCCATAAAGAGAACCTGTAACTTTAATTTTTTACATCCTTATTTTTAATGATGGTTCTTAAACCATTCCAGTTTTAACCTCCCTGTTAGCCCACCACCCACCAGATGTAGGAAAGCTACCCCAAGCCAGGACTCTCCAAAGAAGCCCGCACACTGTTGCTTTCTCATCCTAATAGTATCAATATAAAAATCATTGTTGGTATAACATTAAATCCTTCAAGTTATTTTCCTATTTCAAGTAATACTGAATAGATTTCCATAGCCCCTAAAAATAAAAATATTTTCTGATGTAAGAAAAAATTAAAACATATTTTTTTACTCCAATATTTGGGGAGTTGTTTTATTGGAATCCTCCTTCTGATTTTGAAAGAAATTAATGCTTTTTTTTTTTTTAGTACAGGATTCTTGTGGACCATAGGAGCTGTAAGGTGCACATAGTAGAGAAGTCTCTGTGTCCTTTCTAAGACGCCAATCTGGTCTCAAAGTCTGACGTTCTTTGTGATGTCTTTCTCTTGTCTGCCCTAAGAAGAGCAGTAGCTGCTCGTTTGTAGTTTTTCTCCTCACCATGTCCTTCTAATTGAATGTCTTCGTTCTCAAATGCCATGATCACCATTGGGCAGATTCAATGTTCTTCCAAGTCTAGAGTTCAGCCATAGATGATGTGGATATCTCCAGACTCCCTCAGTAATTCCAAGGTGGCTGGATCCTGGGGTAGAAGGCCAGAGAAGAGGCAGGGACAGCTCCCAGAGAGCCCTATGGCTCAGATTAAAGATACTGGGCCTCATGGTATGGTATGCATCCTTGGATCACTTTCAGTTTTAGGCAGGCAGAAATTGTAGCTCTTCAGACTTAAAACAAATCCATTTACGATCCATCTGTGGATCCAAGATGGGTCAGTCTGAGTCTGGTATCAGGACAGAGAAAGGCAGTAGGCCAGGAGCTCTGAATGAAGAGTACCCAATGACCCATAGTCAACTAATAAGGAGTGGGGGTTGAGGGACTGTCAAGGATCCCTCAACCAAAAGACTGAGGGTTTTATTGACATCCTTATAACCACCACAGCATTCACAACTCCCTACAAATGACATTGACTTCCAAACACAATGACCTGGTAAGACCATGCTGAACACTGATTTCTTTGTTAGCTCTATAGTGTCTATATTGCAGGGCCCAGGAGGCATGCTACTGCTGTCCCCAGCTTTACTACAATTTTTTTTTTTAGGAAAAGGATTTTTTTTTTTATATGACAGTGTCAATAACAATTGCAACAACACCCCTCCCCAGTTTCAATGGCTTAAAGTAACCAGCTTTTTCTCTTAATAGTTCTACCTAACAATTCAGTGTGGGTATTCCTGGTGGGTGAGTAGCTTTCTGCCACATGGAGAGTTTGGGACTGCATCTCCTACTGCCTTGTGTATCTGCCACCACTGGGGCTTTGGGTCCTCAGTATTTAGAGAAAAGATAGCAAAACCATAGATGATACACAGCTTTCCTGTATCACCTGTTAATGACAACTGTCACTTGTACTTAAATTCCACAGTGGACACTAGCTCTACAGAACTACTGAGACCTAACAGGAACAGAGGACACAACCTCTAGTGGGCCAGCTGCTCTCTGTGACAGTTCTATGTTCTATAAGGACAAGCATGGCTACCCAGGATCTCCCTGGGGTCTAGTTCCTGTCCTAACAACCAGTATGTAACAGCTATACTCCAGGCACCCCTTTGAGGTCCACAGTAGCCAAGTCACACTCCAGAATATGATAAAGAAGGAAGAAAACATGAAGAAACACTATTGTTCACATTAAGTTGAACCATAAGGAATTGCTGTCTTGTGGAAAGACCTGCCAAATGTTGCCAATTTCTTATGATTCAGCCTAATAATTCATCAGGGAAGTGCTTCCAAAAACAGTTTTCTTAGAACTCTGGCTCATAGCTGGGAGAGTGCCTCATGCGCTCTGCTCTTTGGGGATAGTCAGAGACGTTTTAGTCATTATGAGATTTGAAAACTCCTGTATTCCAGAAAAATCCTGTGTTGTTTCATTCCTTTAATCAGTGATTTCCTAAGCAACCATGGTTTAATCAGTAGTTTCCAGGATAATTTGTGCCTAGAACTTGCTTTTTTCCCCCCAAGATGCCTCTTCAATTCTTAGTTATTCTTTATTCTTCTGCCCCTGGGAAGCTTTACATAGAATATCAAGGGACTCCATCAGTAAATCCTCTTAGGCACTAGATTTTCTTTTGTAGAAGTTCACATCAAGCTTTTTGGGGAACATGACAAACATTTGCTGAACAAATGGCTTTGAAATAGTTCCATTTCTCAGAACCTGAGACTCTTCATCTGCAAAATGAAGTTGGTGAATTAAGAAGTCCCATGTAGAGTAGTTAGGGAGAGGCTGCATCTGCGCTAGCATCATCCTCCCCTCAGCATCTTGGAGACTGGCAAAGCAGCCACTTGCCACGTAGAGGACACCTCATCACAGAGGCCACATGTGGGATTGCTTTGGTCTTGACGTGCAAACATGTTTAAGCCCAGCTTCTTGAGAGCTCGCATGGATATTTGAGTCTGACAGAATTATTTTTATCTGTTCAAGAAGGAAGGAAATAAAGAGCAGCATCCTTGTGTTGACACGAAATAGATGTCCCAGGATTCTGAACTGGAGGTGGGAGGTGGCCTTGCTGGGTGTATATGGGGGTGAGTAAGCAACAGGCTGGGAGGACCACATGGAACCACTTTTCCATGGTCTAATCTGGGAAGCTGAACACGGTGAGCTTGGAGTCAGGTTATGGCTTTGGATGGAGGATTGTCTCACTGGGGCCAGCATGGCCTTTGGCAGAGCCATGGTCACATCTGTCCTCTCCCTGGCCTGACCTCCCTCTGGCAGACTCAGCTCCAGGTCTGGCAGAACCCCCAGAACGGATCTTTCTCCTGGCCCCCAGCAAAGCTGCTTACTGACTTCCAAACATGTGTGGCTGGTTTGGCCATCTGGGCCTGAGGCACTCTGTGAGGTGGGCCTCATGGGGAAGGTCCTTCCTTCCCTTATTGCACACACTTAAGGGTTCTAGCCAAGCCCTGCCCCCTCCCATCCTCATGCCAGATCCCTGCATCTAAGGCCTCTTTCCAACACAAGCAAAAGCAGCAGGGTACTTATTTGAGGCTAGATACTTCTACGGACCTGGTACCTTGTATCGTGGGTGAATGTGGCTTCCAAAGCCAGGAAGACCTGGATTGAATCCGGGCTTGGCTGGAGCCATTGAATCTTGGGTTGATAATCTCATGTATCTGAGTGTCAGTTTCTTCTTCTGTATGTTGGGAGTATTTATTGTTGTTTAATTTGTTATACAACTATCACACATTTATCAAAGGAATTATTTTGTCAGACATTAGAAACACAAACACGAACTGCGTGTTATTGGTAACTGCATCAAACAGACACTACTTTCAAGAGCACAATATTTCCAAGGCCCAGAGTAGACACTGAATATAGGGATTGTGGTGGTTTGAAATAGGTATGGCCCTCATAGAATCATGTGTTTGAATGCTTGGTCTAAAGGGAGGGCACTGTTAGGAGGTGTGGCACTGTCTACTCCTGTTCCTGTGGAGTCCTCTTCACTTTTAAGGATATTGTGACTGAAGCTGTTGGGTCAGAACACTCAGGATCACAGTGTATGCTCCTCCTTTGATAAAGTCAGTAAGAGACATATAGCACGAAGCCCCAATTTGCTAATAAGTTAGTGTTTGTGCCAGCTCTAGAGCCTGTCTGAGAGTCAGTCTCAGAATTCTTTGTGTTTCCTTGGGGAGGCTTGCAGGTTACATCTATCTTTAACCAGTACTGCTGTAGAGGAGATTCAGCTTATGTGCTCTGCAGATGAACCTGGAGTATCTACTTTGAACCAGACCAGTGTAGGAGGCTGTGGAGAGGGACTCGAAGCTGAACCCTACCTTCTTCTTTCTCTTGGGGGCAAGCTATGGAATAAGGGAAAAGATAAGGAAGGGAATAAGTCCCACCTGAGATGGGAGAACAAAATCCCATGAATTCAAGTTCACACAAGATCAGGAGAATCAAATGGTGTTACATCTTCATATGTTGCCATTCGATCTGGAGGCATTCTGGGGAAGAAGGAAAGATTTACATGTATAATGACCATCTCTGTTTGCCAGATATAATGCTTCAAGTTTTCACATGGATTTTCTGAGATAACAGTGCAGTGGAAAGATTATAAACTTAGTTGTCTCAGATAAACCTGGGTTGAAGTCATGGTACCATCTTTTAAACTATGGGACTTGGGAGAAATCCAGTTAGCTTTCCCGAGTCTCATCTGTCAAATGGAGTTAATAATAGAAGCCTTCTCATGAGGCTCGAATGGAACGGTTAGAAAGCCATTTCACATATGGCTTGGCACAGAGGAAACTCTTAATAAAAATGCTGGCTCCCTTCCCTTTCTGGATCCTCGAGGAATTTTTTGAAGAGGCTTAGCTTCTAGAATTGCACTGCATTTTCTGAGAGGGAAGCATTACCCAGCACAGTTCTCTTGAACTTTGGTTACCTGGCCTTCAGGTCAAAGGGTGGCATGGCCTTTCTCCTCCATTTTGCTCTCTATGTATGCATGTGTGTGCACAACTGTGCATGCATGCATGTGTGTACATACATGTACATAGAGGCCAGCGGTCAACCTTGGGTCTTGTTTCCCAGGAGCTGTTCACCTTACGTCTTTTTGAGACATCGTCTCTCATTGACCCCAGAGTTCACTGATTTGTCTAGACTGGCTGGTTAGCAAACTCCAGGAATCCTCCTGTCTCCACCTCCCCAGCACTGGGATCACAAATGTGCACGTACAGTCAGGCTTTTCTGTATGTTTCTGGGGATCAAGTTCATGTCACCATGCCTGTGCAGCAAGCACTTTATCGGTGGAGAAATCTCCCTCCCTCCCTCTCATTTTCTCAAGCACCCGATGACACTGTCTGGATTTCTGTCATGGGGTGGCTTCAAAGAACACTGCGCTGGGAAGTGTTCTGCCCTTCATCTTGGGATTTGCTCTTTTATTTTCTGTAGTACTGAAAGCTTCTGGGGTGCCAGACATGACATGCTAAGGTTGGGCCCAGTGGAAAGGCCTGCCCTACCAAAAGGTTTCCACGTGGCATGTTATTTTGGACTTCAAAAATTGTGTCCTTCAAAAAGATATGCTGACCTCCTAGTTCCAGGAGCCTCAGAATGACCTTACTTAGACGTTGAATCACTGTAGATGCTATGAGTTAAGATGAGGTCATACTGGTATAGGATGCGTCTTATCTAAAATGACTGGTGTTCTTATAAACATAGATGGATACAGGGCCCTCTAGGGGAAAAGCCAGGTGATGACATAGGAAGAGGTTGAATAGTTGTAGCTATAAGCCAAGGAGAGCTGGAAGCCAGGAAAAGGTGAGGGACACTCTGCAGATTTTGTAGGGAGTGGGGGCTATAGGCAAGGCATGTTTCAGACTTTCAGCCTATGAATGGTGGGACGTTTTTGTTGCTTTAAGCACATGGTTTGTGATAGCCCTAGACATGAGTAGACCTCTCATCTCTATCTTAGGAGTAAAGAAACCCGGGCTCCTAAGAATCCTCATCCTATAGCACTGATATTTAGCGCAGGGATTGGTGAGGGTGGAGAGTTCATCAAAGGAGCAGATACGCAAATGACAGGGATGTGACCTGCACAGTGTCCTATGGAGAGCCAGGGGGTCCACACTGGAAACTGTTTGGATGCTTTGCCAGCTCTTTGCTCCACCAGAACAACTGTATTAGTGACCTCTGTTCTTAGAGGCTGCAGACTCTCACAGCCTCACTTCCTGCATTTGGAGGTTTTTTTTATCTAGTCTGGTAAAGAAGCCGACTGAGTGTCTCCTGTTATTGTTATCATGATCTCTTTTTCTCTCCCTTTAAAAAATTTTCCCTCATACAATACATTCCATCCACAGTTTCCCCTCCCTCCACTCCTCCCAGTGCCCTCCCTCCACTCTCCCCTGTGTCCACTCCTTCTCTGATTCCCTTCAGAAAAGAGCAGGCCTCCCAGAGATATCAACCAGAGTACACCAAGTTACCATAAGACTAGGCACAAACCCTCATATTAAGGATGAATGAGGCAACCCAGTGGGAGGAAAAGGGTCTCAAGAGCAGGTAGAAGAGCCAGAGACACCTCCCATACCCACGTGTTCTTTATTTTAAGAAGTGAAATGTTCTTTATTTATTGGGTGTGTGCATGCATTAATGCTGTTGTATATGTATTGAAGTCAGAGGACAACTTGCAGGCATCACTTGTCTCCATTCACCAGGTGGATCCTGGGAATTGGATCTAGGCCTTTAAGCTTAGTATCTTTACTATTGAGCCACCTTGCCAGCCTGCAGCATCTTATATATTAAGTGGCTTGTACCTACTATTTCATTTAATGTTTATGATAGTCCTTGAGGAAAATATTCTTTAAAAAAATACATTTATTTTTTGTGTGTTTGTGTATTTGTATGTTCACAATCCACATGCATGTGGAGATCAGAAGACAACTTATGGGAGAAAAGTATCTTGTATTCAAGTATATGGATTTCAGGAACTAAGCTCAGGTCATGAGGCTTGGTAAGCAAGCCTGTTTAGACACTGAGCTGTCTTGCCAGCCCTGAGGTAAGTGTTCTTAATCCAGTTTTGCTAATGGAGAGTAGTTCAGAGAGGTTAAATACAAAATTATCCAGACTGTCCAAAGAAAAGGAGAGCTGGCCTGAAAATCAGCCATGGTTCTGTGTGGCTCCTCAGGCTTTTTTATTAGCAACTTTCAGCAAATCTCTTGAGGCTTCAAAATCTGCCACATACAGCAGGTTGGTTCTCTGTCTTGAAAGGCCAACTTTCTTTGATTATATTTTATTAGTTTTCAAAATATCTTTTCAATGTGGCCAAACAAGATTCTTAGGAAAATATGTCATAAATTTGTGTCAAAGATTTAATTTTAACTTATAAACAAAGGGACTAGTAGAAAGGATAAGTGAGAATTTGGCTCAGTTTTATATTCTCGATTACAAAAAATTTATCACCATCACCATGAGCAAGAGTAACTTGTGTTGCTGTGGATGGCAGATTTGTATTGTTGCTAATTTTCTACAAGTGAAAGTCTGTCTTCAACTGAGCCTTAAAATAGCATAGTCAATCAAAGACCATGAAAAGTGCATAGAATTTGACAACTTTGGAAGCATCAACTGCTCAGGACTTAAAGGAGCCGCAGTATTCTCCCTGTCTGTTTCTGGTTTTTGACAAAATTTCCTATTACATTAACAAACAAACAGCATCATGGGGCTGGAGAGATGGCTCCCTGGCTCAGAGCAACTTCTGATCTTGCAGAGGACCTGAGTTCAGTTCCCAGCACCCATGTTTGGGGGTGGGGGGGCACACAACTACCTGTGACTCCAGTTCCAGGAAATCTGATGTCCTCTTCTGGACTCTGTGAACAAGTATATCCATATTCATACACAGATACATTTACACATGTGTAGTGGGAAATTTTCCCCGCAAGTTGGGAGGAGCTAAGGTGGGAGGAGTAAGGAGAGGAAGAAAAGCAGAGAGAGGACCAGAGAGAGGGGAACATGGCGGTCGATGTTCGCGTGTCTCTAGCAGTCAAAGGTAGTTGATATATCTAGGTTGGGTATTGGGTTACACCTCTAATTGTATGGGCATCTTGTTATTGAGCATTATCAAATATATAAAGTCTTTGGATAATCTAAGCATTAGAGTCTCATTTATACTGGGCCCACATGGATGGTGGGATGGTCTGGGCTCACCCCAGCCTTGTGGAGACAGCATGGAGGATTGGCAGAGCTATCTGCCATGATGGTGTCTTGTGGGCGGCAGGGCCAGTGTCTCTGGACACCTGAGCCTTGGCAGCAGGGAGAACATGCCGCTGCTTGTGACCTCAGGCCTAGCCTCGTCGGGAACATGATGGCTCTGTAACACCAGACAGATGGGGTGTGGATGATTTAAATATCTCCTGCAACACAGATGGTTAAAAATACAACTAATATATATTTAAAAAAATGCACAGAGCTGAAGATGGGAGAGATGGCATGTTTCCCTGGCATGTGCAAGACCCTGGGTTTGATCTTTAGCACCACAAACAAAAACAAAGGGAAGCAAAAAACTCCATAAATAAATAAATATATATGTATATATATTTTTTTCTAAAAAGATTTTTTATCATGAGATATATAGAACTCTATTACACCTCTAAGAAAGAGACAGCCAATTCCATAGCAAAATGGGAACAGTTGCTAAATACATACTTCACAAATATCCAAATAAGATAAAAGATATTCATTTGTTTGAGCAAAGAATTATACATTAAAATGACAGACATGATACTAGTCTAGTGAGTACTAGATACAATTTGTAAATATTTGCAGATCTGGTAATAACACATATTAACTAAAGTATGGAGTTGTTGGAGGCCTCTTATATTACTGATTGGAACTGACATTGATAAAATAACTAGAAGAGAAATTTGATAGAGCAATGGACTGAGCATCTGAGCCCCTTTAAATTACTTATTTAATTAAGCATCGTGGAATTTTTTTGCCAGGTGAGGGTATCAGAAATTGGCTGTTGCTGCCTGAATGAGGGTCCTTTCCACAACCTGATCATGCTGGAGCTCTGACCTGGGATATCTAGACTCTAGAACTTTGAGAAAGAAGTGTTTGATATTTCAGCCATCTAGTCTATGGTCATTTCAATGACAGTCCAAACAAAAGCAGCTTAATGCAGTGAGAGATGTGTGTATGCCATGGTCAGACACTCATTCTTCTTTGAAATATGCTTTTTGGGGAACCTCTAACATATGTGCAGAGAGAGCTGATAGCAGTGTCACCTCTTCTCATACTTTGCACAAGCACAGAAATGTTCATTCATGACAGCTTGCTGGTAATAGCAAATATTGGAAATAACTCTAATGCCTGCTCTCAGAGGAGTGTCAAAATAGTGTAGTGCATTTTTATTCATGTACTCTTAATAATATTAAAATAAATGGGTATCATGCAACATTAAAATGAAATAGTGTTGGATAAATCTCAAGAACTATGTTGAGAGAAAGGATCAAGTTGTAGAAGCGTAAGTGCAACTAGTTAAAAGTTTTCAAAGATGCAAAAAAAAGAAAAACAAACAAACAAACAAAAAACAAAAACCACCAACAAAACTCAACGTTACTGTCTTACAGGTACATATGTCTAGAAAAAGAATGGTATAGCTAAGGTTTAGGGGTGTGACTTCCTCAGGAATTCACGGGGTGAGGTGGTGGAGCCTGTATTTTCTACTACCCTGCTTTAAGCTCCAGGCAGACCGCACTGCCAGCCCCACCCAGGTCCCCTTAGATCTGCAATGAAAGACACACGCACATTAGCTTATTTTTAATATGCTTTTCTGCTCAATGGCCGGGCACTTCTAAACCTCCCACAGCTAATGTGCTCTTATCTTCACTTCCATCTCAACACCTCTGAATCTGTCCTCAGCTTAGTTGTGTTTCTAACCTCCCGCCTGCTACCCCAGGCTCAGTCAGGGAAGTAGTCAATGGCCACTCCACTCCACCTGAGATCATACATGGCTGGTGGCTCTCTCTCCCTCCAAAGCATGGAGAATTTTCTTTTCCCCTCCCGAGTCTCCTAGCCTGCCTGTAGAAACCTGGAATTCCCGCCTCTTCTGCCCAGCCACTGGGGAACAGGACCTTCATTGTTCATATGCTGATTCCTGATCAAAGCATCAGAACCAGCCCCTGCGGAGTTGGAAGAAATGATATTGAGGACAGCATCAATTCTATAATATTTTAATTCTTCATATAAATAAAGAATACTCAGGTGTTTGTTATAACATTATCAATATCTTTTATGTCTGAAATACACACACACACACACACACACACACACACACACACACACACACACCCCTCTGTCTAGAGCGTAACAGAAAAACAAAGTTCTTCCCTCCCCCAGTTAGAAAAAGTTTTGTTCCTCTTTCTTTTAAAAATGCTTTATTTTGACTTTATATATGTGAATGTTTGCCTGCATGTATGTATGTGCACCATGTGTATGCCTACAAGCCAATGGAAGCCAGAACAGGGTATTGGGTTCTCTGGAACTGGAGTTACAGTCGGTTGTGAGGCATTGAGTGGTGCTGAGAATCAAACCTGTGTCCTTCGCAAGAGTAGACAGTCCTCTTGGCTGCTAAGCCATCTTTGCAGCCCGGTAAATGGTGCTTTTTTATAAAGAACTTCTGAGATAAAGACACCAATGTAAGTAACTGGTCCCCTTTAAGAGTTAGTCTGGCACATGCAGTATTAGATGGAATACGGATTTTGATTTGGGTGTGGAGGAAGCCATCTAAATTTGTAACCGAAATATGATCTCATTTTGACTTGCAAAGACTTTTGGGACTTGGCTCTTCTTCTCCATCCTCTTCTGGCTGTCTTAGCCTTAGGGATTTTCTTCTACTAACTCTCCACTTCTGGTAAGTATCCAGTGATCTCAGGTTACTTCACACCTCCAAGTGTACAGCTCTTCTCAGTTCTCTGGGCTTAGGGCATCTTCTCCGGGTTGGCTGACTGCATTCCTTGTATCTCCTGCTATAGCAGTGCTGCCTCCCCTGAGGATGAGCTAGCTTTCCCTCTGAATGTCAACTGAATATCAAAGTCCCAAGCTATTTCATCTTCTGTCTCTCTAGTCTCCAGCAACGTGTGGGTCTGCAGAAGAGCTCAGGATAGAGAAGCACCATTAGAACATGAGAGTGCAAACCGAGCTTGCCCAAGTCCTTTCTAGAGCTGCTGGTGTCGAGTAATGTTCATACGGTCACGGCGTCTCATCCCAGTGTGAAGATTCTCCTATTATCCTTTATATGACCTTGGAAGAGAGAGCATAGAAGAACAGGATCCAGGGCTTGTATGAAGCTCTGGAGGGGATTACAATGGATCTGGACCCAAGAGATTTTCCACAGTCACTGAGCTCCATGGGGCCTGGATGGACAAGAACCCAAGACTCTCCATTCTTGGCCTGTGCGCTTCCTTTTCTTCCACTCTTCATGGCTTGAGAAAACAGCTGCCCCTTGTCATCTTGTTAAAAAATCATCTAATGTGGAAACAGGAAATGACTCTCCAGTTCTGAGGCAGTGAAACTGGGTCCCCTTGAGCAGGTGGCTTGGACACACCCACACTAAGAGGCACTAAGAGAACAGATGGGCCTCAGGAAAGCAATATTAAACCTGAGCAGAGTCTGAGGAAGGGCTTTGTACTTAAATCATGTTAGAGCAAGTTTGGTTCCAAAGGTCTCGTGACCCTTCTAAGCACACTCACACATCTGGATGTTGGATTGAATCCCAAAAGAAATTCATCCCTGAGGATCATCTAGGGACAGGCTTTTGAATGAAACAAGAGAACCGAATGATGAATTGTCAGATGGATGATGTTGACCAGGTGTTCATCATTAGAAGGCTGAACAAGATGCAGGCCATAAACACGACACAGCATTAGGAGAAATGTGGATGCTTTTGCTTAATTACTTTCAACTCAGTGCCAGTCCAGGGTCTGGGATGTGGTAGGTTTTACCACGATTTGCTGACTGAATGGATGGGCTCTGGTGAAATCGTATGACTGGAAAAAGTCTCACAAGTCACTTATATGTCTGGTTTGGATGAGAGTTGGTGGCAAAATACAAAATTCTTATAAGGGTTTTGACATCACGTTGGCCCAGCTGACGTACCAGTTCCAGAGTATCACCCAAATTCAAGCCAGGAAAAGGCCTGGTGGGGGTTTTAATGGTTGAGGATTGGGGTTTGGATTGTGATGCTGGACTTCCAGCTGTGTTTAGCCTCCCTCTCCCACTGAAATGCTCCCCATGGTATAAAAAGAGGCAAAGATGAACAATCTAGAAGGAATGACTTCCCATGAATAGTTTGTAGGTCTCTGGGAAGAACTTCTACCACAGAGCTGATGGGATGGGATTAAAAAATAAATGTCATTGACCTAAAAAAAAAAAAAAGCAAAAAGTAAAATAGAACCACTTGCACAGCAGAATGTTGTGCTTCCTGTTGCTTTGGTTAGTTTTCTAAATAAACAGCTCATTTCAATTCAAATTCTTCCTACTGCCTGTCTATGCTTCTTTTTCTCCATCCTTTTGATAAACACGCTCAGAAACAGAAACAGTTTTCTGGGGGGCAAATGCTAAATTGTGTTTCAATATTTTGAACTGTGTAAACTCCCCTCTGCATTTATAGCCTGTTCACACAGCAGCTGACGCTGGTATTACTGTTTCCATCTAGCTTCAGAGCAGAGGGAGCTGGGATCTGGATTAGTTACTTTACTCTTGTTATGACAAGATGCCTACCAGGGAACAAGCTAGGGGAGGAAAGTCTTATTCTGGCTCATAGATTGAGGGAACACACATGCTAATGTGGTATATTCATGTGTGTGTGTCTATGTGTCAGCTGCATGCCTATGCATTTTTAGAGACCAGAGATGTGTATCAGGTGTCTTCTCACTCTAGCCTATGATTTTGAGACAGTGTCTTTCCTTGATCCTGCAGCTCTGAGCTTTCAGCTAGGCTGGAAGCCAGCAAACCTCAGAGGTCTTCTCTCTGTGTCCCACTCACAGCTGGGTTTACAGGCATATGCAGGTTGCCTGATTTGTTACACTGGTGTTGGCGTCTAAACTTTTGTCCTCATGCTTGAACAGCAAGGACTCTCAACCTCCAAGTCACCTCTCTAGCCCCTCCCCCTTCCTTTTATCTTTTTATTCGGTCCATGATTCCAGCCTATGAGATAGTATCAGCTGCATTCAGAGTGGGTCGTCCATTCTGTTAAACCTCTCAGAAAATATATTCACAGACATACCCAGAAATGTATTTCCAAATTCAACTAACTTGACACTAGCATTCAATAAGCATTTATACTTCAATGGGGAAGAAGTAGAGGTATAGCAAAGATAGGGTTGGGCCACAGCAAGACTGAAACTTAGCCCCTGTAGCTCCATGCCCAGCACTGGGGGTTCTTAATGGCATTATCTGGGTTACAACAGACTTGGGTGGCCCCACCCTCCTAGTTCTGATGCCTGCAGTGTTGTATCCTCTTTTGGGATGACTCTATTCTATTCCTGTAGCATGTGGCAATTTTGTACAATGGTCAGTCCAGGCATTATGGCAGGGAATCGGATCCTGCTATACATTGCTTGGCCTCAGTGACTTCCTGCAGCTCAGGGCAAGACTCCATGACACTGGTAATTCTTGTACTTTTCATGCTTTCAAACTGTCAGAGATGTTTTTACTGCCATCTTAGGACACAGTTTTGTCCCCTTTCAGTCATGGCTATAGTAGTCTCTGTGTGCTTCAGTGGCTAAATCTGAGATTGCTTGGGAGCAGGGAATCCTCCTTGGAAGCAATTTCAGTTAGAGCTCGTTCCTTTTAAATGAATTTGTATTTCTGAAACTTAGAGGCTTTTATGGGTGGGATCTTGCTTTCTGGGCACCTTTCTCATCATCTCAAGACAGAGAATGTGGTTTCTCTTTAATGGTGCAAATCTTCTTAACAAGCACAGCAGCTTTCTCTGCACCTTCTTTGTCTGTAACTTGAAACTTGCTGTGGTGGTTTGAATGAGAATGGCCCCCATAGGCTGATATATTTGAATGTTTGCTCTCCAGTTGGTGGAACTGTTTGAGAAGGATTAGGAGGTGTGGCCTTGTTGGAGGATGGACTCTAACCCTCTGCAATTGTGCATCCAAGTAAACTCTTTATTTTATAAGTTGCCTTGATCATGGTGTCTCTTAAATGCAATAGAAGAGTAATTAAGATATGTGCTCATTTTCTCTTCTTTACCAAATTGCATATTTTTTTCATTTATTTCTGCCCTCTTTCATCATAAATCTAAGAGCAGTAAGTACAAACAGTGCCAAATCTTGGATATTGTGTTGCCATGAAATTTTCTCTGCCAAACAATGTAAGTCTCACTCAAGTCTTTCAGACATGAGCAAAATGCAACCAGTTTATTTTTCTTTTTGCCAGAGCACAACAAAACTACCCTCCAATGCAGTCTGTAGCAGATTCCTTGTACCTTTCTGAAACCTGTGATCAGAGAAATGCCCAGGCAAGCTCAGTGTGTCTTTTATGTTATTCCAAATCCAGTTATGTTGACAATGTATATTTTCCATCACAGTATCCAATCAAAATATAGTGAATATCTTTATAGAACTCTAGAATTAAAGAAATAATTCCTCAGTCTATTTCAGTCCTACCCAAAGCTTACTTCCACTATTTCTACTACCACATATAGGGAACAGTTCGTCCCCAAGGATCCTTTTTTTAATATATAATTTTTTTAAGATCTCAGAGTAATTTTTTTACTTTTTTATTGGATATTTTATTTGCATTTCAGATGTTATCCCCTTACCGAATTTCCCCTCCACCCAGGAACCCTCTCTCCTATCCCCCCTCCTCTTGCTTCTATGAGGATGTGCCCCCATCACCATACTCCCACCTCTCCACCCTCGAATTCCCTCCACCCCCCAACTGGGTATCCAGCCTTCATGGGACCAAGGATCTCCTCTCCCACCTATGCTGGTCAAGGCCATCTTCCCCTATAGATACATCGGGAGCCATGGGTCCCTCCCTATGTGCTCCCAGGCTGGTGGTTTACACCCTGGGAGCTCTGGTTGGTTGGTATTGTTGCTCTCTCCATGGGGCCACAAACCCTTTCAGCTCCTTCAGTTCCTTCTCTCTAACTCCTCCATTGGGAACCCCATGATCAGTTCAATGGTTAGCTGTGAGCATCCACCTCTGAATATGTCAGACTCTGGCAGACCTCTAAGGAGACAGCTATATCAGGCTCCTGTCAGCATACACTTCCTGGTATCCACATCAGTGGCTACCTTTGGTGACTGCACATGGGATAGATACCCAGGTGGAATGGTCTCCAGACAGCCCCTCCTTCAGTTTCTGTCCCTCACTTTGTCTCCATATTTGCTCCCTTGAGTATTTTGTTGCTCCTTCTAAGAAGGACCGAATCACCCCCACTTGGTCTTCCTTTTTTATGAGCTTCATGTGGCCTGTGAGTTGCATCTTGGGCATTTCAAGGTTCTGGGCTAATATCCAATAATCAGTGAGTGAATACCATGTGTGTTCTTTTGTGATTGGCTTATTTCACTCAGGATGATAATTTCTAGTTCCATCCATTTACCTAGGAAACTCTCGAATTCATTGTTTTTAATAGCTGAGTAATACTCCATTGTGTAAATATATCACATTTTTTGAATCCATTTCTCAGTTGAAGGACATCTGGGTTCTTTCCAGCTCCTGGCTATTATAAATAAGGCTGCTATGAACATAGTTGAGCATATGTCCTTGTTATATGTTCGAGCATCTTCTGGGTATATGCCTAGGAGTGGTATAGCTGGATCCTCAGGTAATGCTATGTCCAATTTTCTGAGGAACCGCCACACTGATTTCCAAAGTGGTTGCACCATCTTGCAGTCCCACCAACAATGGAGGAGTGTTCCTCTTTCTCCACACCCTCGCCAGCATCTACTATCACCTGAGTTTTTAATCTTAGCCATTCTGACTGGTGTGAGATGGAATCTCAGGGTTGTTTTGATTTGCATTTCCCTGACGACTAAGGATACTGAACATTTCTTTAGGTTCTTCTTGGCCATTCGAGTTTCCTTAGTTGAGAATTCTTTGTTTAGCTCTGTACCCCATTTTTAAAATAGGGTTATTTGGTTGTCTGGAGTCTAATTTCTTGAGTTCTTTGTATATACTGGATATCTGTTGGTTGCCGTTTTGTCCTATTGACAGTGTCCTTTGCCTTACAGAAATTTTGCAATTTTCTGAGGTCCCATTTGTCAATTCTTGATCTTAGAGCATAAGCCATTGGTGTTCTGTTCAAGAACTTTTCCCCTGTGTCCAAGTATTCAAGGTTCTTTCCCACCTTCTCTTCTATTAGTTTCAGTGTATCTGGTTTTATGTGAAGGTCCTTTATCCACTTGGACTTGAGTTTTGTACAAGGAGACAAGAATAGATTGATTTTCATGACAAGAACTTCAAGTCTCTGAAGAAAGAACTCAAAGAAGGTCTCAGAAGATGGAAAGATCTCCCATGTTCATGGATTGGCAGAATTAATATAGTAAAAATGGCCATCTTGCCAAAAGCAATCTGCAGATTCAATGCAATCCCCATTAAAATCCCAACTCAATTCTTCACAGAGTTAGAAAGAGAAATTCTCAAATTCATTTGGAATAACAAACAAAACAGGATAGCAAAAACTATTCTCAACAATAAAAGAACTTCTGGGGAATCACCATCGCTGACATCAAGCTGTACTACAGAGCAATAGTGATTAAAAACTGCATGGTATTGTTACAGAGACAGGCAGGAAGATCAATGGAATAGAATTGAAGATCCAGAAATGAACCCACACACCTATGGTTGTCACTTGATCTTTGACAAAGGAGCTAAAACTGTCCAGTGGAAAAAGGGCAGCATTTTTAACTAATGGTGCTGGTTCAACTTCCCAAGGATCCTTAAGAGTGGAGGAGAAAGCAGGATCCTTTTGTGTTTTGAGATTTATGGTATTTTAAGGCCTGAAGAACCATCACCAAAACAGGGTGACAAAATATCCATTTAAAATGGTTTCACATGACAAATTAGCACTTTCAATGCTCAAACTGTATTTCAATAGTGTTTTAGCTTCTCGGCATGCAAAACATATTTAGATTGACAGAGAGTTTTAGATCTCCATGTGTGTGCAAAATAATTAAAAGAGAATCAAGCAATATTACAGGAGTTGAAAAAAAATTAAGTTGGTGGAGAGATGCATAGTGATATTTGTGTAATTAAACTGTTTAAAGACAATAAGCAGGCTTATAAAAACATTGTTTCATGCCATAGTACAGGTGCGGGTGGAGACTTAAACCCAAGAAATAGGGCAAATAATTTTTTCAGCCTTGTCAGTGCTTCCTGAGACTCTTTTAGAAAACATTTCAGATTAGAAGTAACTAGTTGTGGGGTCTCTGTGTACCCATCTCTTCAGCTTTCTGCTTTTCATCAGTGAAGGGCAAGGCTGGGCGTGGTGTACTCACCGCCACCATCACTTGCTGGTGACTCCTTATGTCTTCATCTGCAAATTTGAGGGTTTAGATGGGACAGCCTGCAATGTCGCGCCATATCAAAATGCGCATGGCTCATTTCCTAGAAAATAGATGTTAGAATTGAAACATGTGGAGCTTGAGCAAACAAATTCCTCACTTGAGGAATTGTTTCCATCACACTGCCTGATAGACGTGTCTGTGGGACCTTTTCTTAATTAAGGATCGATGTTGCAGGGCTTAGTCTACTGTGAGCAGTACCACTCCTAGGTAGGTTGTCCTGGATGGTATAGTAAAGCAAGCTGAGCAAGCAAGGATGAGCAAGCCAGGTTCCTCCATGACCTCTGCTTCAGTTCCTGCTTCCAGGTTCCTGCCTTGAGTCCCTACCTGGTACCTTGGTTTCCTTCACTGATAGACTGAAACCTGTAAATCAAACCAGCCCTTGGTTTGGTCAGTGTGTTATCACGGGAACAGCAAGCAAACTGAAGCAATCAGGAACAGTTTTAGGAGCTTTCGATATGGTGTCCATTTAATATTTTAAATATTCCAGTCAGTAGGAGACACCACTACTGCAAATCATACTGAATGAAACTGAGTTGAAGATTTGGGAAAATAGACAGATGCTCAGGGACCACACTGATGACTGCAGCTATGTGACCTTGTACTTCCATTCCTGATAACGTGGGCACTGGCCATGTAGTCATGGCCACCCATGCCCTGTTCTGAGGAGTTTTCACTGGAAATGAAACTAGGTGGCTTTGTGATGGGAAACGGGCACTATGGATTGAGCTGTGTTTCTTCAAATCCAATTTCAATTGCTCAGTGTCATGGTATTTGGGGATAAGACATAGGGGTGGATGATTAGGTTTCGATGAGGCCACAAGGGTGGGGGACCTATGATGACATTAATGCTCTTACGAGAAGAGACATGAGAAACTCTCTGCCAGCATCATGTTGGTCCCCCATGAGAAAAAGGCTGTGTGCAACGCAGGAAGAGAGCTCTCACTGGGACTCGAGTCAGTCAGTCCCTTACCTTGAACCCCAATGTCCCAAACTGCAAGAGATAAATTTGTACTGTGTAATCTATCAAGTCTATGGTATTATTTTTTTTTTTTGAGGCAGCCTGAGCAGACCAACCTCTTTAGTGACAAGACTTGTAATGGCTAAGGGACAATTTCTGTGTAGGGAAGACTGAAGACAGGGAGCATTTGGATTCTACAGTATCTGCTCTGTGCTCTACCAAGCATGGTTCTGGAGGTTGGCCAGAGGACAAACAGCTTTTCAAGGCTCCTCAGCTGTGTCATCTCCACTGTTAGTAAGTTAATAAATTTACCACTGTAAGTAAGTTTAAGGGGAATGTATCTGCCTACCTCTTGGACTTACATAAGGGAGATCTTGGTATTTCCCCACCCCCCCACCCCCACCATGGTTAATTTGCCAAGAGAATAGAAATCACTGCCTTAGGCCTTCTGATCTGCTTGCTCTCCCCATTAGTATCCCAGCTTCTTTTAAGAGGAAGGAGAATTCAGGGTACTTGCCCTTGGTTACCATTCATGTTACCTTTTTCATCACCGTGACAACATAGTTGTGTTTTAGAGATGAGATCGCGTGTGTCTCTGCCTACCTGGAGGTCATTCTTGAGTGAGATTGCTCCATCACCCACTAGCTAGTGAGGTCCACTAGATGGGCAACAACTTTGTTTTCTCTCTCTTTACTGAGAATGAACTGTCCCAAAGGTTCCAATTCACTGCTTTTTGACTCCTTGGGTTAGGCATTCTACAGCCCTGGTCCTTATGTCACCTTTATCTGATCTGAATGTCTTCCCCAGAGGCTTTAATCTGTCAACAGTTCAGGGAGAAAAACAATTCTCTGTGTTGGCTTTGCTAGTCCCCTGCTAGTCAAACACTTGCTTTGACCCCACCCATCCCTTCTTTCTTACTCTGGCTTTTATCCCATCAAGAGCAGATCCAATCAGTTTCTCAACTGTGGTAACTCTTCCCTAGCAGCTGAAAGATTTACTGGGTGACATTCACCTCCTGTCTACCTCATTCCTCTGAAGAATGTGGTTGTCATGAGTAAACAGGAACTGACATTTGTTGTTCCTGTTCACAAGACTTGGGGTTGCTGTAGTTTTAGGGGACCCAGAGATGCTCTTATAAGCCATGATTGTTTGCATCTCATTGTTGTCTCATGGCAAGTGTTGCACAGAGGCCTGGGGTGGGAACTCTGGCCCCACCACCCTGGACACCTGTATAGGGTACAATTCAGCTTAAGAGAGTGGCAGTTCCATGTCCTCCTGGCTCAGCTTCGAGTGACTTCACTGCTGGAGAATCAAGTCTAGTCCTGGGCCAAGGAACAGGGCAGGAGAGCAATCCTTGCTGTGACTGCCAGCAAAAACACAAAGGGAAATGAGGGACGTGGACCTTTTCTGAGTGCCTCACTCAGAAGCTCATTTCAGTCACAACATCCGAGTGAAGCCACAGATAGCCAATCTCTTGAAAGGAAGGAAACAGGGACCTAAGAGTGAGGCCGATCTTTGAAAGTACACAGCTAGCAGAAACCGTGGCATGGGGTAGTTCTGAACGTCACCTGTATCAGCTTACATCTCCGAGCTGTACCTGGAACTTAAAAGCAGGCTCTAGATACCAGATAAATGAGCCAAACCCAAGCAGCAGGCCCAGCCAGTTCAACTTCCTATGTGACTCTTGGCCCATGGCTCCAGTTCTTGGAGCCTGGTCGTTAATCTGTCAGGGTAATTGGAACTCCAGAGAATCTGGTGGAGCAGATTGAACATCTGTGGTGCAGGCTTGCTGGGTAGAACAGAGAAGCTGCTCTTTCCTCTTCTCACCAATAGGAGGCAGCAGAGAGTAGCATATATCTAGCCTTGACTCTACACTACAATAAAGCCTAGTACCCATCCATGCACTGGGCAGTGTTTTGTCAATTTGACACAAGGCCAGAATCATTTGGAAAGAAAGATCTTCAACTGAGAGAATCTCCCCACCCAACTAGCGTGTGGGCAAGCCTGTGGAACATTTTCTTGACTAATGATGGATGTGAGTGGGCCCAGCTTAGTAGGAGCAGCGACATCCCTGGGCGAGTGGTCTTGGGTGCTATAAGAAAGCAGGCTGAGTAAGTCATGAAGAGTAAGCCAATAAGTAGGGTTCCTCCGTGGCCTCTGCTTCAGTTCCTTTCTCCAGGTTCGAGTCTTGGTTTCCCTCAGTGATGTATTTACAAGCTGTAAAACACAATAAGCCCATTTCCTCTCCACGTTGCTTTTGGTCATGGTGTTAATCACAGCAATAGAAATGTAACAGAGGTTGTCTGCTTCTTCATTTTGATTTGTGTGAGCTCATTCACTTGTGTGGGCCTTCTTTTCCTCATCCTCTTGGGGATAATAATCCTACCTCAGGAAAATTCCTCACAAGTCTTGTAGGATTTCAGATTCAAATCACATTGTGCATTTATCTAAACTTGAGGCCATCTCTAGCTTGGTGTGTTTTGAGTTTCCTTCAAAGCTCTTCTAGGCTCAGTCTACAAAGGAGCAGAAATTCACAACAATAACAATGATGTATAATTTTGCTTGAAAGTTTTGAGAAAACACTTAAAAAAAATAACCCAAACCTCCCTAGAACTGCAATCAGAGTGATTTCCATTTGCTTTACTAATGGCCGAACCTCAGTGCGAAGGCTCTTTGGGCACAGAAAGCCCCATCCTCATGAAGGTCATCTTTAAGGTGTCCTTAGTCTTGACTGCATGAGTGAGCACGAGTATCTGTCATGTCACTTCAGCTATGATGAGTGTCCATTAGGACTGGCTCTTCTACAAGCACAGAGACCTCAAGCTGTGTCTGGAGGATCATGGAAAGTCAGTTTTAGGGTCATAACCTGCATCTAAAGTACTTTTTCATGCTCTTATGCTGATGATATTTGGCACAAAGACAAGAGGTGGTGCATACAGGATAATTTTCAGGAATAGTGATTTAAGGGCTGTATCATCAGAACCAAACTTTCTCTTCTGGCCCTGCTGGTCCTGATGTCATCAGTAGCTCTGCATGCCTCCTCTGTTTATTTTTCTGCATATGTTTTCTGCTGTTTTCTCTTGCCCACTTTCTCCCTCCCCTCAGTTACACTCCTGTCTGCTCCTCCCAGCCCTGCTCCTCCCAGCCCTGCTCCTCCCAGACCTGCTCCTCCCAGACCTGCTCCTCCACATTTGCTCTGAGCAATCTCCTAGCTTGCTTGTTTATCTGTCTCCTCCTCTCTGAATTCAGTCCCAGTTGCCTCCAGCCTTGCCCCCAGAGCCCACTCCATGTCCCAAGCCCATTTCCTGGGACAGAGACTGCAAGCATTTGAATCTTTGTTTCTACTTTTGTACAATATTGTGGTGTGGCACACACTGTATCACATATTGCATTCAGTACTGATTTAATTCCATCTGAATTCAGTAGAATGACCAGGGTAACTTTCAAGTTCTAGGATTGGTGAGAATTTCTGCAGAGAAATGTTTTTCTGCTTGAGATTGGAAATGATTTATTTATTAGAATTCAAAATGTTGGCTTCAGTTTGGAAGTCTAGATTGTCTATATAAATTTAGCCAAACATACATAATGGAATACTATGCAACCATTTGGTTTGCTGTAGAAACATTTATTGCTAAAAAAAAAAAAAGCAGTCTCACAATTCATTGACAAGTTAAAAAAAGAAGGTTATAAGGGCTGAGGAAATGGCTCAGCAGGTAAGAAGCAATTGCTGGGCAAGCCCCATGACCTGAAATTCAATCCCTGGACCCAATGGTGGAAGACTAGGACTGACTTCTCAAAGTTGTTCTCTGCCCCCAACATGCACACAATGGCATACACTTACTATGTCCTAGCCGTGCCTCCCAACACAACACATACACACACAATAATTTTAAAAAGTTACAAGGCTGGAGTGATGGATGGCTCAGTGGTTAAAAGCCCTGGCTGCTCTTCCAGAGGACCCAGGTTTTATTTCTAGCACACACACACACGCACACACACACACACAGGCTCACACCATTTATAACTCCAATTCCTGGGGCCCAACACTCTTTCTAGCCTCTTTGGGCATCAGGCATGTAAGTGGTATGTGGAGAGTCCCTGCAAGCTTTATAGTCCAAAGGGAAACTCTCTGCAAAAGGACAAGAATGAAACTGGATTCCACCCAGTTTGGGTACTGGTACTGGGCCAGGACTTCTAGAGTTTGATATTGACTAGTACACTTTGCCATATTTAAGTACAGCACAACTTTGGAAAAAAGTTTTCAGATAACAATTATCTCAGCCCTGTGAGTACAAGGACGCTTAGGGCATGTTCCACTGAAGCTCTTTACAAAATACATATGGCTTTGTCCGTAAGATGGGTTCTGTTGACTTAGTTACAATGCTCAAGGTAAGGGTGTATGGAGAATGACAGAGGCAAACTTCATCCCCGTGGGAGTTGGGATTTGGCCTGGCCCTAAAATAGCATAGGAGTCACTTAGGCTGTTGTACAAATGATATCTCTTACAAGGATGAGTTTTATGACTTAGAAGTAATGCTCAAAGTTTTAGAGAGAAAGGGTCTAGGGTAAGTAAAATATAATTTCTGGAAGATACGGGGTTCATTAGATAGCAAAAGATCTAAACTACATCCCTTCCCAGCATTCCAGGAGAAGGATGGGCTCAACATCTCTTTCCTTTGAAAGACACCTGTGAGTTTAACATTCCTGGCTTCTCCAGTGCAAACCTGTATGCAGAGCACTTTTTGCTCTCTACAGTGGTATACATCCATCCATGCAGGCAGAACACTCGTACACATGAAAGAACATACGAGGAGGGGATTAAGTTGTATGTACCATACATTCCTCCCAGATGGTGATGTATTGCTGAGAACAGCGGTGACTGAATGTACGTCAGTCCTCTTCTCTCCGTCAGGTACTTTGGAAGCATCCAGGCATCTGGACCTAACATAGAATGTAACGATCCCTTCAGCACCAGGATGAGGATGCTATGGTCAAACTCTGGGACTCAAGAGCAAGGTAAAGTTTTCCTATGCGGTGACTAAAACATCCAAATGGCTCAAGAAAGTATCAGTGGTTGGGCATCAGAGTGACAAAGTAGACTCTTCCCAAGACAGCAGGGAGCTGGTCATGAAGCAGTGGGAGACGTGGAAGCTAGGCGGCTGGCTAGATGGGGGCACCGTGAGGTGTGCATTCAGGGGAGTCAAGAAGGAGGAGATTAGTTTTTAACAAGATTCAGTAGCCAGTATTGGCTTAAACTTCAAGAGTCTGACACTGGGTAGTTTATTTTTGTCATATTTAAGCACAACACAGTTTGGAAAAAGTCTCCTCCTGATAATTAACTCAGTCCTATGTGTACAATAAAGCTTAAGACATGACTACAGCAAAACTCTTTGTAAAGTACATTCGCATCTTCCATAAAGATGGGTTCTATAGATTGGCTATATGTGATATTTTAAGGGTCTAGAGGAGGATCTGGTGTCATAGAGATAGCACAAAGACCACCAGGCTATTAACCACCTCCACTCCCAGCCTTCTGGGCAGAAAACAGCTTATACACTGCCCTCCCTTAATGAGACAGCACTGTGTGTTTAGTATTCCTGGTTTCCCTAGTATTTATCTGTGAGCACAAGAGCCTCTGTGCCTCCTACAACGAGGCAACACCCAAGAGGTGGCAAGGTAAGCTGGAGCCAAGCAGTGACAGATGCACAAGTTTGAGACACAGGCTTGGAGCAAATCAACTGTGACTGCTTTCGATGGGAGGTACGTGTTTCTAGTTTCTTCTTTATGGTTTCTTGGTGTTTTCTGATTTCCCCCAAAGAAACATATGTTGCTCTTATAGTAAGAACAAAACCCAATAAAAGACATTTTTCAAAAATTCAGTTTACAACACACACGTCGCCTGGGAGTATGCTTAGGAGAACAGCTCATTTTCAACTAAAAGGTTATGAAAGTACAAACCATTACAGCAGATTGAGTACAGGGCCCTGGCTTGGTCCCTGTGTCAGCTTACTCCATACCCTGTGTAGTGGCTGCTGACCTCACAGACTTCTTCCCACACCATCTTACTACTCAACATCACAAGCCCCTTCACTGGTGCTCAACAGGTGGCTCTTTTTATTTCTGAAGTTTGGCCTGACCAGCAGAGAGAGAGTGAAGGGTGTTGGGAGGCTGGAGTGAGTCCTGTGGCCATGGTCTTGATGTTCGGCGTTTAGTGTTCAGTGTGGAGTCCTGGTGGGCCCCTCCATACTGACATCCTCCAGGTTCTGATGTGGCCCTGACAAAGCAGGTCCTTGGATAAAGAACCTCCTTCACCTGACCCAAAGACCAGATATTATTCTCTTATCTATTTCTTGTTTGCCCAACCCTTAGTTCATTGGGTACTACTTCCTCTCTTATTTCCCGCTCAGCAACATTGGTGTTCTTGTTTCCCATCATGCCAAGCTCACTTCTACCTCTGGGACATTTATTTGGTATTTCCACTGCAAGAGTCGTGTCCTGTTTTCTTTTCTGGGGTGTGTATGACGTGTTGTATATTTCTTCTCCATTGGGTAAGCCTCAATTGAATGTCCTCTCCACATAGATGCCTATCCTGGGCAGGCATGTTCTCCATGCTTCTCTGAACTAGGGAACAGCAACGGTAGTGACTATTTTATCCTTTGGGACACAGACTGCTGCACATTCTTCCCTGTTTCCTTCACAAATCTCAAATCACAATCTTAGGTTGCATCTCCATTCAGACAGACTATGGACCCCAGGGTGAATTTTAATATCCCTCACTCTGATTGGTTCACATGTCTTTTCTGCTTCACAATTGGTCACCATCTGGAATTAATTTTTCCATTTATTAACAGGAAGGTGGGATCTGGAATAATTTCTGTCTTATATTTCTGTATCTGATACAGTGCCTGCAGTATAGTAGACCCTCAATATATTTTTGCTGGATAGATGATGGGTAATAAATGGATTGATTTTGGAGACAAGGAAGCTGGGTCTGATCCAGGCACGCCCCTTAATATCCGTGCAAATCCTTTAACATTCTAACTCTGAATGAGATCACTGGTAAAGCAAAGATTAAAAATACACCTCAGAGGACTGTGAGGAGATAGCCGTAAGGTACCAGCCAGGAGGTAGGCTCATAAACAAGCTCCTTCTACTTGACTCCTTGGCATGTTTTCTCCAGCAGGGACAGACAGCATCTTTCACCCACTTCATCACCGTGTCCCCATCCCTACTCCCTTGTCCCTCTAGGGCCCCACCCTCTCCAAGTTTCCAGAATGCTCTGTGGCAAAGCCTCTCCAAGTATGACAAACATCCTGGAGTAACTGGCAGTGTTCACAGCAAAGACTGCTGAATGTAACTGGAACGGAAGACATTTTGTGATTGATGGAAGCTGAGGGGGTCAAGTTGTCCCCGTGGGAAGGTGTGCAGAGTCCCTAGGAGGTACAACCCACTTTTACCTTGCTTTCCCAGCCTAGCACAAGTTGGGAGACAGCATGGACGTAGGCAGGTGGCCTGGGGGATTGGGGTTACAGAATGGGGAACGCTCTCAGTGTCTGATCCACTCTGAAATCTATGGCTGCCATGTCCAGTACAATCCTGGTTGGTTACTTGCCTTTTGAGGAAACTATATAAAGAAATATTTTTATTAATTAATTAAATTTATTTATTTTTCTGTTTTTTTCTCTCCTCTCATAGAATGGAATTTTCAGATAATATCAGTACTCTTCAGCTTAAAGATTGTCTAGCATTTCTTGTACTGGATCCACTGACATAAGAACCTTTCAGCTTGGGTTTAACAAACTGTCTTTATTTCATGCTGGTTTTGACAAATAACATTGTATAATATCGGATTCTGTACAAGTGTGATAGATTTTTTTTTCCTTAGCATTTTGAAATGCTTTTTTTCCCCATTGTCTTCCTGACTCTAATGTTTCTCATGAGAAGTCAGCAGTAATTCTTGCCATGGTTTCTTTACGCAAATGGCCCCTATATGATATTTTTACCCAAGAGTTTTTAAAATTCTTCTTTGAGACAGGGGCCTTCCTGTACAGCACATGCTGACATTGAACCTGTGATCCTCCTGCTTCAGTTTTCCAAGTGGACTCATAGAACAAGTGTCTGTTGTTTTGCCTTGCTCAACTTTGTAATGGTATAAAACCACTGTACATTCACTGGAAATCTATTTTGTATTTTTCAAACTGATCTTTTCCTGGGCTAGCAGTGTATGGTGCAGTATTTTCTTGTGATGTTGGGCAACAGCAGTGAGCAGTATTTTCTAACATGTAATGGGTTTGTAAAGATATGAGCTAAGAGTTATCTGTAGCTAATGTATTTTTGTTTCGTGATCACTTTCAAGATTTTCTGATTTTCATAGATTAATCCTAGCATAACTACATATGATTCCTTTGTGTTTCTTCCATGTGGCATGTTAAGTCTATAGATTTATAGCTTTCTGCCTGTGGTAATATTCCACCATTATAATTTCTAACATTTCTCTCCCCCATTTTCATTCTTTTACACTTCTCAAATTCCTAGCACATGCAACTTAACTGAGGTTGCTGTGAAGATTCTTGAGCAGTTATTTTTCTTCGAGCCTTTTGTTTTCTTTCCGTCAGATCAGCTGATTTCTATTGCTTTATCTTTAAAATCATTACAACCCTTGGGCAGGAAAGATGGCTCTGGGGTTAAGAGCATTTGTTGCTCCTCTAGAGGCCCCAGGTTTGATTCTCAGTCCCCATATGGTGGCTCACAGCTGTCTGTAATTCCAGTTCCCTCCCTTGGCCTTTGAGGGTACTAATGCATGTGGTGCAGAGACACTCATGTGGATAAAACAACTATACACATTAAATAAATAAATAAATAAATAAATAAATAAATAAATTAAAAACAAATAAACTAGTTTTAAAGGGATCATTACACTCCTCCTTACAAGTTTGTTAAATCCACAACTTAATCTAGTTTTCAGGGTTTTCTTTTCAGACCTAGGTTTGTTTGTGTTTGTCTTTTTAGTTTCAGTATGTCCCCTTTGAAATGAGCTCTCCCATTTATAAACGTTTCTATTGAAATTGAGACTCTCACTGAACCTGGGGCTCACTGATCCAGCTCGACTAGTCCAGTGAGCCCCGGGGATTCTTTTGTTTCTAACTCTCAAGAATGCTGGAGTTCTAGGTGCATGCCAGTACACCTTTTAAAAGAGTGCTTGGGGTCGAAACCCCTATCTGCATGCTTGTGTAGCAAGTACTTTCCTGACTGAGCCGTCTCCCCAGATAGCTGTATTCACTCACTGAAGGTATAGTCCCTTAGTTATTTGACAAAAGTGTAAGCATGACTTTAAATTGCTAAATCCAGTATTTTGGATATCTTGAGACCGGTTGCTTGATTATGGATCACATTTTTTTTTTCTATTCTTTGCACATCTAATATTTTTTTTATTATGAACTAGATATTGTTGTTGGTGTATGTAGAGACCTGGAACTCTGTTACCTTCTTTTGAAAACTGTTAGTTTTCATTATGTAATAGAAATAGGTAAGCACAAGATCAGGCTTTGGGCTTCTTTTCATGCACCGACTGCAGGCAGGATCGATGGCGTGCCCTGTGTCTCTCTACCCCTCTCCGACTTAATGAGCGCATCTCACTCTGTGCCCCACGCGGATCTTATGAAGAGTTTGCTAGGCGTTACTGTAAAGCTGTGCTGTACAATATGGCAGCCATATGTAGCTATTAAAGTTTAAATTTATATTGCGTAAAATGAGGTAAATTAACAAACCATTTCCTTAGTTGCATTAGCCATAATTCAAGTGCTCAATAGCCACACGTGCTTATCACTCTGGACAGTGCAAATGACCTTAATACCACTGTAAAAAGTTATATTGGATGACGCTTATCAACAGAGTGTCTTATGATGGACTTGGTGGTGCATGCCTATAATTCCAGCACTTGGCAGGCAGAAATAGGAGGATTGCTGCAAATCGGAGACCGAATTGGCCTACGAAGCAAGTTTTCAACTGGTCTTGGTTCTATAATGGGACCTTGTTTCTGCCTCCACATTGCCCCCACCAATGGAGTTGTGATAGTTGATGTATACCTATAATCTTAGTATTTGGGAGGTAAGGCAAGAGGATTGAGAGTTCAAGGTCAGAGTGAGCTACAAATCAAATTTGAGGTTAGTCTGGACTACATGAGACCCAATCTCAAAGCCAAACTAAACAAACCATTCCAAACAAAGTCAAAGCAAAGCAGAAGAGCATGTCTTACCCCTGAGGGTGGAACTTACTCTTAAACTGTCACTATCTTGGTGTCTCAGCCGATAGTCTGGGGATATATGAGTAAGAATTATCCACTGTATGTGGCTTGTGTCTCTGCTGACCTCTAGGATTTCTTTCTTTCTTTCTTTTTTTTTAAAGCATCCAAATATATCCTTTATTTTTTTTTTTTCTGTTTTTTTCGAGACAGGGTTTCTCTGTGTAGTCCTGGCTGTTCTGGAACTCACTCTGTAGACCAGGCTGGCCTCGAACTCAGAAATCCGCCTGCCTCTGCCTCCCAAGTGCTGGGATTAAAGGCGTGCGCCACCACCACCCGGCACCTCTAGGATTTCTTGACTTCCAGTTCTGTCTACACTGTTCTCTGCTTGTTAGTTGCTGCTCAGCAAGCTTGTGTGTCCTCACTCTAAGTATATATAATGGAGTTCTCTGCTAAGGTCCACATGGCGCACTACAGCACAGTCTCCTAGAGCCCTCTGTGCATAATTCCATTCTTCCTAAGGCTGTGCTTCAATATCCCAGCTCTTTCAGCTGAGTCCCTACCCTTCATCATGGTACCACATCTGCTCATCCTGCAGTACAGGAAGTTAGTCCCGATCGGGGAGCTGGGCAAGTGTGCAACTCAACTCCTGTCAAGGGTCTAGGACCTCTGAGGCTGGAGAGATGGCTCAGGGGTCAAAAGCACTGACTGTTTTCCCAGAGGACCCAGATTCCATTCCCAGAACCCACATGGCAGCTCACAACCATCTGTAACTCCAGTTCCGGTGTCTCTGTTGCCCTCTTCTGGCCTCTCCAGGCACAAGGCATGCATATGGTGCTCAGACATACATGCAGGCAACACACCAATATGCGTAAAATAAAAATAAGTAAATCTTAATAAAAGAAGTAAGCATCTAGACGTGTGGCCTACTGGCCAATACTGGAAACCTGTTGCCTATGATACGATGCCCCATTTCACATTTGCTTTGTTTCGTTTTAATGCTGGGAGTTCACACTAGTGATCCACCAGAGCCTGAAGGAGAACCCTAATTAACTGGCATGCAGTTTAAAATAAAGAACTTGTGCTTGACAGGACTTGAACAGGACATGAACTTGTGCTTGACAGGACTGTGGCTGTAGCTCAGTGGAGGGTACATGCTGAGCACGTGTGAGGTCCTGGGTTCTATCCCCAGCACCAAAACCCACAGCAGGATAAAAACTCCTCCACTAGTGGGTTTTCCTCATAGCACTCCAGTGCTGGGCTTCATCAGTGACTAACACTGCATTGTTTTGTTGGCACACCCTCCCTTTCCCCTCCCCCCATCACCCCTCATCCTCTTCTTTTGCTTCTGCTTTCTTCTGAAGAGAATCCCTGAGACTCTCACATTCTTTTCCTGCATCGCATAAAGGATCTGTTCTAAAATATAGATAGTGAAAGTCATGTTTTTCTTTTCCTTCCTTCCTTCCTTTCTTTCTTTCTTTCTTTCTTTCTTTCTTTCTTCCTTTCTTTCTCTCTTTTTTTTTTTTAACTAAAAACCCCTTTCCTGTTTAAGCAGGACTTGTCCACCTTGGAAGACAGTTGCAGTTATAGGTAGGAATCAAAATTTCCTCGTTTAATGTTTAAGGCTGTTATTGTATCATTGGCCAGCTCATTGTATTATTGGCTACCTCGATCTCCCTCAAATCTATTCTCATCGTGTGGCCAGAAGAAGTAATTTTATCAATGTGGTCACTCACCTTCTGAAGTGCTAAGGTTTGAACCTAGGGCCTTGTGCACGCTAAGCGAGCTGTCTATCATTGAGCTACCTTCTCAGCCCCTGCTCACTCTGCCATTTAGTGACTTCCCACAGCATGTAAGGGAACATCCACTGCCTCTGACGGGCCCAGAAGTCCTTATGTGATTTGTTACTGTGTTTCTCGATCTCTCTCTTATTTCTTTGCTCCTCCCAAACTGAATGGTTGTGGTTTTCCAAATAACCAAACTGAAGTCTCCTTCCTCTTCCCTTTTTCTATGGAGTATTTCCTCAGTCTGGAACGCATCTCCTAGCATTCTTATCTGTACCCGATTGCTCCAGTCTTTTTCAGTTTTCGGTAAAGGTGCGGGGCTTCAGCATAGGCTGGGAGCACCTGCGTGGTTGGGAATCCTGATTTTTCTCACCCTTACACAGGAGTTACATTTTATTTTTCTATTTTTAGAAAATAAAAATGCAAAGAGAGAGTAAAAAGCCGAGTCCCAGTTGCCAGGTCTGTTAACGACATGCATAATGGCGTGTTAACACGGGTGATTATCGAGCTGGACCGCACCCAGCTTCCTGCCAAAGCTACCTTCCTGCTCAGCGACCTGGGAAAGCTTCAGCCGGGCTGGGACTGGGTGAAGAGGGTGGACTGCAGCCTTCCACAGTCTGCAAGCAATTAAATACCCTCATTGTTGGTGTTGCCAACTTCCCAGGGGCTCTGGAGGGGAGAGCCGGGCCCCAGCTCTCTTAGACAATCTTCACTGACCTCAGGCCAGCCTCTGTCTGCTTGTGAACATAGCTTCCCGGTGAGTTTGGCCATTTGATGCTGTGTCTGGTTCTGGAAAGCCATGGAAGAGGCAATGGAGTAACTGAACTTTGGGCCCTTGTGCATGCTGGGAAGGAGCCTTCTGTAAAGCAGAGCCAGGGTGGCATCATGTCTGAACCAGGAGGTCAGGGAAGGATCTAGGGAGCATACGCTCTACCAGCTGTGATATTTTGGGCATGGCCTGTCTCACTGTTTCTCACTGACCAGTGGCAGAGGCCTTCTATCATGTGGTATGAGAGTAAATCACACACAAGTTGCATGCACTTAGCACATGGGGAGTGATGAACCCATATTGTCTTCTTTCCTTCTCTCTCTTCCCTTATATTCGTATCCTACCTTCCCTTTGTTCTTTGGTTCGGTTCTGTTGAGAGAGTGTATAGTTTTCCAGGCTGGATGCTAAGTAGCTGTCTCCGAGGGTGCTCTTGAACTTTGATCCTGTGTCTGTCTTTCAAGTTGTGTGATAAAAGGTGTATGCCATTACCCTTGGTTTATAACATGCTGGGGACTGAACTAGGGGCCAGGAACATGCTAAACAAGGGCTCTTACCAAGTCATGTCCCTAGCTGTCTGTTTTTTCTTCCTTTTCCATCCTTGTTCTCTTCCCTTTCTTTCTAGAAGAGAAGTCTGTTTTATCATGTGGTGTGAGCCAGTTCTCTCTCTCTCTCTCTCTCTCTCTCTCTCTCTCTCTCTCTCTCTCTCTCTCTCTCTCTCCTCTTTCTTTCTTCTTCATTCAGCCACAAGCCAGGCAGGGGCCAATGCTTTATCCTGCTGCTTGCACCTTTTAGGTGCTCAATACATGCTTGGAGTCAATAATTGACCTGCTGTAGTCCCAGAGCTGGCTTTCTATTCCTGGTTTCTTGGCTTTCTTAGCCTTCTTTCTTCTGACTGAAAAGTAAAAAGCGTACAAGCTCACATACTCCCTCGCTTGCTCTCTCCCGCACTTCCCCAGGCTATAAAAAACATTATATTCTAAAACGAAACAAAGGTAATGGAAACCAGAAATCCATGTTTTGCACGAGATCGGAAACATATGTTGAGAATTGAGATTCAAAATGATGAATCCGCACCAGCCCACTGACGATGCTCTCTTCTGTTTTTCCCCTTCGGTCAGAAGCAGGGGTTGTAGGCCTGTGCACGGCCTATGCTGGGAAGCCACCTTGTCCAGACAGGCTTGGCCTAGCCATGGCCAGACTGTCTTTGAACATCTCCTAGGAGTACAAGGTGATATGAGGTGAGGGTAGCATATCCTTATGGGATCCTTCTCATCTTTGTAAACATCACAGAATTCAGAAACAGAGGCTTAAGATCTGCTTTGCCTTTATGATGAGAACGATCACTGTTGCTCACTGAGTCTTTTGTGAAAAACGTTGGGTCAACGCTGATGTTTGCAGGCCACTAGGAATATTCATTCCACTCTATAGGTGAGGGAAAGAAGCATACAGCCAGAGAATGATGGTAGATACAGAACATCCCACCTCTCAAAAATACCTTCCCCAAGAGTGCTCCTAGGTTCATTTGCTCTGTGTGCTTACTGCATAGAGAGTGTGCCAGCCATGTGGGTTGAGTTAAAGAGAAACCATTGGAGGAGATAGATAAGGTGCCAGCCTTATTGTGGGCTGGCACAGATGCGATGACTTCTGGTTCAAAGACATCAAGTCTGGTATAAAAGGGTAACTCAAGGCACTGAGAAGGTGTCAAAGAACCCAAAGAATAATAAAGACATTGCCTTCACTAAGAACTTCAGAACAAGGAGTCACAGGGACATAAGGTGTTCAGTGAATCATCTAAGAGGAAGAACAGTTGATAAGGTGATACATTCTAGTTTAATTATTACCATCCGTGTACAACTGATGGTAAGCGTGGGTGTTTCAGGATGGAACATTTAGAATTTCCTGAGTTATATTGTCTTCAGAAGACATGGCATGGAGGCCCTGAAGAGAGATCTCAGGGTAATAATGGTCGAGAAGTTGGGAGTGAGCAGGTAAAGGCGTGGCCATCTAAGTTACCGAATGAAGCCCTGACATTCGTCACTAAAACATAACGAGAGGAAGAAACAAGAAATTCCAGAAACTAGCAATCTCTGTGAGCAAGAGACCTGGGGCTAAGGTGTCCAGGGAAAAACTCTTCTGAACAGTGACACTTTCCAGACTAACTGGAAAAAAACTGTCCAGCCAAGGGAAGAGGTGACACATGAGGAGGGATCCCAGAGTGGGGCTGAAGAGGCTCAAATGATGGGGCTCATGTAGGTGACTTTGATCATTCTTAGTCATCATACAACGAAGTCTTGCTACCTTCCTACATTAAGTACCAGGTTAATGCTTCCCCCCACCCCCTGGGCCACACACCTAGCAGTGAATTAAACCTTAGCAGGCCGTCCTCCTCTTGTGGCTCATTCTCAAGTGTGGAGTAGGGGCTGCCTAAGACTCTGTGGCTAGATCTTTTAGAAAATTCTTTTGCCGTGTTGGGAATGGAACCTGGATCCTCATGCATGTTAGGCAAAATCTCAATCACTGAGCTACAGACTGGTCTAGCCTTTTGAAGTTGCTAAAACAGAGAAACATGTCCAAGAATAGATACTCTGAGTGCGGAGCTTGAGTTATACCCATCTTAGGGGGCAGCAGAACCCCAGGCAGCTGCTGAAGAATATTCTGGAAAAAGTCTTCTGTACCTATAGAAACTATAAGTTTGGGGAGGGAACTAACAGAGCTCATCATACTTCTGATCTTGACCAGAGGGCTCCCCGGGGACCCACGGCTCTAGCTCTAAACTGGTGTAAGGCCCTGTGTTTTTGTTAAAGCTTGGAATTGAAGTTCAGCTATTGCCTCAGTGAGGAAGCCTTTCATGAGTGCATGGAGCCTGGCTGTAATGCCCCTTCTTAGGTTCTCCTACTGAAACCCGTCATCTCCTGCTCCTTGCAGGGGGAGTTCTTTTTATTTCATCCTGGACCACTCTGCATTTTTTGCGTATTATTCTTTTATCTGTGATCTCCACTTAAATGGAAGCTCTTTCAGTGAAGATCTGGGAGTTCAACTTTGTGTTTGAACCTAGCCCAGGATCTCCTGATTGTTGACCAGTGAATGACCAATGTATCATCAACTCCATTGGAAAGGAAGCCATGGGCCACAGGGATGAGATTAGCTTAAACTAGATAAAATGGAAAATCATCAGTTCTATAGCAGACGGCACACAGGTGGGCTCAGAGATCGTTCCCAAGTTTCCAGGTTAAGGTAGGATACTGGGACATGAAACTCAGTCAGGAGAGGGTCAGAGTTTGAGAGGGTGAAGCACGTTTTCTGAATGGGTCTCATTTGATTTGAGGATGCTCACATCCCAGAAATGAAATAATATTTGACTTCTCCCTTACATTCTTGGCACAAGTAACAGCAAGAGCAACGACCCAGAGGAAGACAAGGGTGGCTGGTGAGTGGTACTGGGACAGGGAATGAGACTCTTGGGAGATGTGATTAGAAAGGGAAAAGGCCAGAGAAACCAGCATCCTAGCACCTATAGATAACAACCTTATGTCTGCTGTCACCAGACCCTGGCAGAAATGATCGCCTGTCCACTGAGGGCTGAGTCTGTGCTTAACTCTTCCTTTTATGGACTCTGTGATTGATGGAACAGAGGGTCTCTGAGACTGTAGAGATCCCGGGAGCTATAGAATAGGAGGAATGGCAGTATGCTGTTGTGGACAGGCTACATGGAGCCCATTGGGAACAGGGTTTATGACAAGAACGATCTAGTGGCTTCTCAAGGGAGGAGAGGAGCCAAGAGCTGCAGCAGCAATTTTTTCCCTTAGCACTTGTTGCTCCTGTTTCTGCTGAGTGTGGTGTGATTAAATATTCTGTAAGTAGAGCAGTATGTGTGTGTGTGTGTGTGTGTGTGTGTGTGTGTGTGCGCGTGCGCACGCGTGTGTATGTGCGTGTGCACACCTGCCTGTGTGTGTGTGAGTTCAGATGGCAGGAGACTTGTGCCAAGATGGGAGGTGGTCTTGGTCCGCAACAGCCTGTGGTCCTGTCTCTGAGAGTACCCGGGGCCATTGTGAGTAGACCCAAAGGCCTGGAGGGAGAGCCGCACCTGACATGCACAGCACCAGCCCTGGCCAGGCACCTGACCTAGGTGGGCTCTTTTCCCCTTTACTTTACCAAAGCTGCTCCTGGACTATGCTGAGAGGTTACATGGGGCTTTGACCATGCTTTGTTCATATTAATTATCCTGCCTGTTTCTGACCCCAAGTTTGGAAGTCCAGGTGGAAGCCTACTTCTTCTACCCTATTCCATGTCCTTGAACCTTTGTAATCTTGTGAACTTCAAAGGACCCAAATGATGTCATATTTACATTAGTGTGACTGCTTAGGAGCTGGGTCCCTCCTGAGCTGAGAAGCAATTAAAAAAATATCGTCTAATCCTTCCTAAAACCTTGATCAAGCCCGGGACCCGTGTCTCTCTGTTTTGGGAAGGTGGAAGGCAACACAGTCCTTTGTGGGCATTTTCTAGTCCTTCCTTTCTTAGCAACCAGTTTTCAGTTTTCTCAATCCCATGTTGACTCCTGAGGAATTTATTTACATAAGCTTGATTTGAGCAGTTTTAAAGTCTCAGAAAACAATCACAGAAAGTACAGCTTCTATCTCTGCCTGCTTATTCCATACACACAAAAGCATCACCCACTCAGTTACTGTAACATCTTCTATTGGTGTGAGATACATGTTTCAGTTGACATAGGTCAGTGTTAACTTGATACATTAGTTGATACAGTATTGGGAAGTGCTGAGTTCACATTGACTTCTTACACTTATCAGCATGCATTTACGGTCCCTTCATAGAGCTTCATGGGCCAGTTGCTCATTTCTTTTCACCCCGGAGTAATCTGCCATTGTATGATGTTCCATGGTTGATTCATTCACCCACTGAAGGCTATCTGCTTTGCTCCCAAGTTTTAGTACTTAAGAGCAGCTGCTCTAAGATTCCAGGAGTGGGTTTGGCATGAGCATGGTTTTTAGCTGGTTTGAGTAAATACATAGGTGCATAATTGATACATCATGGTAGGACTAGCCTTAGCTTTGTAAGAAGCCAAATTGCCCGGAACACAATTGAGGCCCTTGAAGCTCATCTGCTGGTGTTCAAACCATGCTTTCTTGTTGGTTGTGCAGTCCGCCTTTGGTAGGGTGTTCATTTCTTTGGCTTTGTTTCCTTATCTGTAGAACAGGGCTCACAGCAGCACCTGCCTCAGAGGGTTGTTGTGAGAAATAAATTGCATGACGCACGGAAGGAGTCAAAGCTTGGTATTGTTATATTGAAGTATCTAAGCCTGGCATGGATGGATGGAACAAGTGGGGAAAAAGGAGATGAAGTCACGCTGGATTTAGAACATGCTCCAAATCAAAGACTGGCATTTTCAGAAAAGGAGACCCACAGAGGCCAGGAGATGACAGGGGTAGAAGCTGGGTAATATAGCTGTAAGCCTAGGGATGCCAGAGATGCTCAGGCACCACGAGAAGTTAGAGGCATGGAACAGTTTGTTCCAGAAAGGACTGTTGGTGACACTTCATCTCTGGCTCTGTGAACTGACAGAATGTATTGTTGTTTAAGCCACCTAGGAAGTCAACACTTAGGACATGGTGGCCCTGGCACTATCATTGGCTCTAAAACCTCTCCATTTCCCGCAGGCAAAGCTGACTCCCTTCTCTCTGATGTCCTCCTTCACCCTAAACAGATGCTGTCTCGGCCTGACACTCAGGTTTAAAGATTTTGATACTGGCTTTGGAATGCTTAAAAGAATGGGCGTTGGTATAGCCATCTGGCTATCTACAGTGCCCAGCACAGGACTATCACAGATAGAGCAGTTAAAAAAGATGGAAGGAGGATCTGTTTCCGGTGTTACAACTCAGTTCCTGGACAGTCTCCTGCATTCATGGCACCTTCCACTATCATGGTCAAATGCAGGGCATCTGGTAAACCCCCCCCCCACACACACATATGGCAGAATTAGGTGTGAACGAATCAAAACCATAAGGATCCCATTTACTCTCCCTCTGCTTCTTTTTAAGCCATGTGCTTTTAGAATTAATCAGCCAAGCATGACTGAGAGTCTTGACAAACCCAAAGTATTGGGAAAAACATTCAAGATGTTTTGATGATCTTCAGGGCAAAGGTAGTCAGGCTGTTGGCCTACACATTTGCTCTGGCTAGAATTAGTGAGGGCTTTGGAGAAACACAATTTGTACTAGGCTAAGAAAGGGTGGATGGGTACAGGGACTTTGGCATCTGGACTCTACAGGGACATCTGCTTGGATTCATCTCAGGATTTGCCTTGCCCAGGAAGCAACCTGTGCTGGATGTGCAGAGAGACAGGGCACTGAGTACCTGCCTAGCCTAGACACGATGTCCTTGGTCCATGAGATGGCTTTAGGGCTATATAGCACCTAGAAGTTGGTAACCACATGAAGCATATAGAGAGTTTTGTACAGCTAGTTCTGAGACTCTAGAGGTCAAAGGGCATATTTTTCAGTGTCCAGCCTTCTATGTCCTTGAACAAGTGGCTCAAACCACCTCCTATTTATTTAAAAAAATCAATGTCAGCTTTATTTTTGAGACATGGCTATTTCTTTATTGATTTTTAGGCTTCAATCACTGCCCAGTGCCTGAACATCCCATCTGCCCAGTTCAGAGGGTATCTTGTCACTGCTAAGGTACACGAGGTCCTTAATAATGTCATGGTAATCAGTAAGGCCAGGAGCAGAAGTGTTCACTGGCTTATGAGAAGGCCAGGCATGGGCAGCATGCTCTGTACAGTAACTCCTTTGTCTTTATTAGGTGTTCTAACATTAGGTGAAGACACACCGTGACCACACAACTCTTGTAAAGGAAACCATTTAATTGAGGATGGCTCACAGGTTCAGAGGTTTAGTCTATTATTGTCATGGCAGGAAGCATGGCAGTGTCCAGGCAGACATGGTGCTGGAGAGGAAGCCAAGAGTTCTATATCTAGATCCATAGGCAACAGGAAGAGAGAGACACTGGGCTTGGCTTGAGCTTTGGAAACTGCAAAGCCCACCCCCAGTGACACATTTTCTCCAACAAGTCCATACCTCCTCATCCCTGTCAAGTAGCACCAATGATCAAGCATTCAGATATATGAGCTAATGAAGGCCGTTCTTATTCAAACCAGCACATCCTACAATATACCATTACAGTGTTTTAAAAGCTTCCCCCTTTTAGAGTTCTAATACTGTTGTTGAGAGTTAGGCAAGTCTTTTCGTGGGAGTTTGATAGAATTATCACTCTCTCTACATCTAGGAGGAAGCGAGCTGCAGTCAGTTCAAGACCCATAGGAGGGCTAGCTGGGGAACCAGGAGCCAGGATGCCTGCAGGTATAGGAGTGCTAGTATCTGCTCTCTGTGTAAAGTGGTGGTTCTCAACCTGCCAGTTGTGAGTCAAATGACCCTTTCACAGGAGTGACATATCAGATATCCTGTATATCAGATATTTATATTACAACTCATAACAGTAGCAAAAATTACAGTTAGGAGGTAGCAATGAAAACTTTATAGTCGAGGTCACCACAACATAAGGAACTGTATTAAAGGGTCCAGCATTAGGAAGCTTGAGAAACACTGGTTTAAGGCCTTTTTCTTGTCAATGGGCTGAGCAGGAGGAGCTGTTGGGATAGCAAGGAGTGGTCTCCAAATAATGCCTAATTTTTGGTGTATGTAGAAAATAATATTATAAAGGACTAATTATAAGGGGAAAATCTATTTGTAACTCACTGTTTTAGTTTGCTTCTCCATTGCTGGGATAAAACACTGACTGAAATCAAACTGGGGAGGAAACAGTTTCTTTGGCTTACACTTCCAGGTCACAGCCCATCATTGAGAGAAGGGAGGACAGGGACTCAAGCAGGAACTTGGAGGCAGCAACTGAAGCAGAGACCACAGAGGAATATTGTTTACTGGGTTGTTCCCTCTGTTGCTCAGCTGTTTTCCTTATACAACCCAGAACCATCTGCACAGGGCTGGCATTGCCCACAGCGGGCTAGGCACTCCATCAGTTAGCAACTAGGGAACTGCTCCACAGACATGCCCACAGCCCAAGCTATTGAAGACGACACCTCAGCTGTGATTCCCTCTTCCTAGGCATGCTACATTTGTGTCAATTGCTAACTAGTATACTTACCTTGGACAGATAATCACAACTATGTATCTATCCAGATAGTTTCCTGTGCGTGGCTGTGCACACGTTGCCTATAAACAATTGCATCAGACCCTGGCAAGTTTGAGAACATAAATGTTTTATCCTGATTTCAGCAGAGGGAGGCTCCACTTACACATAATTTTAAAAAATTTAAGCTAAAATTAAGAGTGTAATGTCATGCCTTTTGTGTTTTGATTCTTTTTGGCTACATGTCCTTCTTATTTTACATATACATTCCTGAATAGAGCGCGGCTGGATCCCCAATTATATGTTCTCATTCATATCTGAGTGTGTCATAATAGGCAAAGATGTTACAACATATCCACTCATCACTTTTGTCTTTCCTGCTGGACTGTAATGTGAAAGGCTGGGGTGGTGGTTGCTTGCACCCCATACTGCCATCACACCCTTCCAGTCCTGCTGTTGATTCAGTCCACATCTCTGACCTCTAGAGTGTAGCCAATGCCTGGAAACTGTGCCAATGGCTAGATATACCTATGCGTATCTCTGTGAATGTCTTCAGTCTTCCCCAGGAAACCCTGCTACCAAGTAAAACTCAAGGCAGAAGACATGGCTAATCTTTTGGGATTCTATCTGATACTGGCCCTGAAGTGAGGACACTACATAGTTTACCGTCTATGATAAGGAGCGAGGGAGACCTTCATGGAACAGGACATTCATAGAGGTTTCAATTTCCCTTAAGAGAAGGACAAAAAGGCACCAGATAGCCTTGCCATGACCTCAGTCTTTTCCCATGGCTTCCTTACCCATGATTGGGACTGCAGAGAAGAAAGAGTCTTGGAAAACCATTTACAGGAGCCAGTGCCGTTTCAAGGAGAGCAGGGCAGTGCTGTGTCTTGCAGAAACTTGAGGGGATACAGTCAGAGCTCCAGAGCTCATCTCCCTTTAATTTCTTTGATTTGTCAGGCTGAAAGGATTCCTGCTTTCATAATACTTATTAGGAACTCAACTAGGTGGGAACTCAGAGAGTGGCCACTGTTTTAGGTGTGCTCTCCAGCTCTGGACCTGAAGGATGGGGCAGACAGCGGCACCCGTGTTCTTCATTGTAACACATGGAGAGGCAGAGGGAAAGCAGTAACATCTACTGTCCTCATTCAGAGTTTGTAAAGCCTTCAGCTTGTGCTATAAGCTGATATGGTACGTTGGTGGCCTCTCCATCTTACTGGGTGACACAGTTATCCACTAGATTGAAGACAGTATATAAGAGAGAACTGGAAATGTCAGATTTCCTAGAAAATTTGTCAAGATGGTTTTGTGCAAGGGGCAAGCTTCACACACCGTGAGACTGATCTACAGTTTTGCTGATTTAAGAGCAAAGCTGGCCAACTTTTCCTGTAAAAAGGCCACATAGGGGATAATCTTCGCATTGAATACAAGGTCTCATTCACCATTACTCAGCTCTGGAGAGAAAAGGCAGCCGTGAACAAATGTAAACCAGCGAATGTGGGTGTGTTCCAACAAAATTTTATTATCCAAAAGGACGTTGGGCAATTCTTAGTTTTCAGAGCTCTGACTGGAACATGTCAAACATCTCCTCTAAAGATGGCCAAGTCATCTTTCCTGTGTTTCTGCCCACTAACAGAGTGACGCGGTGTTAGCCTCTCTCATAGATTGGGTGTTATGTCCAGTTACTATAAACTTCATTATTATAGAGCAAGCATTTAGTTTTCATGGATTAAGAGGCTATATCAGCGAGCAGGGTGCCAGCATGGCTGGATGTGGGTGAGAGCCTCTTCCAGGCTGATGACTGTGGCCTTTTCATTGCCTGCTCCCACAGTGGAAGGAAAGCTTGAAAGCTGCAGGGCCTTTCACAAGGACACCCACCCAGTTGTGACAGATCCACTCCACCTTTGTTGGTTCCTCAGGTTCCACCTCTTTATGTCACCACCTTGGGAGGGGGTGCTTAGACCTTCAGTGTGTGAAATTGAGAACAATGCAAACACTTATTGCAGTGAGGTTTTCAGACACTCCAAGTCTGTTGATGCCACACTTAGGATACTGTTGTCACATATGTGCCAGGGACATGAGAAATAGTTAGCTTTATAAAAGGCCCAGATGAAAGACCTTGCATTGTAAAGCACAGTTCAGGTGGCTCTTCACTCAACTTCTTTGAACCAGTGCATTTACATAAGCTAAGAGGCCCGTGGTGGATTGTGCACTCACTTTCCTGGTGCTGTGATAAAATATCATGACAAAAGCAGCCTGGGGACAATGGGTTTATTTTGGCTTAAAGTTCCAGAAGGCTAGAGTCCATCAGTGCTGGAAAAGGATGGCAGGGGAGCACGATGCTAGCTTGGCGGTCAGGAAGCAGAGAGATTACATTTTATCCACACACAGGAAGCAGAGTGAACAGGAAGTGGGGCCAGGGTATAAAACTTCAAAGCCTGTCTGCAGTGACATACTTCTTCCAGGAAGGCTCCACCTCCTAAGGGTTCCATAATCTTTCCAAACAGTACTACCAACTGGGGCACAAGAGTTGAAATACATGAACTTGTGAGGGACATTTCTCACCCAGTCCTTCACAGACACCATCCTCACATTCCAACCTAATCCCGGAATCTGCACTGCCCATCCTGAGAAGATGTGGGAACCCAGGGTGATGTGAGTGTGGTGGTTCTTACAAGGACTGGAAAGTCCAATAGCTGCGATTAAAGGTTTTAGAGGCTCTGACAGAGAAAAATGCCAGCTCAGTTAGCCAGCTCCCAGCTCAAATTCTTTAAACATTTCAAGGCCTTCTGTGTAGCCAGGATGGCTCTCTGAAAATGAGACATAAGTTGGCCTCCAGGAAATGAGGGAGAGGCAGAAAAGCTTCCTGGGCACAGCGCTGATCATTTCTGCTGTGTCACCAACAGTGACTTCCATCTTCCCATCAGTCCTGTGCCTGTGGTGGTTCCAGAATTCCATGTAGAGGAATTGCCTGGACCTATTCTTAGAGCTACCGTCCTAGATTAGATTCTGCACTACAGTGGGACACGGACAAGAGCTTATTGATTTGGGGCTGTGAGTCCTGAGAAAATACTAGAGATCTGGGAAGAGGGAAGCAGAGGGAAGACAAGCCAGCATAGCTCTTCTGTACTGAGCTGGCCACTATTCTGGGACAAGGGGTTGGGTTTTATTCTGTTGGGACTGTTACAATGTTTTCCCCACGTGTGTTTTATGCCAGAAGTGTTACAGCGTGACGATGTTGGGATGAGGTAGAATGGGAGGCAGAGTCTAGTGGGAGGTGGTTTGGTTGTTTAGCATGCTGCCCATGGAAGTACTAATGCTGGTCTCATGAACTAAGTTCTTGAGAATAGGTTATTATAAAGTGAAGCTGCTGCCCCCTCAATACTTGGTACCTTCCAGAATGTAGCTAGGTTTATTTTAATTTCTCTACCATATTGTGATGAAACCACAGGGCTGGAACCATGCTGACTTCTAGGTGTCAAAATTGTGAACTAAAAGATATCTTTCTAAAATACTCGGCCTTAGGTGTTCTGTTACAGCAACAGAAAGTAGACAAACACAAAGACAGCCCAAAAGCTCTAGAACCACTCACCCAAGTGACAGAAAAGGAAGCCTTTGTCTTTTGTCTGTGTGTCACCTCATGGGATACCATCCTTCTGGTTTCTAGACTTACTTGATCTTTATTGTACGGCCCCCAAAAGAGAAGTCCCAGCTCAGAAAGTCAAAGGTATGTAGTACAGCTAAGGTGACATAGAAGGCTAAGCCTTGTAGAATCACTGTCTCAGTAACAAGTGGAATTGAAGATAGAAGAAGATGACCTGAGAAAAACAAAAGAGGTTTACACACTGCACTGCGTACCACGGGCCTTACGGTTTGAGGTTAGCCTTTCTGCTAACACTCAGTTATCAGCTTCATTGGCCAGAACTAAGGCCCTGGCAATACAAAGACAGTAGGCTGGTTACCCTAAGAGTTACTGACTCTATCATGATCTCCACTCTGTTGCTGACCTTAAAGGTCAAGGGTATGACACACTGAAGCTTCGGATGGAGAAATAAGTGGGAAGAGGTGACCAGTTGCAGGTATTGGGTGTTTTTCATGTGAATTCTGAATTGGAGCTCATGGTTATTGCAACAAAGATGTAGGAGTTGGACCTTGCCTTTGTGACTGTACTTTATGCTTTTTTTCTTAGTATGTTTCTGCTTGACTTGTACCTCTGTGTGTCTATGTAACCCTTTAAAGTGCCCAGGCAGGAATGATCCACTGGGAAAGGTAGAAATGATGTTGAACTAGAAGTCATGGAAACTCCTTGTCCACTTGGTTCCAGAAGCCAAGGGTTTGTGTGATTGGGAGAAGAAAGGTGTGGAGAACAATTTGGTTGAAGCTTTGATTCTTCCTGGTCTACTCACATCACAATGCTCTGTTTTAAAGCTCACACAAAACTATTCCTTGGAGGAATGAGACGACAAAGGAAGCAACTGCTCAGCCCTTTTGTTAGAGTAGACTTCTGGTAGGTTGTCTATGGGCCAAATAGAATTACTATCTCACAGTAACTGTGTGCCCAATGTCACCCACAGTCATCACCATGAGTCTATGTCCTGTGGAAGAAAAGAGAATAATGTTGTCCTTTTACTTTTTGAAGGAAGGTGTCTGGGACTGAGCAGGGAAGAACCACTATCAAGGTCTTTGTAACTTTCACGTAATATTCTTCTGATCATGGATACAGTCTGCTTTCTAGGCTGGGATTTGTGTATTGCTCTGGCTGTGGAGACTTGTGGTGAAGGACATATGGCCAGCTGCTGGGAACTGATTCTATTTGAGTGCTTGTGAAAAATAACATTATTTTTTATATTAAAGCCAAGATTACTGTATGAAGCAGGATGCAACTTGATCATGACTTTTTTTTCTCTAAAGCAAAACCATGAACTTTCTAGTGAAATTTATGAGAGGAAACCCTCCCCCTGGTTTCCTTACAGTCTGTGTCCATCCTGGTTCTCACTTATAATACACACGGAAGACTACAGAGTGCTGACATGTGGTCTCTTGTGTGCAGTGTAATCCAGGATGTGGCCTTGGCCTCCTAGAGGCCTTACCTGCCGCTCTCTACTGCAGCTTCCTAACCTAAGGTGCCATCCAGACAACTAGTTGTTTTCTTTTCCCATACGTCATGGGTGTCCACTCTTCTGTGTCTTTGCACTCTCTGTTAGAAGTTATTCCCCTCCTTCCCTCCCTTCTTTCCTTCCTTCCTCCTTCCCTTATCCCTCCCTCCTTCCTTCCCTCTCTCCTTTCCCCACTCTCCTTCTCCTTTTCCTCTTCCTCATTTTCTTTGGCAAGATCTTACTATGAACTCAGGCAAGCCTTGGACTCCCTATAATCCTACTGCCTTAGCTTTCCAAGTGCTAAATTTCAGGTTGCACCCCCATGCCTAGCTAGAAGCTTTGACCCTCAGGAAGAATGACAGCTCTTACGTGTCAGCCCTATGTCCTCTTTAAGCTTTGTCTTATATACCTGCAAAAGCACTCAGCCGGGCATTCACTAGGCTGAGACACTCCTAGTGTCCTGGGTTCCCACATGAGCAAACCAAAGTCCAGCTCTATGGAAATAGTAAAAAGAAATGCTGCTTCCCAACTCATGGCTCACTGAATCGCCAATTAATTCTTTAAAAGTTTCAAGGCACTTAAACTTACTCTAAATTTTTTTCATACAAGATATTTGCATCATGTTTTTCTCCTCCCTCAACTCCTCCCAGGTCCTCCCTACCCCATACCCATCTAACCTTTTTTCTCTCTTAAACACACACACAACCACCAAAACACAAATCAAAACAAATAAACAAAACCTCCAATAAGTCAAGAAATGCCAACGCAAAACAAAAAGCCTGCAAAAAGCCCAAAACAAACAAACAAACAAACAAAAAACCCAAAGTAAAACCATGGGGTTGGTTTTGTGTGGCCAGCTGCTCATGAGCTCAGAGCCTGCCCGGAGTATGGTTAATATGCTGTTGACACTTCAATGGAGAAAACTAATTTTCCCTTTGCCAGCTGGTATCAATTGCAAATAGCTCTTGGTTAGGATAGGACCCTGTAGCCACCACCCCTCTCAGAGCTGGAACTCCCCTGATTTGAGCCTGTGTAGGTCACGTGCATGCTTGCCATAGTGTCTGTGAGCTCCTATGTCCTTCAGTCCTATTGTGACTGGAAGATGAGTCCCTGGAGTTACCCATCACCTCTGTCTGGTGCAATCTTTCCTCTTCCTCATAGATTTATGAACCTTGAGGAGAAGAGGCTTGATGAAGACATCCATTCAGAACTGAGTGTTATAAGGTCTCTCTCTGTACATGATCCAGCTGTCTCTGTTAATCCAAGAAGACGCTTCTCTGATGAGGGCTGAGTGACAGGCTGACCTATGGATACAAATTCAATAATAAAATCACAATAATTAAAATAAGTAGCTTTCCTATATGCAAATGACAATCACACTGAGAAATAAATTGGGGAAACAGATATTTCAAAATGTTTTGGGATAACTCTGAGCAAGCAAGTGAAAGATTTGTATAGTAAAACATTAAGATATTGGAGATATTAAAGAATTTAAGCTTATCTTTTAACACCATGGCTAAATAGTGGACAGGTACTAAAGTGGTTAAAAAGCAAAAACAAAAACAAAAACAAATTTTACTCAGAAAATACTGGAAGAAGAGAAAAGAAACTGGAGGATAGAATTGAATAATGAGGTTTGAGAACATAAGGCCCAGGAGTAGAGCAGGAACGAAGTGGTAGCAAGCTTGACAGGATTCTTGCTGAAAGCAGGCAATCAGGTGCTGAGCTTGAGGGAAGGAGGAGTTTGACAAGAAATTGATGGTGATCAGATATCAACAGTGAGGTTCTCAGCAGGACCCTTGAAACTTCCAGGCTCTACCTGTGTAAGCTTAGCATGCCCAGGCTCTATGTATGTAAGCTAGACATGTCCAGGCAGAAGCTTGTCTTAACCATGCTCTAAGGGTATATGCTCAGCATGCCCAGACTCGAAGGGTATAATTTCCAAATTCCTAGGCATAAGCTTGGCATGGCCAGGCTCTCAGGGCATAACCAGCAAAGCCCTAGCTGAGGAGGCCATTGAGAGGAGGGCAAGACCAAAGTATGGACAAGGGAAATCTTTGTCATCACTCCTCTCAAAGTTAATGGTGGCACTGCAGAGATGGCTCGGTGGGTATGTGCTGTGCAAGCACAAGGACATATTTGTGGTTCTGAGAACTCACATAAGGCAAGTCAGGGAGATCCCTGGGATGTCATTAATAGGTAGGCAGAGATAGAGCCTAAGGGCTCACTGGTCAGCCAGTCTAGCCAACTGTGGAGCTCTGTGCTCATTGTGAGACCTGGGCTCCAAAAAATTAGGTGGAGAGCAGTATGACACTGACCTTTGACCTTTGCAAGCATGTGAAAACATGCACATGTTCATCTATATACACCCAAGTACACACCCACATGAACAATCCTGCCCCTCCCCCCCCACACACACACTAAAAAAATCTTGAGCACTGAATAATTGAGGACCTGGATAGGTAAAGGGGCCTTTGAGACCCTGAACCATACAGATGCTTCAGACGAGTTGCCTCTACTGGCTGGTGCTGGGGAGTTCTGGTCCTGCCAACAGCTGTCACAACCCTGTTAACTGATTTGCTCTTTATTTTTCCCAAGCCCCATGGACCTCCAGCACAATAACCCCGTTGCCTGTGTGCGGTTTGCAAGTCATCAGTTTCTGACCATGGGCCATTTCCTTTGTCAGGGGGAGAAAGTGATTCCCTGCAGTCTTCTGAATTTACAAAGGAAAGCTGTCCAGATGTGCCTGGCCTACCTCTCTGCTTCCCCTCCCCTCCAGCCCCCTGGTTTTGCCTCCAAATGAAATTCCTTCGTGGCAGAGGGGAGTGCAGAGGCTTAGGGAGTCCACATGCAGCTCCTTTCAAGCTTTGGGGGAGGGCAGATGGCTCCAGTCAGGGCTTTTTACTTGCAGATTTTTGTTTCTTAAAACAAAATGTGGACTGTGGATACATTGGATTGCTCACCATGAACCCCAGGCGCCCAGTGGTCCTCCCAGGTTGGATCATTCTGGTTGGGAAGGGGTCTGGTGGTAGCTGCCTTCAGAGTTTTGATGTGCTCTGAGGTTAGCCTAGGAGAGTTTTACTAGGTCACATGTCTGGGTCAGTGATTGTGCCTTGCCCTGAGCTAAGTCTAAAATGCTTGCCAGGGAAGCATCAGTTAAGACATTCTGGAAGAGCAGGGCTCTAGTGTAACCTTGGAAAATGGAGCTCATTGGATAGGAGGACAGACCATGGAGATACAATTTGATATGTTAGTTCAGCCCAACAAATATTGGTGATTACCTAGTCTGTAACTCACATATTTATGGATCTGTCCTCCATCAGAGAGTAAGTGGCCTGTAGATGAGGACTCTGCATTCTAGCTAGGTAGAATGACGGGCACATCCTGAAGGCCAGGTCCTAGGGCTCAGAGATGAAAAAGGTTTCAGAAGAGTGAATGCAGTGCTTCCAGCATTAGAGGAGACCACAGCCAGTTCTGTCTGGCAGGGCAAAGGGCACTCTATGCAGAATATGTCTGAACTGAGGCTTAAAGGAAAAATATGATTTCTTTGGCTGTATGGGACACAGTAGAAGGGAACGGGAGTGGAGTTTTATGCTAAAAAACAACATATGCAAAGACTCAGATATATGAAACCACATGTGTGCTCAGGAAAAGCTACATGCAACTTGCATGGTAAGGTGATATTTAGTAATTATTTATTAATCAGTTTCTGTCTTAAGTGAAGAGTGCTCCGGGTGTTAGGGTTAGAAGAATGGGCAAGGTAGATGAGTGGTCGTCTCATGGTACACAGTTTTAGGACTGCTGCCCCAGACGGAGAAGCTTGGGTGAGAGAAATGTACTATCTAACAATTCTAGAAGCTGGAGATGTGAGGTCAGTGTGTTAGCAGAAGGAGAGGCTCCTGGGCATTCTCCTTGTCTTGGGAGAGCCTTCCCTTTGTGCCTTCACATGGTTTCTCTTCTTACAAGCATACCAGTCTTATTTAAACATAATTATTTATTTCTAAACCTCATCTCCTGAGGCTGTGGGTAAGGCTAGATTAGCATGTATAAGGACCTATATTCATTCACCAACACCAACTCCAACCAATCAACCAACCAACCAACCAAGCAACCAACCAACCAATAAATACAAAAGAACAAACAAAAGCAAAAACTTATTTCCAAATACAGTTGCATTTAGGGGTAATAGGGGTTAAGATTTGAACATATAGATTTTAGGTCAGCTCCTAATATTAATAAAGGGCCTATACATGTGTGTATGTGTGTGTGTGTGTAGGGGTAGATGTGTGTGTGTGTTTGTGTAGGGGTAGATGTATGTGTGTGTAGGGGTAGGGGTGTGTGTGTGTGTGTAGGGGTAGGTGTGTATGTGTAGGGGTAGGGTATGTGTGTGTGTAGGGGTAGGTATGTGTGTATAGGAGTAGGGTGTGTGTTTGTAGGAGTAGGTAGGTGTGTGTGTGTGTCTGTGTGTGTCTGTGTGTGTAGGGG
>NW_021604579.1:12785908-12836033 GCF_004785775.1 Grammomys surdaster
GGGTAGGTAGGTGTGTGTAGGCATAGGGTGTGTGTAGGTGTGTGTGTGCACACCCATGTGTGCAATAAATGCCTGTACCAATAATGACAGGTACTGAGAAGAAAAAAAAATGAGCACAATCGAAGAGATGCTGAGCATAGTGCAAATGTTTCTGGGATGCCTTTTGTGAACCAGGATTTAGATTGATTGCTGGAAATCCAAAGCCCAGCAGAACTCCATCTCCCCATCAAACCTTGGCAGGGTGGGAGAGTAAACCTGTATGCAACAGAAAATGTTGGAGGAGGCCCCAAGGTCGGAGCCCCATGGTTAATCAGGAATGCTGGAATTGTTCAGCTGGGCACAGACGTGGGGTGGTTGACTGGCAACAGGGTTCAGGAGCCATCTGAATCTGTCCACCAGGGAAAATTGATTTCCATTTTTTGGTTCTTGGAACAAAATTCTCTCACCATCAAAGAGATTGGGAATGGCATCCTGGGCCCAAGGTCTTGTGTCCTGACCTTTCTCTGGGCACAGAGACTAAGAGTAGAGAAGACTGGCAAAGTGCCGAGAGGTGCAAGGGAGAAGAACTTCATCTGGTCAGACTGAACTTGGGGGACTACCCCTGGCTTGCTGAGGAGAAGAGGGTGGAGCCCAGTGGAGCCCTTCCATTAGTGGCATGAGACATTGAGTCTTGAGGGTGATGTACTCAAGAGTCACCTGGAGAAACCACTGAACACATAGAGTAACAGCTGCATTCTGTCACACTTCATTAAGGGGTATCTGTGGGGAAACCCTGGAGTCAGCATTTTGAAGAAATCTTGCACACTTGTGTGTGCGTGTGTATGTGTATTTGTGTGTGTATGTGTGTGTATGCTTGTGTGTATGTAGGTATTTGTGTGTGTATGCATGTATGTATGTGTATGCATGCTTGTGTGTGTATGCTTGTGTGTATGTGTGTGTGTATGCGTGTGTGTATGCTTGTGTGTATTCATGTGTGCATTCTTGTGTGTATGTGTGTGTATGCTTGTGTGTATGCGTGTGTGCATGCTTGTGTGTATGTGTGTATATGTATGTGTGTGTGTACGTGTGTATGCTTGTGTATGCCTGCATGTGCACACACACTAAAGGACAGATTCGCATGTTATCCCTTAGAAACTTTCTTAGGGTTACTATTGCTGTGACTCATGAATTACTAATTAAGAACATGGCCTACAGGCTTGCCTGCCTACAGCCTGATCTTATGCAGACATTTTCTCAATTGGAGTTCCCTCCTCTCTGATGTCTCTAGCTTGTGTCAAGTTTACATAAAAGTAGTCAGTACAAGAGCCATTTATCTTGGTTTTTTTTAGACAGTGGGCTGGGCTGACTGGCCAATGCTCTTCCTCCCCAGTGCTGCCCTCTACAAGTGCACTGCTGTGTGCCTAAACATCTTTACATGTGTCCCTTGGGGTCAAACTCAGGACCATATGCTTGTAAGGCAAGCATTTTTTTGACTATCATTTCAGCCTTACAAATATAATTAAAACAAACTGAATCCAGATGTGGTAGCTCATATCTATAATCCCAGCTCCTGGGAGGCTGAGACTGGAGGATTGGAAACCTGCCTGAGTTATACTGTGAATTACCAGACAGTCTAGGATACAGAGACCTGTCTCAAAAATACTCAAACCAGAATTTAAACAAAGTATAATAAATTATATGTAGCTTCTTATAACATGACAGGCTAGTCATTCTCAGCTAATTCATTTAGCTAGGTCCTTAGTTAAAGCAGCTATTAAAACACTTTTACATACATACTCTTGGACCAGGTAGGCTTGTTTCAGTAGCTTAGTTACTATTTATCTTGTCTGTCTTCTGTTGCTATAAAAAAATGCACGAGGCTAGGTAATGTATAAAGTTAAAAAGTTTATTTAGCTCTAAGTCTAAGAAGAATTTGTTTGGCTTCCATTGAAGGGTCTCATGGCAGATAGCATCAGGGCAGTGTGTATGTGCGAGGACAAAAACCACACAGTGGGTCAGGGAGCCAGAAATCGGAAGATGGGTTAGACTTGCTCGTCCTTAACAACACAATTAGAAAAATAAAGTGAGGCCCCGTGAGAATTCCTCCTCTTCTCCCAAGGTGAGTGTCCCAGTGACCTACTTGCTCCCACCAGGCTCCACCTCTTAATGGCTCATTACCTCTCCTCATGCCATACTAGGAGCCGGATGTTTGACATACGGATTATGCTCAAATCCAATCCAAACCAAGGATTATTCTGCTGCCTAGGCCAAGACTATCAGATTCAACTTCTTCAGGTTGCTCTCTGACAGAGGTGTCTTGGAGACAGACGGATCACACAACCACTGTGATCAACTTTCTAGAGCAACAGGAAGAATGATGGGGAAGATACTGATGTAGCATTCTCAACAATCCCCTAAAATGGACTATGCAGTAGGCCCTTGGATTCTTCTTCAGTAGACTCTTGAGAGCCAGATTGAAGTGTAAGTCTCTTAATAGGGCAATGTCCCCAGGAGATGACCTTGGGGAAGTGGCACGGTGAAGGAAACCTCCATGACATGTGTCTTCAAACATGCTACCCAGTGAGTCATGCTGGGATCTTTGCGGGGTAGACTGACCAACTCTGCCACTTTTCCTAGAACTGAGGGTTTTGCTGGGATGAGAAGCCCAGGGAAGGTCCAAGGAACAGGGATGCAGGGTAGTTAATGTGGGAGGTATACATGAAGCTGTCTCAGCTAGGAGATGTGAAGGGGAAACTGGACTATTCACCAGTTCCCTATCTTTGATCAGTGATGATACAGTTTCTCTGAAGTGGAGATTCACTTTTCCTTGGAGGTCTCGAGAAACCCTGCTGCTGTTGTGACTGAGTCTCTGTAAGGAGGCAGCAGGTGAAGATGCATCTTGTCACCTTGCCCTGTGACTTTTCCCCTCACCCACCATGCTCACAGGCTGGGCTCCCAAGTCCTGAGTAAAAGGGTCAACATCTAATCTCCGCCTCTCGCTCTGCTTTTGAGGAGACTAGCCTAACTGAGCCTGGAGCTTTTGTAGCCCAAGCTCGAGCTTCAGTTCTTCAGCTGATTTCAGTTGCTTTAGATAGTTTCTTTCTCTCATGTGGGCCTCATTTTCTCCACCTCCAAACGAGGAGTTGGAAGTGTATGTATGATCTTGGTACCTACTCAGTGCTCATGTTCTCTGAAACTGGAAGAATCTCCAAAAAGACCCCCAAGCACTCTCTGTTAACTCATAAGCCACAAGCTCCTTTCAACTTAGTGGTATTTTTTCCCCCATCACTGTTAATGAATCTTGGTTTTCTAGGCAATTTTTATTTAAAAGAAAAAGCGAAGAGAGGGTAAAAGCAGGTTTGGAAACTCATAGTCTATGCCTGGAGGATATTTTCCTAAAACAACCCCCCCCACACACACACTTTTAAATATATGGGTGGAGCTTAGTTTGCAAGGAAATTCAGTTGGTCCAAAATGGCCTTTGAAACTGAAGACTGTGGCAGAGTTCAAGGAGAGGCATGAAGTGATTGGGGATAAACAGTTCCATATGAGTTACTGGATATAATGTTCCTCCTTGCTCTGGTCCTTTCTGGTGCGAGACTGAATACTCGGTGTGTGTTAACAGATGTGTGCTTAGCCTTAATGGGATTTTTAGAAGGGTCAAGAATTCCCCTAAAGAGTGCTTACCCAACTCAGCTCTCTGACGGTCATGAGAAGCCACATAAAATTCCACTTTCTGGTCACTCCCAGGCCTTAGAGGTTTTGCTCCTCCCTATGGTGAACAGTTTGGAGAAGTCAGCAATGATCTGAACAACATCACTGCTGCTCATTAATGTAGCACGTGAACTCACTTCACACAGAAGATGCTCGGTAAATTATTCCACGCTGCACAGTGATGGAGGTGACACTGGACCTAAGTCCCGAAGTCTGTGCTCTGGTCACTGTGTGATACAGAAGGGGGCACTGCGATCTGGGCAGTGGTCTGGACCAAAAGCCCCATAGGCCTCTTCTGATTTTGCGGCTCAGCAAATGTTTACTTCTTTGGATGATAATTAAACAGAGATTATAGTCCTGGTCCTATGGTAGCAAAGATGAATTGCATATGGCTATTGACACATTTGGGAACTGACACTTCATGAGGAAAATAAGACACACTGTGGATTGTCACTTTACATTCTGGATACAGACCATTGCCCATCTCTCCTGACCCCTGTGGCAAGGAGTCAGGAGAGATGACAGGGCCGTGGGGAGGCAGGCTGGTATCCGGAAGGGTCTTGGCTCTGGGGTTACACCATGGTTAGAAATCTGGCTCTGCTAATCAGAAATGAGACCTTGGGCAAGTAACTAAACCTCTGTGACCCTCTGCTTTCAGGAAGGCAAGCCACTAGGACTGACTGCTCAGGTCATAAATGATGTGAGAGCATCTAAACACAGAGGAAAAGAAGATGCTACCATGAATGAAGTTACAAGATTATGAATAGTTTATTTAAACATTTCTTCTACACAGGAGAACAAAAATACACACATACACAACCTTCCCTTCTTCCCCAGAAAGAATTGTATAGTTAGCAGTAGAACTGATTTTTTTCGTTTGTTTTTGAGGGGGAGTTTTTTATTATTTAAAAAAATATTTAAGCGAGGTCTCAGCTTCAGGACCTCCTCACCAGAAGCTGTTTCAGAAGGAGAGTTTGAGGTAAAGAGATGATACTAAACCACTGTGCGTGATCAGCTCAAAGGTGCTGTGTCCCTGGGTGCCATTGAGTCACCACTGCCTGTGGCAGAGAGAGGTTAGCTACTCACCAGTCCACTTCCCTTGGTTCTGGGAACATAGCCTCTTTTCCTAGCTTGTATGGAGTGGGGCTCAGCCATGTGTTCCAGCACGCAGTGCAGGTGGGAACTTGGTGTGGCACTGACAGACTTGCTGGTATGGCCTGCAGAAAACCTTCTATGGCCTTCTCTCTGCTTGTCCCCTGGGTGCTGGTACTTGGGTTAGACATATCTACATCATTATGACTAAACACCCAACAGAAGGAACTTAAAGGAGGAGGGATTTATTTTGGCTCCTTTAGAAGAGGGTAGTTTTTCATGGTGGGCATGGCATGGTGGGACCAGCTCTTGGTCATGATAGTGGAAGTATGTGGCAGCTGGTGACATGTCACAGGCAAGAGGCAGAAAGACCTAGGGCTGGAAGAGAAGCAGGACTGTATTCCTCAATACCAGCCCTTTAAAGTCCCACTTCCTTCGCAGGCTGGAGGAGTTCAAAACAGCGCCATCTACTGGGGAGCAGCTGTTCAAACGTCAAAGACTGAGGGAGAAATTTCTAGACACAAACCATAACAGTACATTCCCAGGATAAGCTAGGAGACACAAGGTGAGTGCAGTTCCACCAAGAACCAGGGTTCATGAGTGACCTTGTGGCGTATTGCTCCATGGACCTCTGTCCTCCTGCTTGTGCAGACTTTTTATGTGTAAAACCTTCCAAAAACCCTTTGAGATTTTAGTTTTTCTCTTCTAGCATAAAGTGTTACCTTAGTTGATAGACTATCAGATCCTGGGCTTCCTTTGAAGAGTTCAGAAGATTAAGATCTAGGAGAGAAGAGGTGAGGAACTCTTGCCTGAGCTGAGAGCAGCACAGAGCTGAGCAAAATGATCCCCTGCTGGGGCCAAAGATGGCGGTGCCAAGGCTGCTGGTCTCCCCAGATCAGTACTGCCTGATGCCCATTTTTAAGTTTTATTTTAGCTGTCTGTGTGGTAGTACCCTTGTGGCATCCTCAGAACTTGATTAGAGCTGCTTAAACAGCGTGGTTTAATATCACCCATGCTTTGAAAAATTAAGGCAGGGCTGACATGCATACGTGAAAAGACCAAGCAGAACCAGAGGAGGCCCCCAGTGGCATGGCAGCTGCCCCTTTGAGCCTCAGAAGTTTCTAGTAAGGCTGTGGGTGGAGTCTGATTTTTCTCTTGTAATTATGAGACTGAGGTTTAAGTTGGGCTAAGATCCTTTGGGTTCGGAAAGAGCTGTTAAGACTTGGGCTTTGCACTGTGGTTAATTATTGTTGCTGTGTCAAATGTGTGACAGGAACAGTTTATGGGGGAAAGATTTGGGCTCACAGTTTCTGAGGGTCACCATGACAGTGATGGAGGCACAGGAGAGTTCATGGTGGGAGGAACATACGCTAGAGACACTTCATATCATAGTGAACCAGGGAGCAGAGAATTACCAGAGCTAAGGGCCAGGCTAGAACCATCAAAGCCCACCCTTAAGATTCTACAGCCTCCAAAATAACACCACCATCCAGGAGCTGAGTGCTTGAAGCAAGGCCTGTAGGAAACACTTCAGATCTGAACTACAAAAGCCTGGAAGCTTGGAGATACTTGAATTGCTTATAAGTGGAGATGTTTTCTCTCTGAGATGAGAAAATACGGATTTACAAAGTGCAGCTGCTATCCTCAAATCCCTGGGAGGCAGAGGGACAAACGAAAATAACTGAAGGGATAGAAACAGAGAGACCCCAAAGGCACACAGTTAATGAATGGCAGAGCCTGAGTCCCAACCAGGGGCTGGTTAAGATTTATTTCTGCATCCGTAAAAAGGGAAACAATAACGACTTCACGGAGCTGCTCAGAGGATTAAATGAAACAGCATTTGGAAGCCATAAGCCGGACACTTAGTGAGTGCAACAACATAGATTTAACTCCACCCTTTCTTTCCTTCTGCCGACAATGGTTGACATGTGGAAAGGCTTTCTTATGTGGCCCAAAAGGTTCAGGTTTCAGAGAGGCCAATTTTGGTGGATGATTTGGGTGAATATTCCATTCTGTTGCACACATAAATTTTTTTAGGTGTCCCCTTAATGTCAGCCTAGAATTAGAAACTGAACATGCAGAAATGAGTAAGCAGTAGTTTAGGCCCTTCCAGAGGTCTCAGCCTACAATGGTGACCAAAGTGGCAATAAGGCCAGCGTGAGTCTTGGAGGCTCTACTGGTGGACCATGGTGGGCACGCAGCTCGGGGAGTTTCCCTCATACTGGTGGCGACTGTGCTGCAGCTCAGTAGCCAGTTGGCTGTTTGGGATTCTACTGGGCTAGGATGGTGAACTTTGGGAGCATCTCCCACCCATACGCCAGCCTGTATACCCAAGAAGTACTGGACGATGTCTGCTGTGCATGAACAAGTGCAGAAGCGCTTTCAGCAGTGTGCTTTTGAAGGGAGTGAGAGCCACCAGAGGAGGAAGCTGGGCAGCAGGCTTGCTCCGTCACAAACTCAGGAGCCAGGCCACACCTGTAACCCCAGCACTCTGGAGGCAGAGGCAGGAAGACTGACAAGTTCAAGGCCACCTTGTCCACATAGGACTTAAATGCCTATTTTATGCACCTATATGTGCTCTCATACATAGTACATGTAATCAGTTCTGCCTCCGTGTATGTTGCATGTGCTCATGAGTACTTAGATATGCTTACATGCTTATTTCATGTACATACTTCTTCCATGCATGCCACATGTACTATCCTGAGCTTACATGCATGGCAACTCAGTTGGTAGGGACAGTGCTGCAGTTGCTGTAGGCATGAAATGCCGATTGCTGGAACCTGTCCTGTCACCTGACACAGAAGTGGTGGCTGAGGCTACAGGGACACACACGTGCTACTCTGGTGTTAGCTGTCTGTGACTAAGAGAGAAACAGGTGGAAGAAGTCAGGCTCACAGGACAAGGTCAGCTCCGGATTACAGGAAGATCTTCACGGATTGGGGACAATGTAGGACACTCAGAGTGGGGAGGCCAGTCTACCTGTATGGGCATGTACTATCTCTGTAGGACCACAGAAGAGGAGTCCGCTTGCTTTTCCCATGAGGGTGTGCTTAGGTGCAACTGGGAAGTATTGGGCATCTTGTCTTTCTATTTCGAATCTGGTGGCTCTTTGGGGTCAGGTTCTACTTCCACCTTTGTGGTCCCTGTCACAAGTTCCATGGAGTGTCAGAGGCCTGGGATAGGCCTTCCAACCCTTCATACTGGCATGCATTTCTGTTCCTCACTAACGACTCATGTCAACTACTCTGACTACTCCCCTGTGTCTCAGGAAGCAGCCTTCTTACCTATTTTCCTGTTCTGTACTGCCTGATGGAAATGACTTAGCCTTTGGGCCTAGAGAGAGCCTCACTAGAACCCTAGTTCACCTGTAACACTGAGAATTTATACTGCAGGGTACTGTAGACAGTCAAGATAGTATCTGAATCAACTAACCATAGCATTGGTAACCATTAGTGAAATAAGTACTTTTCAGTTAAAAAAAAAAAGGTTAAAAGTGTTCAGTAAAATATGAATATTTATTTAAAGTTAAATTCTTTCAGTATCATAAGGCTGATACGCAACTTCAAAAACAATGCGAGATTAACAGTCTGCTGAACCCAGGAGAGGTCTGTTAGAAGTCCGAGGGTCAGCATTCTGTCACTATTGTGGTTGAACACAAGATTTCCTCTCAAGCACAGACTATAAAATTGCTGTCCTGGAGGCTGACACTGAGACATGCTCAGAAGTGGCAAGCTCTGCAGTTTATTCTTCTGCTAGAAGTCTCTTAAAGGTTGTTAGGGCCATGTGGATAGTTCAGGGATGCTGTGGCTCAGCTGTGAAGACTCTGAGGGTGGACATATGGATCCAAGTCTCACCTCAGTCTCATGGAAGCAAATAGAACTGTGAGCTCTAATACCCTGGATGCTTCCTTGGTACTGCACACCTAGTCAGTCACTGGGCTGGGCTTTAGCACTGCTTTGAAGATGTACTTGGTATCTGGAGGTGTGGACAGGAGTTCTTGTCTTTCTAGCAGACATCAGTCTGGCTGTCCCGTTTGTACCATAATCAGGGCATATTTGTCCATGGAAAGACTATGCTCCTTGTGTTTTCTGGCCTACCCTGGATCTTCATGTCGTGGATGCTGAGCCACTGTGGCTCTGTGACAGATTGGGACAGTCTGGGTCCTGGGCTCTGCCCTGTGTGTCCTGGTAAATCACTGACTGTTAACAGTCTGCAGTCCTGAGAGTTCAGGGCTAGCTGTTGAAATCCCTGAGCCTCCCCATTTCCCCTGGGTCTCACCAATCACTGTTAAGATTTGGAGCTGATAAACGCTGATTGACCTCCTCTAGGAAGGTCAATTTCTGTGCCAGAAACCGAATCAGGCTTTTTTCCCCTGTTTCCCCCCCACACACACACTGTCTCCTTAGCCCTAGATGTATCCCCCTTTTCTGCCCCTGTTGGGGTCCTATTCATTTTTTAAGATCAAGATGAGATTTTTGTTACCTCCTTTTCACACACACACACACACACACACACACACACACACACGGGTGTGTGTGTGGGGAGACCCTCTCTTGAGGGTATCCTCTAGGATTCCCAAGTCTGGCCTCAGCCAAACCTCAAGTAAGTTATTCAGAACAAGGATCTAGAACTGTGCCTGGTTTATGAAGGCTTCCCTTGCCTGGAATGTTCTTCCACTCAGTTCCCTCACACCTAGTCAAAACCTCTCAGCCTTTAGCTTCCTGTTGTATTGCAACTTCATCTGGGACTCCTTTCCTGACTTGCTAGACTGGATGAGTCTCTTCACTCTACCCCATCCCCCTGCCACTCCATAGCATTTCCCGTCAACTTCCAGAATTGTTTATTCAGTTGTCTCTCCTTCCCATCAGAAAGTCAGCTCTGTGCAGACAGTGGATCTGCTTTGTTTATTGCTGTGTCCTGTATACTTGGCTTCCTGTCAGATCCATAGTAACTGTTCAATAAATACTGCATGAAAGAGATGCACCCCAAGGTAGTTCATTTCCTTGTGCCCTCCATTCTTAGCTGTGACATCCAAAGAACACTGTCTACCTTGAAATAGTTTCTTCACTGCTAAAGGAAAAGTCCATTTCTGAGAATCCATTCAACTGTGTCAGCCTGCTACCTATTTTCTCTTTATCTACAACTCATATCTGAACCTACCCAGAACAAGTCATGCCTCAAGAACGAAAGGCACTTGCTCATTCTGAGGGCTTGGCATTCTTTGAAGAACCTTTCACTCTTCAAATATTATCTTTCTGATGTGATCCTTGGCCGAATCACAGATCCCTCCAGCTCACTGGGGTTGGGTCACTTGATGCAATGCCAGCTAGGTCAGCAAACACATCCTACCTACTTTCTCTGTTCCTGGAAGCCTTAGCCTTGTGCCTTCCCATAAGAAGCTGAAGAAGAGGGTGGACGTGCCAAGACCGTGAGAGGAGTGGCGCTGACACAGCCCAAGGGCGGAGGTTGAGTGGGGGAAGAGCCATGACTCAGACTGTGTGAAATGTCAGTGTGCAGCACAAGTACAACAGGCTGAGGCTGAGCTGAGACTGAGTGTCTTGGGAAGTGGTGAGGCCAGGTCATTGCAGTTGGAGCCAGAAGGTTGAGCCATGGCTGTTCCCTTTTCCCAGCCGTGTTCCCATCCATGTAAAGTTGAACCTCTTCGAGGCCCTGGTGCTCTATTGGTAAAATGTCTACATTCACACTTAGCTTAATCACCAGTGTGATTTAGAAGTGAGGACAGAACACACATCTATTGAATACCTACTATGTGATTTCTACTCGGTTTCATCCTCAGGACAGGTCTGCATGTTTCCAGGGGAGAGGAGTAAGCCTTTGCTCTTGGTCTCTGCTTGGTTCCTGCTTGTATGTCAGAATGCTTTCTTTCTGAGCCTTGGAGATAAGGGTTTCATGGTCCAACATCTTTGTTTAATCCCATGTCCTCCTCAGTCAGGCAAGACTACAATGTCTTGGGGTATAGAGCTATCAGAGTTTAAAAGTAAGGCTCTAGCTGCTCCAGAATTGCTGACTCTATGCACAGTGGCTTGGTTTTGGGTTCTCCCATCCAGCGAATATTCTGTTAAACAAGAGAGTTGTCTCTTGGGTCAGGGTGCTGCTTGACCATGATGCTGGGAAGGATATGTTGGGGATCTTCTTCTCAACTTTATGTTACCAGGAACTTTTGCCTCTAGAATTTTCCCTAAAATTTCAAGGCTGCCAATCTAATCAAGAAAGCATTTACATTTTAAATAAATTATTGATAAGCAGATCACTTACTTATGAAACGACAACAAGAAGTCCCTAAAGGATTGGACATTTAGACTGTGGTCTTAAAGAATGTAAAAACAGTTTATGGATGATTAATTCGCAGTACCAGGTAAGCAGTTGGAGTTCTGTGTGTCCTGAGGAGATAGCCTGTGCTCTGACCCAGAGAGCAGTTTTCCTCAATGAAAGAATGGTGTGGAAGCCAATAGCAAGGGTGGGACAAATGTTTATAATCTAATCCTCAAGTTACAGATATTACATTTAAATTAAAAAAAATCTAGACAGGGTCTCACATGGTAGCTTAGGTTAGCCTTTAACTTGTGTTGATCCTCCCATCTCAACTCTTTGGAGTGCTGGAATTGTGAGTGTGAATTGTCATACCTGGCTTATTTGTGGAAATTTTGGCTCCATTGCTATGAACTGGATCCTGTTTAGGTGAAGGCTCTACTTGGTCATAATAGCCTTTCATCAGGGAACATGATAATGGCTTGGTTAGTTAGGAAGCTTAGCGGCCACATGGTTCCTACAAGCTCCTGCTATGGTACACAGACTCAAAGGTTTACTGTGTCTTCTTGGATGGTTCATATTAATCACTAAGGTTTAAGCATCTACAAGAAACTGGGAAGAGGTAAGCATGACAGACTTCAGAAGTCCTCTGTGCAGTCAGAACTTTATGCTTGCCAAGCAAATAATGCCAGCTGAGCCATTTCCTCACACTTACATCACGTTTCTGGTGACTACAGGCTACTCCAGCCAGGGAAGCAGGTAGGCTAACTGTAATTCTTCATCTCTCCCTCTATCCCTCCAACTCCAAATACTCCATTCTCATCTCCAGCTTTGGAGCAGACCACATGCTATGGTCTCTACATTCTCTCTGACCCCCATCTCCAACAGATCAAATAACCTCCAACCTCCCTTCCTCCCACTCATACCGTCATCCCAATCTCCAACACCAGCAGGCATTCCCTGGAAGCATGCCAACCAAGCAGGCCAAGGGATCAGGCAGGCTAACTATAGCTCTTCTCCTCCAAACCCAATCCCCCAGCCTCATCTCCAGCTCTTTAGCAGACTAGCTGTTGTGACCAACTTCTCACTCTCTGCCCCCATTCCCAGGAGACTAAGCAGGTCCTGATGAAATATCCTGCTCTTCAAAAGATCCAAGAGCCCTGCTTTGAAACCAAGGAACAAAACGCCCCCTAACAAAGATAAGACCAGATATCAACGCTTAGAATTACAACCTTCCCAAACCTAGATGCCTAGATGCCAGCTTAAAAACACAACCAATAACAGCTAGGGCAATGTGTCCCCACTAGAGCCCAGCAACCATACCACACTAGGCTTTGAGTACTGAAACATAGGAAGCATAGGCAAAGACCTTACAATAGCCTTTAGGAATATGATAGGGGTCCTTAAAGGAAATGAATAAATATGTTGAAGAAATCCATGGAAACACAAACAGTGGGAATAAATAAAATAGTTCAAGACCTGAAATTGGAAATAGAATCAATAAAGAAAGCTCAAATTAAGGGCAATCTGGAAATGAAAAATTTAGTAACTCAAACAGGAATCTCAGAGGCAAACTCACCAACAGAATACAAGAGATGGAAGAGAGACTCTCGGGCATTGAAGACATGATAGAAAAAATTGGTATCTTGGTCAAATAAAAAGTTAAATCTAAAAAAAAAAAAATCTGTCATAAAATATCCAGAAAATCTGGGACACTATGAAAAGACCAAATCTAAGAATAATAGAAATAGAGGAAGGAGAAGAAACACAGTTCAAAGGCACCAAAAATATTTTCAACAAAAACACAGAAGAAAAATTCCCTTACTTAAAGGAGGAAATGCTGATCAACATACAAAAAGCAAACAGAACACCAAATAGACTTGACCAGTAAAGAAAGTCCCTTTGTCCCACAGTAATCAAAACACTAAACACACAGGAAAAATAATATTAAAAGTTGCAATAGAAAAAGACCAAGTAACATATAAAGGCAGACCTATTAAAAGTATACTTGATTTCTCAATGGAGACTCTAAAAGCCAGAAGGGCCTTAGTAGATGTTCTACAAACTCTAAGAGACCACAGATGCCAGCCCAGACTACTATACCCAGCAGAACTTTCAATTGCCATAGATGGAGAATATAAGATATTTCATGATAAAAACAAAAATTTAACAGTGGGGATGGAGGACACCAGGAAAACAAACTTATGTAAATCAACAAGACCAACACACACACACACACACACACACACACACACACACACACGATGAACTCACAGAGACTGTGGCAGCATGCACAGGGCCTGCATGGGTCTACACCAGATGGGGTCCTACTGCTGCAAAGAGAAGTGGACTCAAGCCCTAATTCCTAAACCAGAATTGATAACCACTTGAAAATGATGCAGTTTTTTCCAAGGGAGCCTCACTGAACGAAACAAACTACTCTTAAGGGCAGGCTGTGTACCCAAAAAGAGGTGCCAACAGAAAATGGACTCAAGGGTGTCTTTGAGTGTTCCTTGTCTCATAATATTGTGTTAAGGCATCTCCTTTTTTAAAAAAGTTCTTACTATTTTTTATTTTTATTTATTTCATTTATAAATATATTTCTTCTTCTTCTTCTTCTTATTCTTCTTCTTCTTCTTCTTCTTCTTCTTCTTCCTCCTCCTCCTCCTCCTCCTCCTCCTTCTCTCTCTCCCTCCCTCTTTCTCTCTCTCTCACCGTACAAGACCATTGTGTATGAATTATGAATTCCAGTTAAGTGTATTTATGGGATTCCTGAGTGTTTGAGAAGTTAGGTCTTCATCTCTCTGTTCTTGTTCTTCATCTGTCTTTTGGTTTTATCGTATTCCTATGTGATAGTTTTTGTTTTTCTTATTATCTTATATTTCGTTATTATCCATTAGAAGCCTGTTTGTTTTTTAATGAGAGACAGAAAGAGGGTGGATCAAGAGGGGGAGAGTAGGAAGAGTAGAGGGAGGAGAAGCTGTAATCAGGATATATTATGTAAAAAAAAACTATTTGAAGAAAAGGCAAAAAGTTCATAGTTTAAGTCAGCTATATATATGGAAGGAGTATTAATTTTAACATATTCTGTTCTCAAGCTATATACAATTAAAAACCCATATGTTAACAAATCACTAAAAATTAAAAGGTAAACAGTAAGCCATGAAATTTGTTTGTCAGATATAAAATTTAAGGCAAGGGTTTATTTTATAAATAGTTATGCATGATGATAAGAAAAATCATTGAATGCCAAAGAAAGGTATGGGGGGAGGGGGGAAAAGATGGTTCTGATGTTGTTCCCTAATTGGTTCTTGATTTGTCAGTAAAGAAGCCATGGGCCAATTGCTGGGCAGATGGGATAGGCGGGACTTCCGGGTCCCTGGACGAAAGAGGTGAGATGCAAGGAGTGGGGAGGAGAGTTCTCGATGCTTCGGATGGAGAAAAGTTAATCAGCCATGTGAGATTTCATACGGAGTGGCCTCGGAGTGGCCTGTGTGGCAGGTGGTCAGGGGATAAAGTTTAGGGCAGGTGGTTGGTGTGGAGCTAATAATATTGATAAAGACACAATAGCTCTGGAGTTGAATAATACTCAACAATTGTGCCAAGAAGACAAGTTGAAAATGAACAACCTATATATGTGTCTTTTATCCGTGGATTCAAGGGAAGCTGGGTGGGGGCTGGCAGCGCCGCCCATTCCCGGAGCTTAGGCAGGGTAATGAAAAGCTACACACAACAGAACGGTGTATTGCACGGACAACTTCTACCAAATGACTGCCAAGCTTACACATAATCAAAATAATAAAACTATTTAAAAAACCGTTCTTACTCTTGAAATGAAAGATGTAAAAATGAGAACTCATCCGATGTTGAAGCGAGGACAATTTAGGAAACTCTATTAGAAGTTAGTTTGACAAAATGTTTGAAGGGCTTAAAGAAGCTTACATCCTTTGATCCAAAAAGTCCAACAGGAAAAGTTTCTCCTTAAGAGGTATCTGTGAGAAACATAGGAAACATTTCTATATAATCAATCCCACGATAGAATGAGTCACAGTGGAGACAATGTTGGGGGGGGGTGTCCCTCCCAAAGCAAGAGAATGGTTATTACAAATAATGATAAATTAAATAGCATATAACCATTTTCTTTGACAAATGTCATACATGTGAGGTATGATCTTATTTTTGTAAAACTTACCTGTTTACAAACACACACACGGACATACTGGAAGGAAACGCATTATGTTAACAGTGGTAATGTCTAGATTGTGGAGTTACGAGTGTTTTTAATTATCCTTGTCTGCCTTTACTTTCTCCCATCCTGAGGAATGAGGAATGCACATGTCCTTATAAGATTAAGAAAAAAATTAAAGTTAATTTAAAATAATAGTATCCAGCAAAAAGTCATAATTTTATTACTGTGAAGCCATGGAACAGTGAAGTGACAGCTCATTATTAATACAAATAACCGTCAGTCAGCACTGAGCACGTGTAATATTCATCATAGCAATTATTGAGTGCTGACTATATGCAAGGCATTCAACTAAACATCTAAAATTGTAACACACATTACTGCCTGCCTCTTGGACTTAAGCGAAGATTGTAATCACACGGAAGTGAAGACTCCTTGTGAATAAGTGATCTGTTAACAAAACCTCAGAGCTTCAGCTGGTGGAGCCTCTACTTACACGTGGATTGTTCAGCATGGCGGCCCCTGTTCTTCACTGCCAACGTTCGGCACTGGCAGATGCTTCTCACATGGATAGTGTGAGGTTTTTGGTTTGTACAGGGCTTTCACATCATAAGGCAATATGCATCGCAGGCTAGGCTTACCAGAGGCTGAACCTAACCCTTCTGAGGGTTAGAGGCCATTTATTGTCAGAGAACTAGTTTATAAGAGAAAATCCAGTTTCCCCCAAAGATGAAGCAAAGCAGGTTTTTCTCCATATTTTTCTTAGCAAAAACAAAGAATGAATCACAGGAGGAGAGTTGGGCTTCCCTATGCAAAGTTTTCAATAAAGAAAATATTATCAACGGGCCCTCCTCTCAGCCCAGCTCTGCTTCCCTCAGAGAGACGCAGTTTTTTTTCTCTTCAGAAATGCTACTAATCATCATGGTAGCTGTAACCAAGGCCTTCTCTTCACAGAGTACCATCTTTCTTTGCACTTTAAACAAAAGTGGTTTGTGCGCTGGATGACTTGGTCTGCTATGTGTACCTTGTAAGGCTGTGGTGAAGGTTAGTGATGGACTCTATGAAGTCAGGCTGATACCGGCCGGTCTTGGCTCACACATATCTTTGTTTCTCAGCCTGGAGCCGTGCACACAGTAGGTGCTCAGCAGATCTGTACTGCCTGAGAGGATGAACTAGTGAAGCCCACGGGTGACTGCAAGGAAGTGAGTGGCTACTCATTAAACTCTAGCTGTGCCGTGCTAGGACTCGTTGCCCTGGCTCTTTAGTCCACGTATCCCCGAGGGTCAGAACCAGCTAGTCTCTGGGGCTTCTTTTAGCTCTGACATCTGTGTTTGTGTCTAAGTCCTCCTGCTGTGAGCTGGCACTCAGAGAGAAAGATGATCTTCTCAGCATGTGCACAGAATGACCCGATGTGTTTAGAGCCTGCATCCCATCCAGGACTCGCTCTGTCCCTTCATACCCCATCAAGGGCTCACTCATGCACATGGCAGTCAACAACATCTGTCAGAGACACTGGGTGCCAGGATGACTCTTGCTTGCAAGCACGTCTGCAAAGATCTAGAGCTAGGGAGCCATGGGAGTTTAGCTTCCACTCTGAGTGGTCAGAGCACAGTGCATACAGGGCCCTGACTTCATAGTGGGTTAGCTGCTGTGACTGCTCAGGGTGATTCAACAGATGTCACATGCAGTTTAGAAACTTGGAGGGGCTAAGGACACTCTGGTGAAAGGGGTAGGGGAATTCTCTTGACTTGAGGATCATTTCTGGTGAGTGTTGCCCTTTGTGTTCTAAAATGGAAGGATTTGAGAGGACTGGCCCAAATACAAAGGGATGGAAAAACGAAAGCATAAGAGATAAACAAAGGAAACAGATTGGAGGGTACAGGGGTGGGGGAGAGGATGTCCTCTTCCCAGTATTGCATAGTTTATCACTGACAGTCCACCACGAAGACAGATTGGCAGGGTAAAACCATAGCCAGCTTATTTAATCTTAAGGTTTGCATGACCGAAGAACTGTCAGGAATGAAGACCCAAAGACACAGGCAGAACTATGATTGGGCAGGCAGAGAGGTGATTGGCTAACAAAAAGCCAAATGGAGAGAAACAAACCTGGGGAGACTTAGAGAGGCACACTTTGCAGGTTTTTTGGTATCCAGAAGGTTCTTATGATCCAAGTTCAGGGAGGTTGATCAGAGGGCTCTTAAGGCCTCGAGGTAGAGGGAGAAGGACGGAAAAGGCCAGTGAAGGGTGTTCCACATGTACAGTTCTCTGTCTACTCCTGGGCACTGCACTAGCTGTCGAACTTCCCCACCCCCAACTTGTGTGGTCAGTTCCACTGCAATCAAGCCTTTCTTGAGTTGCCCCCTTTTGAGCACACCCTCTTTCTCTGGTTAGGCTTCTGACTGACACAGAGATCGAGGCAATGAGAAGTAGCCACTTAAAAATAAAATTTAGACTGTAGGCACCCTGTGTGCACTCAAAATAAGTCGACAAGCAAACAAAGATGTGTGGGTGTGCTGACTGTGAGCTTTCTGAAGATCAAATGACACAGCCACAGAACAGGGTCTCCAGTCATCCCCCCTCCTGCAGAGCACGCAAAGCCTCCACAAATCAGCCCTTTGCTATGGCTCCCCGTCATCCTCTTACCCCATCTCCCTCCAGATGACCAATTAGAGTTCTAAGGTCTGGTGCTTGTCGCTCTGACCTTATTTCAAACGAATGTTTTCACACATTGAAATGAGGTCATACTGGATAGGGAAGGGGTCTTATTCTAATGACTGCTGTCCTTATGGGAGGGGGAATTTGGACATGAGTCTGGGGCCAGGGACCCTGTCAAGGGAGAAGGTTATGTGAAGAGGGAGGGAGGGGTTGGAGTGGCAACAATCAGAAGTCTGGAGAGAGGCATAGGACAATTGTCTCCTCAGTTGCCAGAAGAGATGGTCTTAATTACGGCAGCAGAACAAATTCCTGTTGTTTTAAGCTACCCTGCTTACGGTCCTTTGTTATAGCAACTGTACAAAATGAATACAGCTTTAAATGGCACCAAAGGGCTTCATGATCTGGCTGTGACTACCTTTTTGGCAGGTGAGAACTCTGTCACTGAAGCATCTTACTCCTCCTTCTTTGCCTCTGGTTCTTCCCTACCCTGTTGTTTCAGGTTTCAAGCCCTCTGATTGGGCTTGCTCTTCTATTTGTGTTGGTGTGGCTGTCTTTTCCATCCACACAGAGTCAGCAGAGGTGCCCCTTCCTCAGCAGAGCTCTCCCACAGCTTGCCCGGCGGTGTTGTGTCCATTTCCTTGGGATGGCCATGTGTTTGTGTCCCTTCCTCAACAATAACCTCCCTAAGCCAAGGCATCGTTCCTACTTGCATCCTTGGGGTCTATGAGTGCCTGGGACAGAGTAGATGATCAATAGTGCTTCCCAGTGTTTATGGGGTGGCATCTGTTTGGTACCTACTAGAAACAGGGTGCTTTTCTTGGTACTTTGTATGGATTCCTTCTGTAGATAAGGATACTGAGATTATACAGGGTGTTTTCAAAGTTACTTGATTATAAACGACGACATTGGAGTTGACATAGGGCTGCCTCACCTTACATATGAGCCTCTTTGGTTCAATGGGCCTCTGCACAGGTAAAGAGGGGTCAAGTTAGGGAGGGCCTGGATGCTGTATATTTCCTTTATTTAAATTGTTGTTCACAGTAAGTCTTTCCAGAGCAGTCAGCTGGGAGCCTTCAATGGATGAGACTCAAATAATTTTGTATTTACTCATTTTGCTTTTGTTTAACAAACGGAGATGTTTATTCTTTTCAAAAACACATTTTCTAAGTGGAGCACTATGGATAGGACACTCAGTCCTTAAAAATGAGTTTGAAAATATTGGTTTAAAGTCAGTGTAGGAACACTGTCTTTCATCTCAGTGTCGCCACGTGTCTATGCATTCTGAAATGACAATGCCAGTCAACCCCCCACCCCAGTCTATGCTGCAGCTTGCCTTTGCAGGACAGTGTGCTCTGGGAAGGATCTGGTGCCACTGCCAAGCAGGAGACAGGGATGTGGAGCCACTTTATACCGAGGAGTTAATGTCTCTGCTTTAGTTCCAGCCCTGTGCCTTTCTTGTTCATTCTCGTTTGGTCCATTCTGCGAACTGTTGAAGTCATGGCTCACAGGACAGACTGCCTTTTGTTGAGGCACACATCCAGCTAGCCTGAGCTGAGCAATGGGAACCTAGAGAGCAAGGAGAGGGCTCTTGTCCTCATGATGTTACCATCTGACAAGGCAGAAAGGAACGAAAACAGACAGAAATACCACATATCCAAGCCTAGGGATTCAAACCCAGCTGTGGAAGCCTAGGCGTTCCAGAATTTCCTTGTTTTTCCTTCCTTTGGTAATGCCCCATTTTGTCATACTCACTTTTCTAGTGTTTTCTTAGAATATTGTTACTGGAAAAGTTCTGTGCAGTAGGTCTTACATAAGCTGACTTACTTCTTTTTAACCACAGGAAGGTTAAATGTTGACCTTGGGTGAGTCCCAGGACCCTTAGGCCTCATGTCCCTCTTGTGTAGTGTTTTGTTGACATGAGGTTGAACTGAGAGACTGTGGGAATGGGTCTGTAAACATCGAGAAGCTGTCCTACTGCTGGGGATCATTTCAACAAACAACAATTGTCCACTCTCCTCAGTCAGAGTTATTCTAAACAGCACAAGACAGTGATATTGTTAAGGCAATAACTAAAATAATAACTATCATTGTTATGGTGACTGCTAGCATTTAGTTATCATATAAATATTTTGGAATAAACATGTAGAACTTGTGGGATAGGCAAAAAAGGATCTGTAAATAGGAAGCAAATTCAAACAAATTATGTCCCTTAAGGCTCTAGTTTACAACCTTAAAAACATTACATACACAGTTCTGATATGCTTAGCACTGGGGCAGTCAAAACAGTCGAAGTAGCAGAATCCCCTTCCAGGAGCAAAGTGGGCTCAAGTCTAGCCCCCAACATTGAAAGGCTAGTAGTGATGTTTCATTGTAGCAGAATGTGGTTCAGGACAGCGTCACTTTGTCTCGTTGTAAGGCTGGCAATAAACCCTTCTTGTAGGGTTGCTTGCTGGTACTGAAAGCATCCAGCGTGTTCATGGCTCTCTATAGCCTGTCATCATCTCCACGAGCTAATCACTTACTCCTCTACCACTCCTAAGTCATCTATGGTGACTGTGTCCATACAGAGCCAGGGAGGAATGGCAGGCCTGGAAGTGATGTTCTGTCTCTCTGGCTGCAACACTAGCTAATAAAAAAGCAGGGGTGAGAGTCTAGCTTTCCTTCCTTAAACCTACTCTGTTCTGGAGTGTAACTAGTACGAACCATTTAACACAGGAGGATATAGCTTTGAAGGGGGATTTCCAGATAAGTAGTTTAGGCCTCTATAATTACAGGACCTAGGAGGCTGAAGCACAGGGATCACGAGTTCAAGGCTAATCTGGGCTTCATAATTAGATCCTGAATTAAAAAACAAATGAGCAAACAAGTGTGCGAATGACAGAAAGAAGGGACTTCTACCTTCCACTTCCAAAGACACTTCTATTTGTGCAGTATGCTCTTATTAACAAGTATCCCTTCAGGTCTCTGACGAGGTGGGGAGATGAATGTGGAATCTGGGCAGCATTCTAACATGCTAGTCTACAAGGTGACTGAATGCGATGCTCATTGTGGCATTTATAGGAGAAAGAGAAATTTCAAAATCAGATGATATTTATTATGATGTACATTTCTAACAAACTAAACATAGGAAAGACTTACCTGTGTTCCAGTGTTTGGCTATATAAGTCTATTGGGTTATTTTGTTTTGGAAACTAAAAAAGAAACAAAGGTACATCACTGGGAAAGGCAGAGCTTGCTTTTGAGGACAAATCATTCTGGGAGCTGAGATATGACATTTTGGGACATGAGTAACATTTTGACCTGCCTCAAGAAAATGCTGTCCCTACCCTTTGAGTTGGGAGAAAAAACTGTGGAGACAGTTCTCATGATAGTATGAGCCAAGTTCTCATTCCTGGATCCTGTAGCTATGATCTTATTTGAGAAAAGTATGTCATAGCTGTGATTCAATCAATGGCCTTGTGATAAGATTATTCTCGACTGCATAGGTGGATCTACACAAGGTAATATGGATTAGGAAGAAGAAAGCACAGGAGATTCGATGCAACAGAATGAGGAAGGAATATGATCATGAAGGCAGACACTGGATTAATGAAGCCTTAAGCCGAGAAAGCCCCAGCAGCTGCGGCGAGTCGTTAGAAAGAGGAGCAGAAGAAAGAAGAGAAGATAGTCAGTTCCTGATAACCTCCAGAGAGAATGTAGCTCTGCCAGCACTCTGCTTTTCACCTCAGGAAACCAATGTCTGGTGTCCTGATCTGTAAGAGGATCCATTTCAGTAGTTTTATGTCACCATGTTAATGGTGTGTATTCTGTGGCAACTGCTGGAAACTAGTTGTAGGGGCTTGGAGATGCTCTTGGCCTTGCAATGGCAGGACTCACTCTGTACATTCTGAGACTTTAATTTTGGTGGTGTCATTAATGGCAGGTGCAACATTGGCCACAAAGCTCAAGAAAGTGCACTGTATCTAGGCTAGCCAATATCCACAGCAGCCTCAAGGAAGAGAGTCTGAGTCCAGAGTCACTAGCCGGTTGAAAGACACTAGGACCATCACTAGGTGATCTGCACACACAGCTGTAATTAACGGTTAACAAGTGCTAGAGACTGTGGCTCTCAGCTGGTTCCCAATGTGGAAGCAGAGGAATGGGAAGCCTTGCCAGGGAGCATTTGTCTAATGGCAAGAATTGGCTCAGCCCTTATCCCAGGAGGGCCCTAGGCAGGCTTTTAAATGCAACCAATATGACAGAGGTCTAAATATTCAAAAGTTACCAACCAACTCAATAAACTGCTTTATAGCATATTTTGATAAAATTTTTAAAAATATTACATTATAATTCTTAGATGCATGAAAGCTGGCAACATTTAAAAATGACGGTTACTATGAATCTATTATGATTCACATTTTGTGGATGAGCCAATATCTGAATGAATGATGATGTTAAAATATATACTATTCATACATCTTTGAAATTTTTCTGTTATTACCAATATTTCCAGGCAATTTATGGTCTCTTGACAGAAGTATAAACCATGCAATATTGCCTTGGTCATTATATTAAATAAATATCTTTAAAAATCAATTCCAACTTGGAGAAACGTTGCTGTCCTGGATCAAGACTTGCTTTATCCATACAAATTTTTATTTTATTTTTGTTATTTTTTTTAAAATGAGATTATAATATAATTACATCATTTAGGTCCTTTCCTTTCCTCCCTTACAATCCCTTTCATGTACACCCTACCTTGCCGATGACATGCAAATTCAATGGCTCTTTTTCTTTCTTTGTTGTTACATGTATATGTGTAGTATGTATATACACAGATATATGTATGTATGATACACACACACACCTCTCAGTCTGTATGATGCATAATTTGTATGTATATGTTTTCAAGGCTGAACATTTGGTATTGGATAACCAGTTAGTGGACTCCTCCCGGAGAAGACTGTTTTCTCTTGGTTGCTGTTCTTTGTATAGGGTTGAAGCCTAAGGACCTTCCCCCTTCACCTTAGCCTGTCTGTTGTCCTTGTTCGGCTCACACTTAGGCAGTCACATTAGTGAAACTTCATGACATAGCTTCTCAGACATTTCTAGTAGACACAAACTCATGTCAGGCTTCCTAGTCTTCTGGCCCTTACCCTCTTTCTGCCCTACTCCCCCTTTCTCAATGATTCCAGGAGCCTTAGGTGCAGTACTTGTGCTGTAGATGTTTGAGTTAGGACTGGCCCCACAACTCTGCATTGGGATTCTTTGTGGTTTTCTGAAAGGCTTCGTCTGTTACAAAGAGAAGTTTCCTTGAAGATGGGTGAGCATCACACTTAACTGTGAACATAAGGATGGACATGTAGAATGTGGCTAGGGATATTACTGGCTTAGTAAAGTTATCCATATGAGTTTTATATCAAAGTTTGGACTTTGAAATAAACATAAATGTGAAATTTAAGCTTATATATATATCATGTTAGAATCTGGTTGAATATATGATGAATTATCACAAAGTATTATAAACATTTTATTTGCAAATTACAATCATCATGATTTTTCTCTAATTCTTCAGCTATGTTTTCTTCCTAGATACTTTGGATGCCGAGTTGGGATCCTTGGGCTACAGAGTGAGTTGAAGGTCAGTGTAGGGAACTCACTGATATACTATCTCAAAGTAAGAAGTAAGCAAAGGGTTGGTGATACACATAGAGGTAGAACACTTGCCTAATGTGTATCACTCTGGATTTTATCCTCATTACCATGTACACACACACACACACACACACACACACACACACACACACACACGTGCACGCGCACACGCACAGTTTCTGTCATTTAGCTTAAGTTTTCTGAATCTTGTGTCTTGTTTATAGTAAGTTAATTTAAACCTAGATGCCTGTTTTCAGCCTTACAATCTAACTTGAACCAAACTTGTTCTTTACCTGAAATAATTAGAAAAATAGACAAAGTAGAAGCTACAGAAAGAAAACAAATGAGCCAAGCCCAGTAATCACTTTGCTTTGTTCATAGAGACCATTAAGGGCTAGGCTATAGGACGGGGGAATACCAGTCTGAGCATGGCTAGCTTGCTGAGTTGAGGAGTTAGGATTTGGGCAGGTGGACTCTGACACAGCATTCAGACTAAAGTACCAGGGAGGAGATTACTACACAGAGACAAAACTTCTGGCATTTACACGGCTCCCCGCTATCTTCCATAGTGTGTTAGGTAGCACTCATAAGGGCTGAATGTCATGTTGCTAAGGAAAGAATAACTGGGGTCTATAAGCAGATTAGAAAGCTCTGTGCTGGGATATGACTGTATTTGGTTGGAGGGGAGAAACTTCTTTTTATCCTCAGGGCATTTAGCAAGTCCTAGAGGTCCTACATTACTACAAGTGCTGGCCTAAATGAAAAGATATTCTATGAAATAAGCCTGGAGACTTATCCCCTAAGTCATTCAGCTGAGGCCAAAGGGTAATAGAAAGGAAACAAAATCAAGTGCACCCATGTCTAGGGCTCCATCAGAAAATACCAGATGACTACCACGAGGGCCTGATAAGATCGCTCAGCAGGTAAAAGTGCCTACCTCCAAGGCTGACAACTGAAATTTGGTTCCTGGACCCACATTGTGGTAGGAGGAAACACAATCCCTTGAATTGTCCCTTGTCCTCCACTGATGTGCTTTGATACAAATACCCACACACATGCTTCCTCTTCACAGTAAAGAAGTGAATTTAATTTTTAAAAGGAATCATCAGATACATAAGAAGAAAATGTGAGCTAAAGTAAAGAGAAAACCAGTTTAAAAAAAAAAAACTAGACCCAGGAATGAGAGTGAATGGTGTTATTAGAAAGGGGTTTAGAACCAGCTATAAATATATCCCAGTACTTAATGGAAAGCATAACAGATGCTGAAATGGATGCATAGAACAAGCACAATGTAACTTATATAAAAACAATACAACAAAATGTTTAGTGTGATTAAAATGTAAGATAACATGATCTAGAAATAAGTTAGAAATATCAGTGTATCCATGTTAGGATAGCAAAGTATCTGAGACAGGGTGACTTAACTATTTTCTCACAATATGGAAGTTCTGTCAGTGTTGGTTTCTGCTTTGCAGAGGCCACCTTCTCACTGTGTCCTGCCGTGGTGCCTGACCTACACACACATCATAGGTCTGTGGACTGTTTTTCTTTTCCTATAAGGCCACATGACTCTTTGGATTGGAGTTCTATTTTTATAACTTCATTAACTGAATAGTCAGTTAGAGTCACATCAGAGGTTAGGCCTTCAGAGCAATCCAAAGCTGGGAGACACTATTGAGTCTTTGTCTTCAGAAGTACAGTGAGGAAAAAGAAAACAAAACAAAGCAAAAGCAACAAACAAGCAAACAAACAAACAAACACCCAAAATGAACTTAAAAGTTCAGCCCAGAGCTTCAGTGATCTCTGGGAACAAAGAAGCAGGGGGATAGCTATGATTAACACCCCAGAAAAGGTATGGAAAAGAACGAGAAGGTACTTAGAACAGCAAAGTATTTAAAGGCTGCGAATTTTTCTAAATGTGATAGAAAATTCATCTCGAAAATTTAGGGAAGTCCAAGTAGGACAAGTTCCAAGTAGGACACACAGGGCCATGCCCACAACCACCCACACCTGCCTCTAGGACACACTGCAATCAAATGAAAGGAAAACAGTGCTAGGAATTCTAAAAGCAACACAGCAAATCAAAGGACACCTATTACATAAAGACAGTGGTAAGTTCTCCAGACAAATGGTAAGTTTTAAAGTTTAAAGTGGTACAAGATATTCTTACCATCTCAAATTATTTCTCAAAAGTAAGTATGTATTAACTTGAGGTAGAAATAAATAAAAAAATTATTGCAGACACTCATGGATAAGCACACCTTTACAAAGTAATTAAGGTCAACATCACCAAAAAAGAAGACAAACATGGTGTCCCCTGATAAAGCGTGCCAAGAGGCACCACTTATGAAGGTTTCTTCCCAGGAGTGAATCAATGCAATCTAGTCAGGAAATGCTACACAAGACCAAAATGAGAGCTAATCAATAAAAGAACTGGTTAGTATTTTCCAAGCCTCAAAGTTAGTGAAGGGTGAGAATCATCCGAGGAACTGTGACAAAACAGATGAAACTAAGAAGACATAATGACAAAGATGACGTTCTAAGATCTAGAGAGGACATTCCTGAAACAAATACCAGTGAATCCTAATAAAGTCTGCTGGCTACTTAGTGTTCGTCTAACATCATTAGAGAAATACAATCATTGTACAAAGGTCATGTGGGATGCTAACCTTAGAAGATGCCAATAAAGATGTCTGAGAATTCTTTGTTCCATGTTTGTAATTGTTCTGTAAGTTTAAGATTATCTCAAAATTAAAAAGCTAAAAATAATTTCCTCACCAAATAAATCTCAAACATTTTAATATATAGCTGGCTTTTATCAAAGATTTAAAAAACAATACCAATATCACACAAAATCTTTCTGAGGAAGAGTGAATACTCTCCAATTTTATGAGCCTAACATTACCCTGATCCTAGATATTAAAAGAAAAGAGGGCCAAGATTACAATCCCTCATGAATATAGACACAAAATACTGGCAAAACATTAGCAAGTCTTATCCAGCAATATCCTGTGCTTGTCTCAGGAATGTAAGTTTGGTTCAACATCTGAAACTCGGTTATGTAATAAAATATTAATAGAATAAAGGAGAAAACAATATGATCATGTCAACAGAGATAAAACAGCTGATATCACGGCACAGCCACTCATAGTAAAATTCCTTTCAAGCTAGGAATAGTAACATATTATAGAAATGATTCCTGTAAACAGAATCTGCAAAGGAGGAAGAGCTGTGGACTTCCTAAGATGGCCGAGGTCACTTACAATAACACCTTCAACCGGCTTCAAACTTAATGTTGACAGCAGATTCTTTCCCCATGTTTGTAGATGTCCACCTGATCAGTTCTTTTCCTTAACACACAAGGGCTAAGAACAAAGACGCTCTGATAGACAAGAAGTGAAATTGTCTTGATTTGTACATGGTATGATCATTGTGTAGAAAATCCCAAGGAAGCTATAAGAAGCTTCTGGAACTTAAGTAAATGGAGCAAGGCCATCGGCTACAAGTTAACATCCCAAAGTCAGTTGTAATTTTCTATATAGCAAGGATTGATTAGAAAATGAAGTTAATACAATGTGAGGCAGTATCAAAAACATGAAGGAGGGTAAGTTTATTAAGATGTAAAATCTATAAAACATTAGTAAAAAAAAATATTGACTTAAATTACTACTGTGGCATAGGAGACCTTAGAATTGGAAGACTCAATATAGTTCAAATGTCATCTTGGGTTGACAAGATGGCTCAATGGATAAAGGCACTTGCTGCCAAGACTGACAACTTGAATTAGATCCCTGGAATCTACATGGTGGAATGAGAAAACTGAAAACTGGCTTTTGCAAGCTGTATTCTGATCTCTACACAAGCATGAGGGTATGTGCACACACACACATGTATACACATATGCACACACACACATTCATGAAATAAATAAATATAATTTATAACAATAAATGAATGAAACACAAGGTACCATTTCTCTCCCAAATTGTTCTATAGATGCAGTGAAATTTTTAAAAGATACTTCCAGAAGACTTTTTAGAAACTGGGAGACAGCACTCAAATTTCCATGTAAATGTATAAAACCTAAACTAGCCAAACTGCTTTGCAAAAGACACTGTTACAGAATGCATACAACTTGAGGTCCTTTTTCTTTTGTATTTTCTTCTTTTCTTTCTCTCTCTTTTTAAGATTCTTATTTAAAATTGTTTCATAAAATATATTTTGACCATGTTCTTTCTCCCTACCCCCGCCCCGATCCCTCCCACTCAATTTCATGTTCTTTCTTGTGTTTTGAGACAAGGTCTCACTGTGTAGCTCAGGCTGGACTCCCACTTTTGACCCTCTTGCTTCAGCTTTCCAGAGTGCTGGCGCTGTAGGCCTGTGCTACCACACTTGACTTCTGATACCAAGATTTATGATAAACAACAGTAGCAAAGACAGTGATTTGGTGTGAAGACAGATATCTAGATGAATGCAAGATAGTAGAATCCACATGGAGACAGTGAGCCTAGGGTAGGTTGCAATTTACTTTTTTGTAACCGGTAGTTAAAAGATGGTGTTCACAGCTGTTTTGGGGTACACAATGAAAGCATATGGGCATTGACTCACCTCTGACCTTGGCATGGATGACAGAGCTATGTGAAAAAAACTGTGTATGAAAATCAGGACAAAACCATGAACTACAGAAGAAAATAGCCAACACATGTGCTTTACTAAATGCAAAACTTTCTGCCCTTTAAAATAAAATATTAAGACAGTGAATGACAGGGTTTTACCTAATCAAGATTGGTTCTGAGAGATCTATAACAATCTTTAGCAATCAATAGCAACACCAACTTTCCAATGAAAAACAGGCAAAATTTTTGCATAGCTATCACAGGAAAGACACAGCATTAAGCCAGCAAGGACATAGCTTCACTGGCCAGTAGGAAGTCAGGAATTAAAGTCACCAGGTGACTTCATGCTTTAAAAACATCATTTGTTAATATTTGTTTTATACTGAGTATAAAAACTTCAAAAGATTTAAATACAGTCTGAATGTTACTTAATTTGAAATGACTTTTAATTAAGTATATTAAATACTTTTAGGGAAAGAAAACAACCTAAAAGTCCAGCTGTCAGAAGCCATCTAGTTATCTTTCCATAGAAACTGTCTCTCTTCCCTCGTACTTCATCTGGACCAATACACATGTGTCTGGGCGGTTGGACTGCTTCATATCCCAGAGTGTTTCTTGATGCTGTGCATGTCGCCCTAATTTGTAATACCTTTGGAATTATGAGTTGGAATGACAACAAAGAAGCAAAACTCAGCCCCCAGCACTACTGGAAAGCAGTTCTTCTTTAAGCATGACCAATCCTATCCGTGTTCTTTCCTTACCGGGCACTTCTGCCCTTCCATGCTTGGCCTGGTCTCTGATGTTGGGTGCTTAGTCCTAGTTGGTCATTGAAAGATACACAGGAGGATGAGGAAGAGAATTCCAGCCTCCTTCTTGGGAATATAGCTTGCTCGTGCTAATGTATGTATGTATGTATGATGTATGTATATATTTACTATGTATGCATGTATGTATTATGTATGTGGAGAGTGTATAACTCAACAACAGAGAGATACCTGTGTGTTTTATTTCACATGTGATCATATCATGTTAGCTTTTTAACCTATGAGCCCATTGCAGAGATCCTTCTAGGAGTGGCTCTGGGCAGAGAAGCAACCATTCTCTCTCTCTCTCTCTCTCTCTCTCTCTCTCTCTCTCTCTCTCTCTTTTCAGGAGATGTCTAGTCTCACACAGCCAACACTTGGAGAAACAAGGTGAAGATCAAAGCCCTTTCATAGGCTGGGTTTAGAATCTTCATTGCCTCATTGTTCCCTTAGAGCCTGGGGAAGCAACATCTTTGGGCAGAGAAGGCAGCATGAGTTCCTATCTAATTTTAACCAGAGAAATTATATTTAAATTTTAAAAATGCATTTTGCATATTGCACTTCTGCCCATAATTTTGCTGGGGGGATTACTTTGCTTATAGAGAGTGGAAAAAAGAGACATGGTGTAATGGCCATTAACCACTTGGGGCCTCAATATCACTGGGGACACTGTGGTTTTGGGAAGTGTCCTTCATGTCCTTCTTTAGTAAAGAAAATGTACTACAGATTTGCCTACAGGCAGCCTGATGGGGCATTTTCTCAATTGAGGTTCCACTTCCCAGAAGACTCTAGCTTGTGTCAAGTTGATAAAAACCTGATTAGGACACATGAATTACTTCCTACCATGGACCACTCACCCCAGGATGGTATCTTAGCAACAAGGCTCACCATTCTCACTCTATAGCATCTTCTGTTTTTCCTTCTCATTTCTCATGGTCTCTTATGGAGCTGTGTGTGCATTTGTGTGCATCATTCTTTTTGCTCTGTTCTGTTGCCTTTCCTTCCCCCTCCCCTCCTCCTCCCTCTTCCTTCTTCTTTTATATTCAGTTCTCTCACCATTCCTACCTTCCCCTATTTCTTATTTAATTTGATCTTTCTCTTTCTTTCTCTCTTCTCCAATATTTCTGTCTTTTGTTTCTTCTCTGTCTTTTTTGGGGGGAAAGGTGGGCTCTATATTTTTGTGTCTCTCTCCCCAACTTTCCTACTCTTTTATAGAGTGTGCATTTGTGTGCAAAGTTCGTGTGTGTGTGTGTGTGTGTGCTGAGTTTCCTTTGGTGAACACTTGGGGTTAACACTGAAGATGATGGAATTGTGGTTAGGAAGTTATGTCAGGATGGGAACCTGAGGACTTTAGTACTTTGTTGTGAACATGACTGTTTTTCTATTGGCCACTTGAGTCAGGGGAGAATTTCAAGGGGTAGGGGGAGATAATGAGTGTGAGAGTGTGGCTGTCAGTAGAAAGAGATGCTCAGACTTGGGAGACAGGGGCTGTGGTGGTGCTTGAGGCAAGGAAGGAAGGTAAGTGATGGAGGTGCTCTTCCAGTCTTCCTCTAAGGTAGCAGTTCTCAACCTTCCTAATGCTGAGACCTCTTAATACTGTTTGTTCCTCATGACCCCCTAACCATAAAATTATTTTTATCACTATGCCATAACTGTAATTTGGCTAGATTATGAATTGTAAATATTTCTGGAAATGGAACCTTGCTAAAGGGGTCATGACCCACAGGTTGAGAACCACTGCCTTAACGCTTGACTACATATGCCCCGTGCTTATGAGTGGCTTTATGCTGACTGAGAAACTTAGAGCAAGCTATCTCCTGCAGAAGGCCTTCTGGAGGCTCTGGGGAAAGAGGCAATCAGGTGTTGCTGGGTAGGAATCCTGGAGGAGTTTGGAATTGGGAAGGGGCATAGATACATTGACAGAATCTCTACATAATCTCTACAGCTCCTTTGTTCTCTCTCTCTCTCTCTCTCTCTCTCTCTCTCTCTCTCTCTCTCTCTCTCTCTTTCTCTCTCTCTGTGTGTGTGTGTGTGTGTGTGTGTGTGTATACATGTGTGTGTACAGAGGACATCACAAAGGGAGAGGGGCACCAGTGGAGATATCTAGTCACATGAGTGGGCTTCCTGGAAGAAGTGAAGCCTGGGTTGAATTTGACACATGGAGTCATGCACAGATGTTGTTTTCAGAGCACAGCTGGCAGCATCACCAACAAGGGGGACTTTTGAGAAGCAAAAACTCTTGGGGCCCCACCAGATTTGCTCAAGCTTTTGGTATGGGGACCAGCACTCTAGTTTTAGCAAGTCTTTTCTTGTCTCCTTAATATTAAATACTACTGACCTAGAGGGAAGGAGGAAGTGGCTGAGGTTGAAGGGACAAGAGTGGGAAGGCAGGGAGGAGAACTGCCAGGTGAGATCCTTGCTTCCTGGCTGATACCCAGGCTCTCAGACTCAGTGGGCCATAAGCCTAGCTTAGACATCTGTCTGGGGCAGAGACTGGAGAGCCCTGGAGACTATGAAGGCATGTGACATCATTCTGTAGGGATTTGAAGCCACTGAAGAGTTTTATAGAAGTCACATACTCCAACTTCTTGTTACAGTGTGCACTGGGCAGTCACTGGCTCAACTTACTGCATCTACCCTGGAAACGATCTGTGATCATGCCCTCGCCCATGGCTGGCTTATGGATGGCAACCAGCACTCTCTTGTGCCCACTTGGACTTATGGGTAGCTGCTGCCTGAGGGCCATTAGGCTGGAATCTGAGATTTGTGACTAATTAATCAAATTTGCCCTGGACATGGGAGGCAAAAAGTGGGGGTTGTGGCTCATGTGCTACATATTATATCTGAGTGATTCTTGCCAGATAATTAAAACAAAATGAAATACAAACATAAATACAAACAAAACCATATGTTCTCCAGAACCCATCTGAGCCTCGTCAATGCCAGCTAGAATCAGTTCTGCATTATGTGGCTGAGAGTCATTTGAGGAAACTGAAGTCTCTGACACAGTGGCTGACAATCTACCCATATGTTTTCCTTAGGATAGGAGGGCAGAGCAGCTGAGGTCTCTATGAAACCCAGGATGCTACCAGAGAAAAGGCCTCAGCTCATCCCTGGCACATCACTCAGCCAACAGCATCAATCAGTCACCTGCCAACCCAGGGCCCAGCCCTTAGGGGGATACACAGACAGTTCAATAGAGGTTGGAATATTAAGAAGTCCTTTCTCTCTGAACAGGCTCTATGGCACAGGAGACTGAATGGGTACCAGCTGGGAAGCTTGGCACAATGCCCAAAGCAGCCCTCCTCTGGTGCACACAACGGGCTGGATGACCTGCATTCATCTTTAAAATGTATGCAATTTTGAAATTCTACTTCATAATGCACAACATCTGGGCTTGTTTGAATGTAGATATTCTTGACATCAACTAGTGTTTAACTGACTGACTTACCAGTGAGAGAAAAAGACACCCCAGGTAGATGCTCTGGTATTTACCTTACAACCTCCTGCCAGCACCTTCAGGCTGTGACTGTGGACTCTCATGTCTCAGAGGGGAATGGGTACAAGCAGCTGTTAAGTCTGCTTTATATTTTAGCTGGGAGTCCCTTACAACCTAGCAGTGTTATTTTGGGTAAATAACTTCCCCTTTCTGAGTTTGCTTTCCTTATCTGTGAACATTAGTAGATGGGTATGGGTAGATAGGTAATACATGGAACACAGCCCTGAGGATGTTTTAGGGTCTCTCTCAGTGGAGTTACAGCCTCTGAGTGATTGACTCATCAGTGTCACCAAGTGCATCATGACACAATGTTGTGTTTAGGAGTGATAGCAAGTGAATTGGGATTTCTGGATAATGTCTGTCATTTCCCCTCACTGTGGACTCCTGGAACAATTCTGTAAGAAGGCAAGGGAGGGAAGAGGCCTGGACAGCTCCAAAGAGAAGGCAGGGAGCTGGACTTTGCAGGGAAAGTTGGTTTTCAATGGCCTTATGGTGGCCATAAGCAGTGAAGAGTAAAACTTGAGGCTGGATAAGGAGATGTGGCTCAGAACCTGGAGAGCCTAGCCTGCTTTATTCAGTTGGCTACAAGGAGCCACTGAGGACTTCTGAGTGACAGCAGTGGAGTGACAGAATGAGCTGGAAACCTCTGGAGGACAGGTATTCCCTATCCTGGCACATCCTGCTCTACTCTCAGACTCCAAGGAGGATTGGGCCCAGGGCAGGATAACTGATATTCAAAAGGCAATCACATCCCTAAAGGCAAACGTCTAGGATGGGTTGGAGAGCTCACCCCTGGAGGCAAGAGGCTGTAACAATCCTGTAGGATCAGGCCATGGATGATCACCCTTGGGAATTGCCAGTGGGGATGGGGTACAGAACAGCTGCTTGAGGCCTGGAGGAACATCTCCTTCTCATTGAGTACTGGCCAGCCTTGGCCTCCAGGGACAGCTTCGGAATAGCTTAATGCATTCTGACAGGAGAGCCCTGCACTCCTTCTCCCCATTCAGCTCAGAAAGCCAGCCTGTGCTCTGGAGAGCAAGCAGTCATTTGCATCTGAACATAAAGCCTTGTAGCAGAGCCCAGCTGGAGCTAGCTGGGTTTGTTCAACTGTAACCAGCTTGTTTCAATTTGGGGCTGACCAGTGAGTGGCGAGAATTCACGTGCTGGCTTCCCCAGGGAAAGCCACACAAACACAGTCAAACACATTCGAATGAAAAAAGCTCTCTGGTGCCTTGTGGGCCATGGTTTCAACAGTCGGATAGCCAAAAGCAAGTGGTACAAATATTCCTTTAGAATATCTTCCTTCAAGCCCAGCCCAGATGTAAGCTCCTGGGTGAAGCTTGGTCACCAAGTCACCAACGGAAGTCGTAGTAAGTGAAAGTCTCAGACCTTGGGCTCTCTGCTATTTCTGAAAATTTAATAAATCCCCCAGGACACAACTGAGGTGGTATGCTGACAACTCCCTTACAATTTTGCGCACCTACTACGCATGAAGCATTTTGCTTGATGCCTTACCCCCATGGTTTTCTTAAGAGGCAGGTGGTGGAGGAAGAACTGGGCTGGCTGCCTAGGATTTATATCGTTCCAAAATAAAAGACAAATTGAAGTTGAAAAAGTCACTGGGTTGAGGTTTAAGGAGACTCCTTGGAAACTTGCGGTTTCAGACAGGATGCATGGCTATCTTGCCGAGTCCTTTGGAAGGGTGGAACAAACGTCCAAGCAAACAGATAAATTGGAAGCAAAGGCTTCCTTTCTCTCACACCCTTTTCTGTGGGTCTCTCTCTCTCTCTCATCTCCTTACCTCCCATCTCTTGATTGATACAGCGACCTTAAGGACAATGGGAAGGTTTGCTTGTCCTGGACCCCCGACCCATCCGTCACTCCAGCTCTCTGTCCTGTATCTGTTGGCCAGAGTAGAGGCAAGAGACTGTGGACTCTTGGGGAAACTATGGAAGATGATGTGGAAACCTGGGGCTGTGGGCATCAGAGCATGCATCTTGGCAGCTCTAACAAGCTAAGCTCATCTACCTGTCCCCAACAGGCCAATTAAATAAATGAATACTAGTTAAAAGAAAGGAAGAACCAAGAGGCCCAGTGATGCCCTCCTCCAAAGTCCACATCCGGGAGCCTGACATGAGGTTCTTTGGGTTTAAATAGAAGGCAAAAGGTATGCAAAAGTAGCTAGCTGCTGCTGAGGTGTGGTCTGCCCACCATCATTGTCTTGGCTACATCCTCTTCTACAAGGTGACTGTCAAGCGGCCAGTACTAATCTCTTTCTGAGCAACAAGCTTCCCACTCAGGTTGGAAGTAGGCTCCTAGCCTTTGTCTCCTCCCAGTATGAGACTCCCGGGTAAATTCCATGTGGACCATGGCTTCAATAGTCTGACAGGCAGAGGAAGTGGCACATGTGTCTCTTTAGAGCATCTTCCTTTGTGCCTGGACCCTTAACAGTTACAAGTAGACAAAACAATGAGAGTGCCCTTCCATCTCAGGTTTAAAAAATCAGAACCGCGCATCTGAGCCCTCGAACCACTGTGCTCAACTGTGTAAGCATGGGCTGGTGCCTGATTGTCCTCAGTGTTTCTGTCTGTGGCTGGGGTGTAGTGATCCCTAACCTAGAGTTGTGGTGAGGAGGACATGAGAGGTGATCATAGCAGACTGACTGACGACGTTCACCGATAGCCGAGGCTTATATGACTCCGTGTGTGCTTTGCCAGGCAGCTGCTGGCTTAGCTACCTCCTACAGCCTTCACCACAACCTTCCCAAGTGCAAAGGCTGCAGGTGCTCCAAGCTCCTGGAGTCTCCTTTCCTGGCTCCCTGGGTTGTACAGAAAGCTCTCTGGCCACCAGGCAGAACAGCTTCCTTCATTAACGAGGTGTTTCATTTTACTGCCAGCCCGTTGTCCCCTCCCCTGTCCCCAGAGATCTGGCAGAGCTTCCAATAAATTGTGTTTCAAGGAAAGAAATAGAAAAAGACAGAGAGTAGCCTCCAGGTTGGGGACTGCGAGGTTTCCTAGTGCAGGGGAAAACAATTCAGCCATTGTCTTTCTTAATGGCACTTCCCCAAGAGGCAGCTGTGGGCTTTTCTCCCCAGATTATTTTCTTCCCCTTCCCTGTGGTCAGTAGCAGTTTTATTCTTACATGGACCATTCCTTATTCCCACAAAGGAAATTAAAGTTTGGTGTGGGACTTAGAATAGAGATGTAGCAGGGGTTCATCTAAAACGTGGAGCAGAAGAACCAAGGCCTGCTGCCAAGTAGACTAGGAAGTCACCCCATCCCCACCCTGGTGAGCAAGTTGGGGCTTGGTGGGTTCTGCTCTGGCATTTCAGAGAAAGCCTTGGCCTTGAAATCTAGACTCTGTGGTTTGCCATGCTGCGGGCTGGGAAGTTCAGCTCACACTCTGGTCCAGGGTCTCACTGCACTTTGGCAAGGGGAAGGAGATGTGACTGGTGGTGAACTTTGAGCACTGCTGAAGGAGGCACAGATAAGCACAGATCTTGTGCTCATAGATAAGGATCAGGGAAGCCAGGAATGTTAAAGACACACGGTTGTCTCTTCCTCTTCCTCCTCTTCTTCCTCCTGTTCCTCCTCTTCTTCTTCTACTAAATGAGTGCTTTATCTGCAAGTACACTTGTGTGACAGAAGAGGGCATCTGATCACATTACAGATGATTGTGAGCTTCTAAGTGGTTGCTGGGAATTGAACTCAGGACCTCTGAAAGAGCATCCAGTGCTCTTAACAGCTGAGCCATCTCTCTAACCCTGAAAGAAAGATATGTGTTTTCTGTCCAGAGGGCTGGGAGTGGAGGTGATTAATAGCCTAATGACCTTTGTGGAATCTGTATGATCGAGACCATACCAGATCCCCTCCCGGTGTCACATGTAGTCAATCTATGGAACCCATGTTTATGGAAGATATCCCATGCAACTTACAAAGAGTTTCGATGTAGTCATGCCTTAAGCTTTATTGTACACACGAATGTGTGTTAATTACCAAAAATGTTTACCACCAAATTGTGCTGTGCTTAAATATGCCTAGAACAAATTACTTGGTATTAGGCTCTTGCTTGAACCAACACTGGCTACTGGGTCCTGGCTGAACCAGATTACCTTTTTGTCTCACATGGATCATTACTCTGCTGGCCTGGGTGGTTGTAGAGACCCCCACCCATGGCCCCAGATGCCCATACTTTAGTCCTTCCAGCTAGCTTGATGTTGGTCAAGTTACTTAACTTTTCCACTGTAGACAAATATTTCTTCTGAACACCCATCTCATTTTCAGGGAAGGACTGGTACTCTCAGGGCAGCTGTGAACCATGGCACAGGTATCTCATGAGAATACATCACTTTCCTCCTGCCAATTACAGCTCTCCTCATGTAAACGTCTGATCTCTCATCAAATGTCTGTTTCATGGGAGGTTTCCAATGTATTTATTTCTTTGTTTGGTTTACTATGGTTGTTCAGAAAGGTGATTGATGTGTGGTGAATGAATTCACTCTTCAGACCAATGTACAAAGAACATAGGCTTATTTAGTGTAATGTAAGGGGCTGTGGGCTGGGCTACAACAAGAGTACCTATAGCTCGTGTACTTCTTTGTAGGAGATAGTTACGATTCCTATTAGCCAACCAATCTCAATAGAAAACAGAGTTGTCTCTTACCGGAAAAGCTAAAGAAGACAATATCCAAGAGAAAGCATCTGTATTTTATTCTGAAGCCAGCAGGAGCTGGGGCTGCTGAAGATGGTGGCTTCCACAGCTGTGCCTTACTCATTCCTACAGCTGACAGCAAAGACGTAGTTGGATGAAGGCTTTTGTTATTCCTGGGGACATTTGTTTGTTCTCTGCTCTCACTCAGGTTCCCCCACTAGTCTTGGTTCTTTGCCGGGTGGTGCGATCCTGACCTTTATCCACACAGCACCTGACTCAAGGTAGGTTTGAATGCCACGGGCCTCTATGGTCTTTCATGAAGTTTTACCTCTGGCTATGTTGGTTCAAAGATACAAGGGGTATCAGACAGTCAATGACAATCTTGACTTCAGTTAGATATGCCATTTTTTGTGTCCCTTTGGAAGCAAGGATATCTCAATCATTACAGCTGAAATTTTCAGGGTGGGGGTAAAACTTTTTGCGAATGGATTGCTGTAGCGTATGATGAATGAAGTTCCTATCACATGTGAGTCTCGCACTGAAGAATCCTGGCAATAAGACAATGGCGTCAACTGTGAACTAGTAGTCCAGAACACTTACTGCGTTTTGTAGCAGAGTACTCCAGCCTAGCAAGTACTCATCCAGCAAACACATAGGTCATCCCACTGTTCCAGTAGACTATTCCTTGATGACGAAACATCATGATGACACTCGTCATGGTTGGTCATGAGCTAACTGTCATACTTTTTTCTGGTTAAATGGGTTCCCTGGTCTAAGGCAAAGTGTGAAGGAGCCACGGAGAATACAATATACTTTTTTCTATAGCTGCTGCTGCTGCTGTGTGTACTGATTAGTTTTATGTCAACTTGACCCAAGCTAGAGATATCTGGGCAGGAAAAAAAGAAAACCTTCAATTGAGAAAAAGTCTCCATCAGATTAGCCTGTAGGCAAATCCATGGGACATTTGGATACTTTCTTCATTAACGATTATATGTGTGTCACCCCTAGGCAGCTAGTCCTAGTGTAGCTGAGTGAGCCATGGAGAGCAAGTTCAGCAAGTAGCACTTCTCAGTTCCTGCCTCAAGGTTCCTGCCCTCCTCCAGCTCCTGCTTTGGTTCCCTTCAATGGACTGTGATCAGGATGTATAAGGCAACTAAACCCTTTCCTCCCCACGTTACTTTTGATCATGGCCTTTATTTTAATAGTAGGAAGCAAGCTAAGACAATTGTCAGAAATATTGTAGTAGGGAAGTTAACCCCAAATACCTGATGAAATCCTAACCAGTCAGGGTAGTAATTCTTTGCCCCTATAGGATTCAAGGTTCTAACTAGATCATTGGCTGACTGTGCTCCCTGTAAGTGATGTATACCATAGGGTCAGCGTTGATCTGTGCTGGTGTAGGTTGAGCAGTCACTCAGGCACCTGTTCAATCTCACCTAAGCTTATCTGTCACAAGATTGCTAACCTTTCTCTGTATAGTTATGATTCTGTTGAGCAAGCATGAAGTTGTCTGGGGAAGAATGACATGCAGTAGGACACACAAAATCCTTTGATTTCTGAGGATCGTGTTTGCAGTGGATAATTTGTGAACTTATGCATGCCCAGTATTCTGAAAGGTCCTCTGCCATGCCTCCTCCACAGGGTTTGTCCTTCAGTCTTGTTCTTTCCAAAGCCCTGTCCATATGGCCACTGAGATCACTGTAGGCCTCCCTAGTCAGCTCTGAGACTAGTTGGAAAGGCTCCAGTCTGGCTCTTCAGATACACCAAGTTTAAGGCCCAATTAGTGGAGAGTCAGAGATGCAAGTGGGGTGAACTTGTTTACTTCCCCCCACCATCTGAATTTCCCATCCCAGTTCTTGGGTTTTCATGAAAGGAAGCCAAACACACTGAAAGCTTCAGGCAGCCCAGCAGGAGAAGAGGTGAGTCATTTACTTCTAGAGGAATTAGGGTCGGTAATGTCCCATTAATCTGGCTTCACCAGGAAATGAGCTGTGTCACCTAAGTACATTTTCCAATAACCAAAGCTTACCCTTTCATGTGCCAAAACTTGATTTAATCATTTTGGATGGGAGGCTTTCTAAAACTAATTACATGCTCCTTGCCCATTGCAGTGGGGGAGGCTGCCCATTCTCTAACCTTTTTTTGAGGACACAGAAACCATTAATTCACCAGGCTATAAATGAAGAAAAGTGAGGTGCTATTTGCACTAATAATGAATTTTCTCATCTGTGCTGTGGATTTTGAGTTCTTCTGTCTTCTTTAATAATTGTGTTTATCCCCTCCCGCCCCCTGCATTTCTTCATTCTTTGTGGGTATTGTATGACAGCCAGCCAGGAATGGATTCTGGTATCAGAGCTACATGCAGATTCTAGCTCTTCGCTTCTGTCCACTGGGCTCCAGTGTCTGTGTGTAGTATGCATTCAAGTGAGCTGTCACTGATTATGTCTGGAAAGTCTAGTCCCCTCCCCACATCATTGGAAAGACCAGATACACAATGAATGGGACGATTGATCTATTATTGTGAACCTCAGCTCTCAGGATGTGCAAGCACTTAATAAGCACTGCTCCCCGTGAGTAGGCTTGCTTCTTGCTCTTCAGCATTTCTACATTTTGACCCATATACCTAGTCTACAGAGGGTCCTCTCTGAGCTACGTGGACAATTTTATTTGCTCTGTCTCCAGCCTCCAGGCATGTAACCCAAACCTTGGTCTAGGGTAGGGATTGGCCACACTTTTCCCATCATCGGGAGGCAGCATCTCAGGTCTTCAGGGGGAAGCAAGACTTCTAGAGGAAATCTCACAATCTGTTTTGCATGTGGAAGTCCCAGGAAATACATGTGGTTCTGTAGACTCTGGATCTTTAAAATGTTGGCATGCCACAGTCAAGTCCCACTTTGGATGCCTGCCCCAAGCTTTTCTGTGTTGAAGGAGAACGAAAAGGCCTCATTGCTCAACTCTTGGGGAATGGGGAGAAGGTATGTTCTCATTAAACAATTCACAAGCTCTCAGAGCTGCAAATAAAAACCATGACTCCCTCCCATGCTCCTCTTTCCATCCGATCCCCCACTTCCCTTTGCTTAGAAGCACTCCACCCTTCCTACAATGGGTAAAGCATGAACAACAAGTGGAAAATCAGGAGTAAGGGGCATGCTAGTTATTTTGTTAAAAAAAAATTAAGTCCCAAGAGCTAAAGCTAAAGCCACAGACTGACAGTGCAGGGCACGCCCCTGACAGCAACCTCCTGCCAAGGGTATTAGAATGCTGATTCATCTTCTTATGAAATGAAGAGCTCTCTAGAGAGCAAGGGGGGGGGAGAAAAACAAGAGATTGCAAGGGAAAAGAAATGGAGGAGAAGAAAGAGAAACCTCTTTTGCAAACAACTAATCTGGGTGTACATGTACATGCACATGTATGTCTACATGTACATGTATGTCTAAGTGTACAAGTAAATGCAGTACTGTTTCCTATAATGCAGACAGTTTTCATGGTTCTTATTTCCATCTCGCAAACTAGGAGAACAGCTAGAGAGAGTGCTGTTTTCAAGTTACCGCTTGGAGTATGAAGATTTTTTCTTGGCAAGCCAAAGGACATAGACATCCACCTTTCACTCCTTTGCCCTTCTCATGGTACAGAAGGTAAGAGAAAGAAAAACAAGAAGGAAATGCTAAGGTAGCATATTCTTCAAATCCTGTATCCCAGGCCACAGGCATGAAAATTGACACAAGTTTTTTTTTGATACAGCACTTTACAACTGGTACATATCTTGCCCCCTTGCTTCCCCGCTTAGTTTTCCTTCCTTCTACAAGAGCTGTGGTTGTTTTTTGTTTGTTTTGTTGTTGTTTTTGGTTTTTGTCTCCTTTACTCTTAAAATGGGTGCAAGAATTTGTTAAGTGATTATGAACAGAGTTCAAGGAAATCAACCAGGACAGTACAGCTGGTTCTTTGGTCTTAAGTTCTTTTTGTTGTCGCTGCTTAGTGAAATTGCAACAAAGCAACTCTGTCATTCTATATTTAGTTTCTGCCTCTTCTGTTTGACGCAGATCTTCCTCATTGGTGTATCTCTGAGACGTAGGAATCTTAGGATTGCTAGCTCCCACTCAACCCAAGGATGGCTGAGAGGAGGTAAGTGGAAAGTAGAAACAATGTATCAAAAGCAATAAAAAGGGAGACTGGCTGAATGGAATAGAAGAGTACAAATCAAGTTGCAAGGCTGTGCTGTTATAGGCTCTGACAGGCTATACATGCTTGCTTTAGTGGCAGACTGAGCCATCCTCATGCTGACTCCAGTAATTCTCAGTACAAGGATGTGTGTAGAATACAGTGCTTGGCGGTCATAAGGCATGTGAATGCAGTGATTCTTACAAGGTTAATTTGTATTTCCTTGGAAGGATTTCTATTTCTTTCATGTGACTCCCAACACCGAAAAATCCTGGTGGCTTTTTGAAGGCAAACACTTGTCATCAGAATTCTGTCACTGGCTCTTCATGTTCGAGACACTGTCTGGTTAATGTTACTCAGACAGGAGTGACCACTGCTCTTTTTCAACAAGGACAGAACATGTGCACTGGAGGATTTAGAGGAGGCAAAATTGATAGTCTAGCTAGACTTTGCCAGGAAATCTGACAAACTTGCATGACTTTGCATAATAGCTATAGGATGCACTCATTCTCTCTCTCTCCCTCTCTCTCTCCCTCTCTTCTCTCCCTCCCCCCTCCTTCCCTCCCTCCTTCCCCTTCCTTCCTTCCTTCCTTCCTTCCTTCTGTATGTAGTTTGCCTACATGTGTTGTCTGTCTACCATGTATGTGTGGTACTCATGGAGGTCAGAAGAAGGTATCAGATCCTCTGGGACTAGAGTTAGAAACAGTTGTGAATCACCATTTGAGCTCTGAGAATTGAACCCAGGTCCTCTGCTATAGCAGGCATCTTAACCTCTGAGCCATCTCTCCAGGTACTTTACTGTCTCCCATAACTCCCTCTGTAGTCTCCTTGAGGCCAATTTCTAGAAAACTCAGTCGCTAACATTTATGAATTTATTGGTTGCTCTGGTTATTTAATTGTCCAAGGATCTTCCTTGGTGGCCTCTGGTCTCCCACTTTAAAGGTGAACGACTGCAGTTAAAAAACTGAGATGCACTGAGGTTGTAGCTTCTAGAATGGGTTATCCAAGAGGATACACACATGAAGCCTGTCGTCCTGGAGGTATGGAAGAGAGAGGAAAAAGAAACTAAGATTTAGAAACAACCGCATACTAGGATCCATGCTGACTCCTTGACAAAACTCATCTCCTTACTGCCCATCGAATGCCTAGGCCATGGATGTTGGCAGGCACACAACACAAAGGAACAAAAGCAGTGCCTAGCCCCATGTCATGGATATAGCAAGTGGGACACATTGTCATCTCTGGTGTCACCCTGCTTTCCCTCGGGCAAGTTCCATGCCCTTCTAATCATTACCACTTGTCCGTGGAGCTGCCTCCTAGGAAGTGTGAGGAGAAGTTGAGATATCCTGCGGAGGACCTGGGAGCTGAGAAGCAGGAGGGGGTGGCACCTTGCCAGCCCTGTTGTTTCTGAGCAGTCAGTGTCTGGAGTTTCCTCTGTTCTCTCCTGCTGCTTCAGAGCTTTCAACCCTGTGCTCTTCTCCAGCTAAACAAAGATTTTGTTCGCCTACAGGGCAAGGGCTCTGGGACCCTCCTGAGCAATTTTGCAGAGGAAGTAGGATGGACCTGGTGGGCAGCAGAGGCAAGAGGGACAGGACAGAGGCTCCCTGAGGCTGAAGGCAGGGAGCAGGGAAATGGCACTTCCCCGTGATTTCGTGTTTAGGCAAGTCTAATTAATAACCAACAAACAGGTCTATAATTAACTCACTCCCCTCTTGGCCAGATGAGGGAGTTACAGTACCGAACATTCCTTTTCAAGTCTGCAGGCTTGCTGAGAAGGTGGGGTGGGGGATGGGGCCTCAAACTCAGCATGTACAATCACAAGAGCTGGGCATAGCTTTCCCTGCTCCTTCTCCCCTGCAAACCCCATTATCTATACCAGATGTTGCATTAAAAGAAGAATTACTATACTTCAGGGCTCGAATTATATGTGCCTGATTTATTGCCCGAGTTCAGTTTTAAGTGCTACCTTGCAGAACACGGATCAATGATGGCTTGTTATTTTGCTGCGTGCCTGGGCCAGGCGGATGAAGATATCAAGGACAGGAAGGGGTTAACTGTTTCTAGGCTGAGACCATTTGGCTGTTGTTGCTCCCCTGAACATTTCAGCCTATCCTCCGAACCTCCCACCACCCAACACACACAGTTTGGGTTGCTTTTATTTTTCTTCTCTGAAGTGATGTGCACGAGGCCTCGTCTTGGCTCTGCTGAGCTGCAAAGATAAAACAAAGAAGTTTGAAGGCCTTCACTGAAGATCTGCCTAGGACCTGTTTCCCTTTCCGATCATTTTCTTCCCCACACACTTTGTTTCAAAGTCTGAGCAGTTGGGCTTATGACTATCTTGCCTGCATAACTATCCACACTGGCCCTTCTCCATCGGGCCCATCTTGATAGACTCTTCTCTTTTCTCCCTTCTTTTTAATTAACTCATCCTTTGGCTGCAGCACAAAGGACACTTCCTGAACCTGACTTTTAGCTACCTGCTACTATTCACATTCATAGTGCCATAGACTTGTCCCTTGTAGTACTTTTCAGGGTGTGTGGTTGTTGGGGTTGGTCTTATGCACTGTGTATTCAGATGCTGAGTTCTGTGCTCCAAGATCGGGTTGCAGTATGGACATGGGCATTGTACTGACCAATGTGCTGTGAAGAATGTTCCCCAATAATCTCTGATTGGTCAATAAAAAGCTAGAGCCTGTGACTGGGCAGGAGAAAGAGGAAGGTGGAGGAGGTCTCAGGTAGGAGAATGAATAAGGTAGGGAAAGAAGGAGGTTGCCATGAGGCAGGATGGACCATGATAATGGACATGAGCAAATGGCCAATAGAAAATCGCCCTGAGGACACATAGGGAGCAGAGAAAACAGAGCAAGACTCAGTAGATAAGTAACACGGGGTCTATGGTTAGCATGTAGGTTAGAATAGCTCAGAACCTGCCCAGCATAGTGCCAACAGCTTGTTAATCAAAATACCAGGTTTGTATCTTTGATTTGGGAGCAATACAGGCTAGAGTCAGGCAGCTCCCTCTCCCCTATTAAATTAGACCACTATGTGGTTATTTTCCTGCTTTGTCTACTGTAGTATTGTAACACATGAAATTAACCTGTAAGCCTACTGTCCAAGGAGCAGGTAACTTCCTGAAATGCTGGGAGTTGTAGTTCTTGGAAAATAACTAAAGCCTCATTGGAAAGTATGGTGGCCTATGGGTTTGTCATTATAGGCCTCTGCAAAATGTGTCTTGGGACCACTCAGCTGGAAATTCCAGGAAGTGGTCCTGACCAAAGCCCATCTTGATCAGTATTTAATTAAAAGCTTGCCTCAAATTTGGCTCAAAATGGTGAAACTGGTTTTCCCTGGTGAATCTCAGAATTATCAGTATGAGCCTGTGGAGTGAACCCTGGTGTGAACTGTCTAATCTTGGACACCCATCCAGGAGACAGACACAGATGCCTGATTCAGTGAACGGCCAGGCTGCTTGGCCTGGCTCACGCTTCTCTCACACTGCCCACTCTCCTCCTCCCTCTTGATTAATTTTGCTTTTTAAATAATGTCTTGCTGCGTTTCTGAGTCTTCACAAATTGTTTTCACTTACTTGCCTTGTGTTCTTGCCAGAGCTACTTAAACTTCTTGTGCCTCAGTTTTTCCCATATGTAGGACAAAGATAACAATAGAACTCTCTAATATACTGGCTGTATGGGTTGAGTTACTATGTTAGGGACACAGAAACAGACCTTGATTATGGTAGCTTCTGTACGAGAGACTTAAAAGCACATATGTGGTGGTGGTGGTGATGGTGAGAGAGATCAGTCAGTATGGTGCCTACTGTACAAGACTGAAGACCTGAATTTGGATCTCCAGCACTCACACAGAAAGCTGGGCAAGATGGAATTCATGCCAGTCATCTAAGTGCTTTAAGGATAAAGACCAGTGAACGCTAGGAGTTCATTGACCTAGCTGAATTGATGAGCTCTAAGTTCAGTGAGAAACTTTGTCTCTAAAAGTAAATCAAAGAGCATTCAGGCAAAACATCTGATGCCAAACTCTGGCCTCCACATGTGTGCACATTCATATACATGTGCACACATAGGAAGATGTACACAACACACACATATTACACAAACAGAGGAAGATGTATACATTATACAGACACAACACACACACATCACACACACAGAGGAAGATGTATACATCACAGAGACACACATAACACACACAACACACACACACACACACATACACACATAGAGAAAGAAAGAGCAACAAACACTTGGCATATGTATTTCCTTTACTTTGTGCTGGTTCCATTTCTCTGGCCATACTTCTTTGGCTTTGATTCTTTCTTAGCACTCAGCTTCTCATAGTAGAAACAGGCCAACCAAAAGGTCTTACACGTCATCATCATAATGGCAACAACTTCAGATGGCCAACATGACTGTACCAGTAGTCAGGAGAACATGTTCTGAAGCCTAGGTTTTATTCAGTCCAATAATCTTTATGAAACACCTGCTGAGATTGGGGTTCTATAAAACACTAGAGGATTCCACATCAGATAAGAGATTCTGCCTTTGGTGAGATCAGAGTCCAACATGACACAGAAGGGTAATCAGGAAATGGTAACAGTGAGGGCTTAATGTAGTGTTTGGAGGCACCACTGAGGGACAACCAATCTAGACATAAAGGAGCCCCTCAAAGGAGCTGGTGGTTGAATTGATCCTTGCAAAGTAAGGATGAACTTATCAGGCACTGACCTAGGTTTTCCAGGCAGAAGGAATAGCATGGCGAGGGATCAAAAGTATTAGAAGTGCTTTAGAACAGTGGTTCATGCAGAAGCTATGCATAGTTTGAAATTGCAGTGTGCAACAGAGGAGATGAGCTCAGAGGACTTTGTTAAAGGAGCTGGCATTGTGGTCTGTAGCTTATGGGCAGCAGTGGAAGGCTTAGGAAGAGTGGGGTGGCCATAGTCACCATTTAATTTATTTAATTAAAAGTAAATTAAAAATAATCTTCCTTTAGAGTTTCAGAACTTTTAGAACAGCTGAGAACCTCCAGATGCTGTATCAACAACAACAACAGTAGCAACAACAAAGACTCATAATTACTTGACTGAGAGGGGGAGCGATAGTTTGGCCAGCTGGATAATCAGCTCCTCATCTATAAAGCAAATGCGGTCCAATTTCCAGGAACTGCTTTTCTGTGTGTACCTCGTGGACTCTCTGGGAGTCAGTAATCTTCAAAAGACCTAGGGTGCATTCCCAGAGCTGCCTCTTCACCCCCTTTCCGTCTAGTTTAGTAGATCACTACTAAATCTGGCCATTATGGAGTCATGAGGAAGCAATGAGAGCAGAAATGAAAGAAGGAAATTGTCTCGCCTTCCCTACATAGAGAGCACCCCACATGCCTGGGGAGCACACACTTGTCCTGTTCTCATTCTCACTTGCTGTTGTTGTTCCTATTCTTTCTCCTCCTCCCCTCCCCCTCCTTCTGCTTTCGCCTTCTCTCCCTCCTCCTTTTTCCTCCTTCTCTCCCTCTTCCTTCTTCCCCCTCCTCCTTCCTCCTCCTCATCCTCCTTTCCCAGCCACTCTAGGAAATAGACACCAGTCATCATAAATGAGGAGACAGAGGCCTCGAGAAACTGGCAAACAGATGCAGCTAGCGGCTGACAGAACGTCTATAGCTGAGACCACTCCTTTCAGAACTGTACTTGGCAGAGTGACTGTTTTTTCTTCCTATGCTCAGAATTATAAATTTCTTTTAAAAGTGTTTTTAGTTTAAAAAATTGTTATTCTAGGTGTACGAGTATTTTGCTGGTGTACCGTGTGCATGCCATACCTATTAAGAAGAAGGCAATGAGTCCCCTGGACCTGGAGTTCCAGTCAGTTGTAAGTTGTCAGGTAGGTGCTGGGAATTGAACCAGAGTCCTCTTTAAGAGCATTACAGTGGTCTCAATCACTAAGCCAACTCTCCAGCTCTTTGCCATTCTAAATCCTAAACTGATTCACCCAAATAAGTAAAATATTAACTGGTAAATAATCTTCCTTTAGGTATGGAAGAGATGGCTCAGTGGTTAAGAGAGCCTACTGTTCTTCCAGAGGACCCTGGTTAAATTCTCAGCATCCACATGGCATCTTACAGCTAGCTATCTGTAACTCCAGTGCAGTAGACATCCTCACACACACACACATATACATAAAAAATTAAAAAAAATCTTCCTTTAGAGTTTTAGGACTTTTAGAACATTTGAAACCTCCAGATAATGTCAAATGTGCCCCCTTCTAATTCTGTGTATCAACTAATACACACACAAAAAAACCCCTGCAAACTGCTGTGATGTTTAGTTTGTAGTGGAAAAATTTAAAAATTTAAATGGGTGTGGGGAATCTGTTCCCTGAATAATGAAAACTCTACTGGGCACATGGCTTTCCTGCACGGAATCCTAAGACATCTCCTTCCCTTCCCTGTGGAAGCCCTTTCAGGTTCCTGAGTTCACTAAGACGAGTTTGGGGTCGTGATGCTGAGGGGCATGAAGGAGGAATGACATATGGCTTTAGAACTCATAGAATGCAGCCCATGGGTTACCACAGCCACATGGGTGAGCCTTCAAGGCCCTGAGGACCATGTGTCCTGAGGACTTCACACTGTTATGAAGTTCTCTGCTTGCTTTTCCTCACATCTCCTTTAATCTAAGAACTATATGAAAACTTTCAGGGGACTTCTAGTCCTTTATTGGGCAGTATCTCTGGCACTCACAATAATAATGCTCGATCTCTTTCAGACATTGCTGCTGGAACAGGTTAATGATTCTATCGCCACCCTAGAGAAGAACTGAGAGATGTAGATTGTCAACAATGACTACCACCCTTGGAAAACATTTGGACAAACAAAATTCTTAGTGAAGCTAGGTTGAGATGTTTTTGCTCCTGGCTCTGATGTAGATGGGAGATTTGGCAGGCAAATGAACAGGATTACAGAGGCAGAACATAAGCATCACAAGTTGGTAACAATCTGAAACAAAGACATGGTTGCAAAGTGGTCATAACAAGATGGTCAGAACAACCTTTTGAAACAAAGGCCTGGCTGCCATTTCCTGGGACAGGAAGTACAGAACAATTTGTAGTTAAGGTTACAGGGGTGCCATAGTCCAATCCTTGAGAAACAGATTTAATCATAAACAGGAACAAGTCTAGTTTTTCTTTACTATAATATGGATTTTTAGTCTAAGATAAAGGCAGGCTGATTTATCATTCCTCCCCTATCTTATGTGTCCCTGTCAAATCTTTGATAGGGTCTCAGTATTCATCTGGGGCAAAGCAAAAATGTGTAATGTATTTCCACTTCAGTCTATTTCCACCCACTACCTTGTCTATATCCATTTCTACTCTCCATCTTGTGTCTTCATCCTTTTTCCAACCAAAAATTAAGTTGAAGAGGGAAGGGTTTCTTCAGCTTACACTTCCATATTGTTGATCATCATCAAAGGCAGTCAGGACAGGAACTCACACAAGGCAGGAACCTGGAGGCAGGAGCTGATGCAGAGGCCATGAAGGAGTGCTGCTTACTGGTTTACTTCCTTTGGCTTACTCAACCTTCTTTCCTTTAAAACACAAGACTACCACCTACAATAGGCTAGGCCCTCCCCCATCAATCACTAATTTAGAATATGCCTTATAGCCAGATCTTAGGGAGGCATCTTCTCAGTTGAAGTTCCCGCCCTTCAGATAAATCTTGTTTGTGTGTCAAATTGACACAAGATAAGCTAGCACAATGGGAAAGAAAAGGGATTGTTGTCTTGGTTTGTTTAGTGTCATGTGTGTATGTGTTTGTGTGTTCATGTGTCTTGAGTGCATGCTTATGTATATGCATGTGCATGCTATTTTGTCTCTTATACCACTTTGGTTATGTAGAAGATTAGAATATGACATCTCAAAATATGACTAGAAGAGACCAGCATCTTCCCCACCCCTAAATATTCTTTTTCAGTATACGGCTTATCTTGAACTAGAAAATTGGAGAATCTGCAGACACTGGAGAAGTTCTGAAAACAGAGCGGGAGTTACACACCTAAAGAAAAACTTTTTGAAAGAAATCGTCATTAGTGAGGGTGTCTCCCTCTCTCTACCAGGAGGGAGGGATGACTTCAAATCACAACTCTTAGCAATGGGGAGGTTTCACTGTGTTTTCCCTACTGCTCCTGGTATTTTCATTAACCTTGGCCCACACTCTCTGATGCTATTTGGAACAGCTGGCTCGATTCCACATTCCTAGAGAGATGCATGTCAATCTCTCCTTTTGTTCATACCCTTTTGTTCTCTTGAAATCACCTTCACTTGCCACATTTCCTTCAATTATTTACCTCCTCAAGCCTTATGCTGAGGATAAGGTGCTAAATATTCCCGTCTGTAACTGCTTCTCAGCTGAAATTAGGGTGCTGTTGTCAGGTCCAAGGAAAGCTGCACTGTTAGTCAAAGGCTGGGAGGGTTTAGGGCAATAGAGCATTCGTTAGAAGTATCTGGTTTGCTGGCCTGGCTGAAGAGACAGGGAGCAATCGAACCAATTGGACTGGTTTGCCTCAGTTTTCATCATGTTCAGGGCTTTCTGATTTTATAGGACTACCTGGGACAGATGTGAATGTAGACAAGTTAGTGGGTAGAGACGACTGCAGTGGATGGAGGAGACTTCACCGTGAGGGATGCTTTCATCCTAAGACAATGGAAACAAAACAAAACAAACAAAAGGAAACAAAAAAGGAGGATCTAAACCAGAGCAGAGAGATTGGGCGATCGCTCAGTTAGTGAAGCACCAATCTTACAAGCATGAGGACCCGAGTTTGATCTGAGGAACTTACATTAAAAATAAAAAGGAAAACATAACTACT
>NW_021604579.1:12836043-12851354 GCF_004785775.1 Grammomys surdaster
TCACTGACCAGCCTGCCTCATCTACACCATGAGTTTCAGTCCAGTGAGGGACTCTCCCCCAAGCAACAACAATAACAACAACAACAACAAAGTGAGTGAATGGTGTCTGATAAACTACATGTGATGTCCTCTGACCTCCACACACAAATGTTTCCACACATACAGACACACACACACACACACACAACCAAAGCAGGATGAGATAATCCCCTTACCCACACTAGTCTGAGGCAGAAGAGTAGTCCTGTCACAAGTCTTTGTTGTTTGTTCTGCCTGTTCACCTGACCATTCGTCTAGACTCCATCTCCCAAGCATGAGGATCCACTACTTACCCGCTTCTGGTCCCCAGTCAACGTGGCAAAAACCATCCAATTCTCATGAGACCAGTCACTCTCTGCTCATTATTTCTATCTTCTTCATAGAAATTCCAGATATGGGTCTTTTCCTGGTGTCTGAGGATGAATGAAGCAATGAATGAATGAATGAGTGTTCATTGACAGCTCTTTTGTCCATTCATTTGAGAAATGCTTACTATTATTTAACTAACATGCATTTGTACCATGCAGGTCTATAGTGAGTCACAAAAAGTCTATGTGACACTCATAGAGCTTGCTGCCTGGCTGGGAATAAGCAGAGAAGACATATGTTGTCACACCAAATGCCAAATGCTCAGACTGGATCCTGGAGAGAGGAGCCTGGAGCTGGTGTCCTAAAGAGGGTGACTGGCCAGACCTCTGAAGACTCTGGTCAGTCAGAGATTACTGTGGTAATCTGGACTGTGGTTTTAGGAGTGAAAAACCCAGAACATTCTTATCAGAATCATCTATATATGATATACATTTATGAATTAATGAACATATGAGTACATAGTTTCTTAAATTCTGTAAAGAATATTCACTGTCAACTGTCTTTGAACTCTTGTTTCCCAGAAATAGTCGACTTTCAGTTAGCAGTTTCCCAGTGCTGTGGGATTTTGTAAACAGTGACATTAGGTTGCAGATGTTGTTTCTCAGCATCAATACTTTCTTGGGGAGAAACCATGGCTTCTTGTCTGACTGTAACAAGTACTTAAGGCAAGGCATTTGACCTCCAGATGGCAGGAGCTATTTTCGGTTGAAGAGGCTCGCTCCTCCTCTTGGTGCTCCTTCATTGACCTAAAGTCTGTACGTCCTGGACTTCGGTGATTGTCAGTAGTCCAGGGCTTTGCTTAGAACCAGAGAGCCAGCTGACAAAGAAAGCAACAGAGAGAGTACTCTTCTACTGCTCGCTCTCTCTCTCTCTCTCTCTCGCTCTCCCCTGCTCTCTCTCTCTCTCGCCCCCGTGTGTAGCCCAAAGGTCAACATCAAGAATCTTCAATTCCTCTCCACCTCAGGGTTTTGAGACTGAGTCTTCTACTGAACTAGAGCATATCAATTGGCTAGACAGACTAGCAAAGAGTCCCAGGGATTTCCTTGTCTCCATCGTCTTTCCTGTCAGTGCTGGGGTTACAAATGCACAGATGTTGGTGTTGTTATTGCACTAGGCCTTTATGTGGGGGGGGGCTGTGAACTCAGGTCCTCATGCTTACAGGACAGGCAATTTACTGAGCTGTCTCCACAGGCAAATTGCAATTTGTTAGAGGAAAAGAATCTATAGCTTTATACACCTCCATCCTGGTGACTAAAGAGATCAAGTCAGTAGATGTTCTGTTATGGGAAATGATCAATGACTTGAGAACCTAAAATGAGACAGTTGCTAAAAAAATTAAAATATTGGGGCCAGAAAGATGACTCCATGGTTAAGGGCACCTGTTGCTCTTGCAGAGAAGCTGATCTTGGTTCCCAGCACTCATGTAAGATGGTGCACTGTCTGAGACTCTACTCCAGGGTATCCAGCGCCCTCTTCTGGCCTCTATAGGTACTTGTAATGACCTGTTCGGGTCAGGGTTAGCAAAGGAGAGAGAGAGTGGGGATGGAGGGGCAAGAGACGCAGAGACTCAAAGAACAGAGACAAGACAGAGGATCTGATCAAGTCTCCCTTTTTTGAAAGGAAATTCTGGGTATTTATATGCTTTACCACGTGCCTTGCTGCCGTGGACATTCAGGGTAACACAGCTGAAGGCACTATATCATGTGCTTTGCAGTGTGGATACCACGTGTGCCTTGCAGCTGGGGGCACTAAACAGCAAAACAAGATATGTGAGAAAAACAAGATATGTGAGAAAAACAAGAGTGTGCTCAGCTGTTGTGAGCTGTTGAAAAACAAGTCTCTTGTCAGGGTATATGGCCTGAGATGGCTGCAAAGATGATAGCCGCTTTCTGCTAGGAGTCGGCTCCCAACAGGTACTTGCACACACGTAGAACACATACAGACACAGAAACTTTTTAAAAAAATAAAATATTATTGGTTACTATTACTGTGTATCTGTCTTTACTGTGTATCTGTCTAATGAAGAGTCCTGGTTTTTCTTGTTTTTAATTCTGATGCTAGGAAGTGAACCTAGGACCTTATGTGTGATGGAACAATACTTAATATGCTACAAACTACATACCCAGCCCATTGTGTCTCTACAGAAAGCCGTGAAGGTGGGAGTTGTGATACACAGAGGTGGCAGAGAGTCTGTCTGGCTCATGTCTCGAGATTGGCCACTAGAAGCCTGAAGCTCCAAGGAGCGCTTTGAAATTAGATTGTCATTTACCACAGGCTGTAGGGGAATTCATTCCTCAGTACAGACAGGTGGGCAGTATCTGTCAAAAGTAATGCATGAAAACTAGCGAGCTGGAGAAAATAATTTCATGTATTAATAATTACATGCAAAAACAAAAGAGGGGCTTTGAAGGAAAACCACAAATAATCTTGAGATTAGCATTATTAAAAAAATAAAGGTTGTAGGGTTTAAAGGCAGGGGGATTGCTAAGATTCAGAGAGGGTGGGGATGGTAGAGAGAGAGATGCTTGCTTTGAATTTTAAGAGTCAGGTGGGTTTGTTGAAAGGCTTCTGTTTTTTTCTCTGGTCCTATCCTAGGCTAGCCAGTTTCTCACTCTCAGGATTTCATTCTATTTGTATGTCAATCACATGGGTATATGGACCAGTTCCCCAACAGCCAATGTCAATCACATGGGTATATGGACCAGTTCCCCAACAGCCAAGCTCCTTCCACCTCCCCGTTCTGCCTACGCTGTCCTTTCTACCTGGAGGACCTGCTTGGTTTTCAAGATGCAACTCAAGCTCTGGCCCATGGTCTCTCTGGAGCTAACTACTTACTGCTTCCTTCTGTAAGAACCATTATTAGCTCCCAGTCATGACGATTGCTAATAGAGAATCATGTAGTCATAACTTATCAAGTGTGACTCACTTCAGGCTGTTCTTGCAGCACGTGAGGAAGTGGCTTCTATACCGGTGCTCCGATTTACAGACTTAGGTAGTAGCAGGCTCAAGATCCAAACCCAGGTAAGTAAGTCTGACAGAGTCTAAACCTTTAGACACTCCCCAGCCTGCCTTCTAGAGCAGTGTGGTGGCCCTGGGGATACACAAATGGTGGGATGGAATGTCTGGAATGTGTTAAGGCCTCCCAGCCTGGTGCAGGAAGATAGAGACACTCAGCAGAGCTGCCCCAGGCTGCCGCTCCTTTTGCCCTCATTTGAACAAATCAGCCAAGGAAAAGGCCCAGGACTGAGCTCAGTTAAAGTTCAGAGATTCAGGATCATTCAGAACTGCTCCCAGGTCTCATTTCCTGGAGTGCCTCTGATCTCCCACGTGACCCAATCCCTATGTGCACTCCTAAAGTGCACAGCACCTGTCACTTGCTACTTGCTGTCCTTGACCTTGCAGCAAACAGACTTGTATCCAGGCAGTTCTACAAAGTGTAAAGTGGTATTTGGATCATGTTGACTAAATACCTAGCATTATTTTCATAGTATCTGTATGTGGAGGTAATTTTCGGATGCTATGATGCCATCAGATCTGTTTTTGATCTTCTTTCCCCTCACCCCTTGCTCTTTGTTTTGCAAGGTCAGCACTGTGATTTTTTTTTGTGTGTGTGTGTGTGTGTGTATGTGGTGTGTGTATGTGTGTGTGTGTGTGTATTTGTGTGCCTGTGTGACTGGGCAAGGCTTTAGATAGGTTGGCATATGAGAGGCTATAGCCAGAGGTTGGGCACTGGGTAGGGAAAGACATTGGGTGGCCTTCCTTCCCCATTCCTCTCATCTGTGTCCTTGGGTAACCCGTCCTGTGTGGTGCTGCTCTCCACAGCTCAGGCTAACTCCTCTGCTCTGTCCGTTGTTCACCTCTCTGAACAGTCCTGTAACAAAGCTCTCCCCCTCCCCCTCCCCTCCCCTCCCCCACTTCCCCCTCCATCTCCTCCTCTTTTCCCCCTCCCCCTCCTCTCCCTTTCAAGTATCTGGTGAGCTAGATTTCCCCAGTGGGTCGTTGCCCATCAAGGTGCTGGTGCTCGGTTCATAGCAGCCATCTCAATTTTGTTTACTTTTCTCTGTTGGATTCGGGTCAGTGAGAGCCTAGATCCTTCTGTGGAGAAACTGCCCACCACCTGCATATGTGAGGTTTCCTCATACACACAGGAAGTCATTTGCAGAAGCCTTCAGTCGGTACCATCCTGAAGGAACGTGGTCTTCTCCCTGAGGTCTGTTCCAATTTCCAATTTCAATTCCAGTTTTTCTGATGCCTGACTTCATAGGGGGACCAAAAGCAGAGAGGGTTCAAATGCCAGCTTCCTGTTGGGTCATCTTAGTCGGCTATGGTTGTTACCAAACACTGCTGGCTGGGGGCTTTAGACGACAGCACTTTAGCTGTCATAGTTCAGGGGAGGCAGGTTCAAGAGGAAGATATCAGCACATTCGGTGTCTCCTGAGGCCCCTCTTTTCTCCTCAGTTTACTTATGGCTTCCTTCTTCCCTTCAGTTGTCTTCACACAGAAGTCACCCCCTACCAATCCCTCTGTGTGTGTGCGCGTATGTGCACATGCGTGTGTGCACATGCGTGTATGTGTGTGAGTGTAGGTTGTATATGGAGGGGAGGAGGTGTTGCAGTTAGCTAACCTCTTACAGGACAACAGTCTGTTGAGTCAGGGTCTTCTAATGCCTTATTTAACTTGCAGTGTCTTTTCTGAAGCCAAGCCCAGTCTCCAGATTTTATCATGAAGGCTATGGTCTCAAAACATGAACTTGGGAGGGGAGTGTGCTTCAGTGTGCAGCAGGCATGATGGGAAGCAACAACCAAAGGAGCTGGTCCCTGTGCTTTGGAACTAGAACCTCCTCCCCTCCACACACACACACACACACACACACACACACACACACACACACAAACACACCGTGTGGACAGATACCTTAGGTCTTCCTGAAGCCCACAGATGTGCCCCAGGGACAACTCCATCCTCCTGTGTGTGGAGCAAAGGCACAGGTCCCCAGGCTGCTCAGTCCTAACCTGCTTTCTCTGCTGTACATTCCAAGAACCACTTTACTTGCCAAAGCTCCAGTTGAGGCTCCCAGAAGATAGCAGACATTGTATACATATAACCCTAGCAAACTCCTGTCTCTCTAGAAACTTCCTTAGGAAAGTGGGGGTGGGGAGAAGAAACTGTCAGAGGATCTCCTCTAACAGCCACTCCTTAGTCTGTGACTGGTTGTAGCTGTCCTGGTAGCTTGCTGTCTTGTTCAACAATTCACAATTCCTTCCCCATAAACATGTGTATTGCCCCTCTAAATCTGATGTAAGCAAGAGGCAGGGTGTACAGGACAATGAAGGTAAGCAAGCACATAGTTCTGGATCCAGGAGTGTAGGGATGAATTTATAAGGCATTTGCCCTGGTGAGTAATGGGTGAGAGACTGGAGGATGCCGTGAGGATGAGGAAGGAGAGCATGGGTAGACTCAGGACCAACTTTCTCCTATCACAGTCCATGGGGCAGGAAACTCGGGATCTACCTCCTCCTGTGGGGCATGGCTTTCTAGGGCAGTGATGGTATCTGTCTCCGCACCCAGATTGCCAAGGACAGACAGGATTTCTCAGCCTTTAAACTATTGATTAGGACTGCCCAAAGGGTGTGTGGCTAGATCAAGGTGAAAAAGCCTGGTCCCTTCCTTGCTCACAAGTTACTAATATTTTCCTTGTGGCTACAGGAAAGGAGTAACTAAGTGAAAAACCCTTCTCAGAGCTGAGTGCTATTGACAAGCAGGCTGAGTGCCCGGAAAGCCAGCCTGCTATCAACATTTTGGGATGGATAATTTTGTGCTGTAGAACATTTGTGTGAATTGTTCAATGTTTAGCACCATCCACAGCTGCTATACACTAGATGCACCATACACTGTTAGTACTTCTTAGTGGTGATAATCAAAACTGTCTACAGACAGTACCTAAAGACTAGATTCAGGGGTTGAGGAGGATCATGTGCTCCCCTCTTGAGAACCACTGGCTTGGAAGACTGCGGGCTCTCGGGGTAGGTTGTTAAGTTTCCTGTGCTCTTCTAGAGGTAAGAGCAAAGTGTTACAAGGTTCCCATCCAGTAGGGAGTATGTTAGTCAGCTTTCCATCACTGTGACAAAATACCTGAAATAAATACCTTATAAGGAGAAAAAGATTTTCTCTGGCTTATAGTGTAAGAGTCCATGAGAGGCTGGCCCATTGTTTGGGGGCTTGTGGAGAAAGAGTACATCACAGTATTGGAACAAAACTCCCTACCTCATGGCAAACAGGAGCAAAGAGAGACAGGAGGAGCCTCAGTCCCAATGACCCCTTCAAAGGTACATTCCAATGACCTTAACATCCTTAAAACGACCCTATCTCCTCCAATAATGCCACATAGACCTTTGAGAGACACTTATTCAAATTGCACCAGGGAGGTTTCTGGAGATGGGATGGCTCAGGGATGGGCACCGAAGGGCAAGTAGCATCTAGACAGAGCCTGTTGTCTTGACTTAGCAAGAGTCCTTGGGAGGACTTGTAGAGAGGAAACATCCAATAAAGCTGGGAAGTGTTAGAAAGTTCCAGATGCATTGCAGATCTGGTGGCTCAGCATGGGTGTTCCAAATGTTTCCAGTCTGTTAGATTGGTGATGAGAGAGGAGCTTTGAAGTTCTTGGTTCCTTTTCAAGCTGCAGAGCTAGAGAAGTCTCGAGGCTCAGCATCAGCTCCAGGCTGTAAAACCCTGGGCAGGCTTCCTGACACATAAGGGCAGGGAACTGCCACCCCAGAGATGGACTTAAAGACCTGTGTATGTCCTCACCCAGACACTCAATGGAACTGGATACATGGCCTTTCTCCATATCTCCTGCAGGCCAACCCTAAGGGTTCCTGAGGATGCTGAAGGAGGCCACCTCCTCTGTTTGCTGGGAAGAGGAAGAGGAGGGGTGAACGTGGTAGTTTTAGGTGCTGGAGAATTCATACAGAGATCATGGGTTGCACTTCATAGGGAAATGCCTGAAGCAACATTCAGGTCAGGTGCTTGGAGCCATGATACCTGTGAGGATGAAAGTCCTTTTAGGGTCCACCTTGAAGGATTGAACTGGTCACTGTTCCTTATGCTTATGTTCCCATGGAAACTATTGCTCAGAGAAAACATGTGCAAGAGGAAGGTAAGGAGAGTGCAGGTCAGATGAGACAGTAAGATGGCAATCTGGAGCGTTCATGAAATCAGGTGTCCTCGAGGCCCACACTCTTTCCCTCACAACTGGATGTATGTTCTTGATGCTTTACACGACCAGAGGAAGGTACTTAACCTCTCAGGAGTAACAGCTTTCTCATTCGTATTATTTACTCTCTACTTTCTATACTAGGGCTTTATTCACTTCCTACAACACTGGGGTTGAACCCACGGAATCGATCTTGCCACTAGAATATGCCATCACCCAGCTGCACACCCCTAGCCATGTTTTTTTTTTTTCTTCTTTAAAATCTCAAAGGAATAATACTGACATCAAAGCATTGTAGATAAAATTAGGAATTACGTACATATGAAGAGATGAACACCCCTCATGGTGGTGAGAATGTAACATCTCTTGAAAGGACTTGCCATTTGTTGACTGAAGGGCCTTTAAGGAACCTCGGACACTCAGTAACTCTGTCAGCTCTGCTCTTGACACCAAGTGATGATCAGCTGTGGAACTTGCTTCCCTTCAGGATTGGGGTATTGAATGGATGAGAAGGGATTGGATGCTGCAGACTAAACAGAGGCAGAGGACCAGACTTTAGAAACACATGTGCCAGGGGAACCCTGACTGTCAGGGAGATGTGGCAAAAGAAAGTCTTTACCTTTTGGAAGAGGCCACGTCACACCATCACCAGTGCCTCACCATGGACATGGCACCACTAAAAATGACCCCATGCTCATTCACAGCAGGGACAGATGGTGGGTTCCCCTTTACCCAGAGAAGCTCTCAGAGAGGCGGGCTGCTCTTCTTCACTGCAGCTTCCCTCCGAATAAGGGAAGTCCTTGCTGATGGCTATTGAGAACTAACAAATGTCCCTTGTGCCTACCTTTGGCTGCCTCTCTCTATTCAAACTACACACACACACACACACACACACACACACACACACACACACTCATCACTTCAATGGCTTTCCTCAAAAGAGTAAAACCGAAGACTGGTTAGTTGCTGTATCCAGACCACCCCTCCAGTTATTTTTGAAACCCATGGGCTAATTGCAAATTCAGTTCCTCCTGCCAAATGGCCGACCATAGTGCTGCAGAGGACAGATGAGGATGTTTCAGTGAAACACACAAGTACCCCCGATGTAAGGATAGGAGGGCAGATGGGAGGCAGAGCCTCATCTCGGATGGCTGCGGTTTGTGCTTCTTTTTATGATTCCACTCTCCTTCTGCTGCCTTTTGTCTTTACTCACCCTTTCCCTGGTCCCTGGTGGGTGGCCCAAAATTTAGTTTTGAGAGATATGAGCTTTTAATAGGAACTTGCAGAACATTTTCACTGACTCTTACTATGAGATAGGGCAGAAGTAAGAGCCTCCTGAGGAATCCTTCTATTTCATCTTCTCCCAAATATACAGGTCCCATTTTTGCTCAGGAATCCTGGCCAGTTTGGTGACTGCCCCTTTTGTTGGTCTGTGTTTCCAGTAGTGTAAGCAGTCTGAATGTCCAGATGGCCCTACGAAATCCCAGTTCACTGCAACCACTGCCTTGTCACCTCATTGGAGCAATCCTCCCCAAAGCATCACCTCTCCCCCAAACCCCCAGTTAGCAGAGTCCAGAGCTGTGTGCATGCAGAGGGAATGTCGGCCAGTGCAGCATGAGACACATAGTCCTTCCACTCCTTGGCTCTGGACATCGTGTTCTGGCTATGTCAAACTACCTCCCTACTCAAAACGGTTAGCATCGTCTTCAGGAGAGTGTCCTATCTTGTGAGAAGTGATGTATCCCCTCATCCTGTTGGCATGAAACTTATAGGTGCTGGATTGCTGAAATGGCATTTGGGGAGTGGGGGTGTCTTACTGTAGCCACTTGCAGTATGCATACAATCCCCAGGAGCTTGTTTTTACTGGGTGACTGAGTGTTGTTGGGCATAGCCAGCTTTATGGGCTGGATTATGCTAACACTCAGTCTGGGAGGCTCAGCTCAGGGACAGGGCTTATCTTAGAGTCTGATTTTCAGTCATTCAGTCGCCAACAGGGCCCAGTAGCAACTCAAATGGTGCTTTTTAAGGGAACATAATGACTTGACATAGAGGGCCTGGATTTGCCCCTAGACTTCAAGGTCTTATTGCTGTAACTTTCATGGGGAGGATTGCTGGTGTTACCCATTGTTCTAGTCTGGCTAAGGCACCATAAATATTGCTGGCTCTACTGGCTTGTCACAGAGAAGCCATAGAAATGATTGTAACATTACTTCATCAGGCAGAGAGTCCCCCCCCTGAACCCCCATTGTCTGTGGTGGTCATCTTCCTGCGGCTATACTAAAGACTAGACTAGTGGTTCTAAACCTGTGTGGTGCAAGCCCTTTGGAGGTGGAACAACCTTTTGACAGGGGTCACCTAAGAGCATCAGAAAATACAGACATTTACATTAGGATTCATAACAATAGCAAAATTACAGTTATGAAGTAGTAATGAAAATAATCTTATGGTTGGGGGTCACCACAGCATGAGGAACTGTATTAAAGGGTCACAGCACTAGGAAGGTTGAGAACCACTGTACTAAAGACAAGTCATCTTGAAAAGGGGGAAAGTTTATTTTGGTGCACAGTGTTAGAAGTTTCAGTCCCAAACCTCTTGCCCCCTATCCTCAGGGCCTGTGACAGGGCAGTATTTATGGAGGGGAGTGTGTTCTGGACCAAGATGCTTATGCCATGGCAACTGGGTTGAATGTCAGGGTCCCAACATCCCTTCTAGGATGGACCACCAGAAGTGATCTAACTTCCTTCCAGTAGGCTCTATCTCTTAAAAGTTTCAGCATCCAATAGCACCACAGACCAGTGGTCACATCTATAAATTGTGGGCATTTGGGGGATATTTCAAGTTTAAGCTATGGCAGTGTTTCTCACTCAAAGCTGGCTATTTAAACCAAGATGGGTTAATGTGGTACATTCAAATGTAATTGCCTCCAAAATTCTAAGGGCCCACCCATCTCTGTCCTTTCTGAGTGGTAAGAAGCACCAAGTGCAGATAATTATTTGTATGTCTGATTTTCAGTGGTACTGAGGATTGAACTCAAGTGAATGCAAGGCAAGCAGGCATTCTATCACTGAGCTGCATTCCTAGCCCCAAGTGTTTGAGGAAATGTCAAAACATGCCCTCATGTCCTGGTTTTCATGAGATTCCCAGAAGTCCAGTCTGCCTTCTTTGGGTTTATCTCCTGCATCTGACTCCCATGTGCCTTACTTACCCAAAGCATCTATGGGACTTGATGCTGCCTGTGTTCAGTTCTGATATCACAAGGCATCACTGGCCAGCGCTGGGAAAATGTCAAGGCCTCTGTGGCTTAAAGTGTGATACAGATGAGGAGTTCTGATGTTTTCTTGAGGCAGAGTACACGTGTAGTTGCTTCTTCCAGGTGAAAGCAAAGGTCTTCTGGTATCTGCTGATGTTACCACAGAAATATCTCGTCACTGCATTTGGATCTAGGCAGATGTTCATGATTTGCTCCATTAAGGAGCAAACAGAAGGTGCTAATGTTTCTTTCTATTTGTGGCGGTACTGACCCTTCATTCTTTAAACTTTATATTCCTTGCTTGTGTACCTGATTGAAGTCTAGATTACATGTTTTATATTTTGTTGGTGGTGTTAGGGATTGAACCCATGCCCTGGATCATGCTAGGTAGGTGCTCTACTGCAGAGTTATACCTTCCAGACCGTAGGTTTCCTGTCTATTTTTTTTTCTTCCAAGACATGTCCTGATAGAGCATTTCTTATGTTAAGTTAGTGGGTAGATTCCTCTCACATACAAATAAGGATTGGATAGTGTGGAGTGAAAACACAGCCAGCTTCTGTAGTAAACAGCATGAAAGCATAGCATTGTCAGGTGTTTAACACACTGTCTCTTGCCCAGCTTCTGGCCTGGGCTCCATAGATCTCCTGGGATGGCATCAGTGAGTTCAGAGTAGTCAGCACCTCCTAGCATTCTGTCTGTGTTCTGGCCACAAGGCTGAGGAAGCAGAGGAGATTCAGTCAGGTGCTGCCCTGTACATGCTCCTTCTCTGGGGATTGGCTCACTTGCTGTTGTCCTCTGTGGTCTGAGGCTGAGACAGGGATATCTGAGCACAGTAAATGAAAACTTCATGTAAAAAGCAGTTCATGCTTCTCACCTCTGGTGCTAGTGTTACCTCCTAGGACTGCCCCACCCGGGGCACAGGTGAGGGGCTCACAACAGAGGGTATTTCTCGTCTCATAGTTCTGTAGTTGGGAAGTCTGAACTCCATCTTGGTGACAAGAGTGGCATTTTCTCTCAGATACTGAGGATGAGTGTCCATCTTTAGTTTGCTGCAGTGACATTCAGTCTCTATTGCCTACACAGGGCTACCTTCCCCATGCTTATCTTTTCTGTTTCTGTCACTAGTGGTCACATTACACGGCATTAAATTCCAGTGCAACCCCATCTCAACTTGATAATACCGACACACATCTTATTTCCAAATAAGATTATATGAGTAGGCACAGTGATTAGAACTTTACATATTTTTTTTGGGGGGGGGGGTGGGACTTGTTTCAATCCGTGATAGTGCTCTTAAAGAGATTTCTTTTAATTTCATTTTTTCAAATCAAATGTACATTGCTTTTTCTTTGAAGGAGGGATCTGTTTAGAAGCAGTACCTCTCCTGAACCTGTATCCTTAGCATTTCCACTTTGCAAACACTTCAATACTCAAGATGTGCTGGTTGCATGCACTGGGGAAAATGTCCTCCAGCCATTGGTCTGGCCACTTCAAAGAAATCAGAGGAACTCTGAAGTCCAACAATAGTGGGAATGTAAAATTCTTGAATTGAAATGTTAAGAGTCTGGGTAGGGTCAAAATTACCAAATAAGTGACTTGTTTGTAGGAGGAAGAAAACAAAGAGAATCAAAAAGAGAAAATGCCCTTCACATCCCAGGCATGGCCAGTCTTCCTTTTACGGTCAAAATGGATTCTTCAAGTTTATTTAGTTCAGTTCAATATCTGTGGCTGTAGGTTTCCCCTTCAGATAAATTTAATCAATCTGTTTCTTGAGAACCATCATGTAATTACTCTATTATCTCTCAAAATAACTGCAAGAAAAGACCAAAGAGACGCCTGCTTTACACTCTTAGAGAACCATTGAGATGAGAGATGAATTTGCTACTGGCTGGTGAGGGATGGAGTGGGAAACAGTAATCTTTCAGCTAGAGGAGAGGGTGCTATTGATTGCATGCATCAATTCTTCATTTAAACTTGAGCACACTGGAACCATTGGTAAGTAGGTGTCCTTAGACCAGAACTTTGTAAAGTATTGGGTCATAGCGTGACTACCCCCACATATCCTACAGATATATTAAACCAGTAATTTTACTAGAACTGATATTCCCACAAGCCTAAAGGTTTCAAAAGTTCATTTGAAAGTGCTGCCTGGATTGCTTGGGTAAAGGTTGAGTCAGTACAGATCTCCATGTGAAACTTGAGGCAAGATGGAAGGTGACATTTGCATGGTTGATGTATGCATGTCTGCATGGGTGCTGTCTGCATGTCTGCATGGGTGATGTCTGCATGGGTGATATCTGCATGTCTGCATGGGTGATGCCTGCATGGGTAGGGCTGAGGGGATGTCTGCTGGGAAGGTGCATGGTGAAGATGAAGATGTCAAGGAGTCAGGAGAGATGGGAGCTAAGCAGAGTCAAGTAGTGAGTGTCTGAGGTGAAAACCAGTACTGTGATTTCACTTAGAGAGTGAAGAAAGGTCATAGCTGGGTTAAAAAAAGGCCATAGCTGCAGAAGAGAGAGACATGCCTTTAAACCAGGGCTGTCAACGGAGGCTGGTTTTCCTCTTCTCTACCTCCTGACTCCCCCTCCCCCGTGCAAATTCCAGAACATTTGGCAAATTCTTAGCACATTTTGGTTGTTACAATGGTTGGGAAGTTGCCTCTACTGACCTCTTATGGGGAGTAGTCAAGAAATCCGGGGAACTTCCCACACTGCTCAGCCAGACCTCCTACAACAGAGGCATACCCCTGCCTCACTCCCACCCCCAAGTCAAGGTTTAGGAATAAGGTTTTAAATTAGACGGTGGTGTTTCTACATTTGTTTTCATTTTTTTTTGCTTTGGTAAAGGCAAAGTAGAAGTTGTCCCAAGAACTGGAAAATTGCTAAATGATCCAACTACCTTATTTATTTTGAATGTTTATCCTTTTCAGTTATTTAGATTCAATAATAGCATTTTCTCTCTCTGTTTTGGTCACTTGTCCGTCTGCTTTGATTGTCTGAAACAGAGTCTACTATAGAACCCCCCTTTTTTTTAACTCCTGCCTCAGCTTCCATGTCCATATGCCTGGGTCATTTTGTTTGATTTTAGGTTTTAAAGTTTTATTTTTATTTCGATGTATGTTGTGCATCTGTGTGAATGTGTACCATATATGTGGGTGCCAAGGGAGGTCAGAAGCAGCTTTTGATCTCCTGGAGCTGGAGTTATAGGTGGTTGCTTATGAGCCCTCTGACACAGGTTTTGGGACTTGAACTCAGGTCCCCTGGAAAGGCAGCAAGTGTTCTTAACTGCCAAACCATCTCTCCAGCTCTTCCTTATTTTCATTCTTCCCTGTCTCACTACTAGCAGCCCCTTGGTGTGGTTGTAGTCTATGTAAATGCCCCCCTTCCCCAGAGTTGTTCACAATGTGAGACTTGCCTGATAGGACCCAGTCATTCAATGAACACCAGGTGGAAAGCACTGAGCTAATCTTAGTTTAATAGGGTATTCTTTCTCCTCAGCATTCAGCAGAATCCACACAGGAGCTCAGCATTTGCTGATTGATTGGACAAATAAGTGAATTTTGGACAGTGCAAAGAATGGGCGAGCTAAGTGGGGACCAGGTGGTGCTGAAGGAGAAACTCATTAAAGTCCCAGCAAGACCACGCTGCCTTTCCAGAGCATGTTGGAAGGGAAGCAAACCATTCTAGCCAGGGCCCTCTTGGCCCACATCTTAGAATCCAGGCTGGATTCGAAATCTGGAATCTAGAAAATTACTAGGTTTCTCGTCTCCTGTGTGCTCCATAGTCTTATCAGGGAAGCTTTGTCAGTGTTTCCACTGTAAACCTGGGCGTGGGGCTAAGTGGCCTATAAAATCTTACTCTAGGCGAAAGCTGGCAGGCAGCAGCCTGCTAGGATGCAATTAGTTTGGCTCAAGGAGGCTGCGGTTGGCTTCTTTACTTAATTGGGAGAGCATAACCAGGAAATGCCAAGGTTTGGTGCTCCTTCTGTCTCTGAGGACAGGCATAGAGAGGCTTCTGTTGCAGGGTAGAGAATGGGCCAGTCACCAACTCTGGGAGGTAGAGGTATGGGAGAGGATGCCAACCAGAGTTAGGGAAATGTACCTATGTGGGTACCAAAGGTTAGCCCCATACTACTTCCCCATCTTCATGCTCCTGTGATTGTCTCCCAAAATCCTTAGAGTCTGCTTTTGGATTTGTGCAGGGATATTCTGAGATAGCTGCAGGAAAATGAAACAACCATTTTTAGTTTCTTCTTGCACGGATGACCTCTTCACCTCTTCAGTCAGGGTGAATGGTAACACTTACTATTGTGCTCAATAGTATGAGGGATCCCGGCCTTGGAGCATCGATTGCTGAATATCTGTCTGTCTTTCTATCTACCTGTCTATCTATCTATCTATCTATCTATCTATCTATCTATCTATCTATCTATCTATCTATC
>NW_021604579.1:12851364-12852258 GCF_004785775.1 Grammomys surdaster
ATCTATCTATCTATCTATCTATCTATCTATCTATCTATCTATCTATCCATGTACTCTGTGTGTGTTTGTGTGTTTGTCCACATTCAGGAACACTGTGGCATGCCTAGGGAGGGTCATAGGACAACTTGAGAGGCTCAGTTTTTTCCTTTCTCTACGTGGGGCCAGGATTGAACTCCAGCTGTTGGACCTGACAGCAAGTGTCTATCTTTACCCACTGAGCCAGCTCTTCATCCCATTTCCTCATTTTCAAAGTGGGGAATGAATACTGAACTTATGGCATAGTGATAAAATAGAAATGATATAATTTTTAAAAATGACTATAAAAATGGGAGGGGGATAAAGAGACAAATAGACACATGCGGGAGAGAGAGAGAGAGAGAGAGAGAGAGAGAGAGAGAGAGAGAGAGAGAGAGAGAGAGTCTTACACAGTGGCCGTGTTCTACTTGTGCTAGAGTGACTACAATGTTAACAAAGTCATGAAGCTGTCCTCTGAGTCAGTCACACTTGACAAACACCTAAGGGTGTAGAGGCCATGATGAGGGTGAGTGGATGTGAGCAAGGGTCAGGGAAGACTTCACAGAGGCGGGGGTGGGATTTGGAGCTGACAAAATGGGTTACAAATTTCTTATGTAGAGAAGCGAGGAAATCACATTGCTATTGAGTGTACATGGACCGCAAGGGCAAGAGGAACAGTTACAGGTGCCTGGCAGAGAGGACTGCTGGGAGAGGAGCCGAGGGAATCCATGCTTTCCTCCCCTTTCCATCCCTGTTCCTTGTCATCTTGGTTTTAGAACATTTCAGATCCCTTTGCTCACTAGTGGGTAGACCACCCCAGTCACTAATGGGCAGACCAGCCCTGGTCACTAGTGGGAAGACCAGTCTTGGTCACTAGTG
>NW_021604579.1:12852658-12881321 GCF_004785775.1 Grammomys surdaster
CAGGAACACTGTGGCATGCCTAGGGAGGGTCATAGGACAACTTGAGAGGCTCAGTTTTTTCCTTTCTCTACGTGGGGCCAGGATTGAACTCCAGCTGTTGGACCTGACAGCAAGTGTCTATCTTTACCCACTGAGCCAGCTCTTCATCCCATTTCCTCATTTTCAAAGTGGGGAATGAATACTGAACTTATGGCATAGTGATAAAATAGAAATGATATAATTTTTAAAAATGACTATAAAAATGGGAGGGGGATAAAGAGACAAATAGACACATGCGGGAGAGAGAGAGAGAGAGAGAGAGAGAGAGAGAGAGAGAGAGAGAGAGAGAGAGAGAGTCTTACACAGTGGCCGTGTTCTACTTGTGCTAGAGTGACTACAATGTTAACAAAGTCATGAAGCTGTCCTCTGAGTCAGTCACACTTGACAAACACCTAAGGGTGTAGAGGCCATGATGAGGGTGAGTGGATGTGAGCAAGGGTCAGGGAAGACTTCACAGAGGCGGGGGTGGGATTTGGAGCTGACAAAATGGGTTACAAATTTCTTATGTAGAGAAGCAAGGAAATCACATTGCTATTGAGTGTACATGGACCGGAAGGGCAAGAGGAACAGTCACAGGTGCCTGGCAGAGAGGACTGCTGGGAGAGGAGCCGAGGGAATCCATGCTTTCCTCCCCTTTCCATCCCTGTTCCTTGTCATCTTGGTTTTAGAACATTTCAGATCCCTTTGCTCACTAGTGGGTAGACTACCCCAGTCACTAATGGGCAGACCAGCCCTGGTCACTAGTGGGAAGACCAGTCTTGGTCACTAGTGGGAAGACCAGCCCTGGTCACTAGTGGGAAGACCAGTCTTGGTCACTAGTGGGAAGACCAGTCCTGGTCACTAGTGGGAAGACCAGTCTTGGTCACTAGTGGGAAGACCAGTCTTGGTCACTAGTGGGCAGACCAGCCTGAGGTAGTGAGCCTAGTGGTTTAACATGTGAGAGGACCCAGCTGGGTCTTACACCCTCTACGAAGCTGTAGCTTTTTCTGAGCTTCTCTTCCTCCATACCCCAGGCTTGCTTAGGTTTGTACCCCGCATCCTTCATCCCTGTTCTGTTGGTGGGATCACTCCCATGTTGTTCTCTGAAAAGTCTTTGAAGGCTCTTTTTCGAGACTCCTGGTTCTGTGCCACACATGGTCCTGTTAATTCCTTGAAGTTGCAGCACACCTTAGTTATGTGCATGTGATGTTCAGGGGAGGAAGAATGTCACTGATGGCTGTACAGTAAGTATCTACTTCTCAGGTCAAGGGGCAAGGCCAAACTGAGGGGTTAGGAACAAGCAGAAAACAAGCATATTTGAACCTACCATTGCTAAAGATCACACTAGGCATGTGCACATGACATTGGGGTTTGAAGCTGACTGCCACTAACTACCTCAAATTTACTCATTTACTCAAATTCAGTAACTCTCAGTTTCATTGTATGTAAAATGGAACTGGAAATGCTGGCCTAGTCTAGAGGAGGAAGATCTAATGCCTTGACTATTTGCTTTTGAGACCCTAACTTGAAGAGGCTCTCTCCTGCAGAGGTGTGGACAGAACCAGATTGAACCTGCAATTCTTTTATTCATCTGTAGGATTTTTTCACTGATGGGTAGAGATGGGAGATTGAGTACTGGGCCTGGACTTGGGGTTGAAAGGCATGGACTTTGTTTGCCACCCTAGGGAGTTTGAGACAGAACACAAAAGTGCCTGCTTGCTCCTTAAATAGCTGGGGAGGGTAGCTTTCCTAGGGATAGCTATCCTTCCTCTATCCCCTAACAGTGAGAGGACTTGTTCAGTTGAAACAGTGAAGTCTGAAAGCTGGAGGACAGGGGTAATAACCACGAAGCCTCCTCCCTTGTGGCCTCTTCTGCTGGGATGTGTCCTTTTGCCCAGGGGAATAGGGATACTGTTAGTGGAAGGGTTCTAACTGGAGTTAGCCAGGCTGGCCACTAAACTGCTGCTGTGGGTAGCTCACTTAACCCCTTAAGTTCCTCTCCAGCACCAAACACCACTCACTTTAATTTCCCAAGGGGTGTATGGCCTGGTACACAGTGAGTACCCCATAAATGTTAGTCCCCTCTTCCCCTCCACCCCCAAATGCCATTTTCATCCACAAACAGCCACCCAACCCTGGGGGCACAGTTCAATAAAGTCCCCATAAAATTCAGCTTCTCTGAACCCAGCTTCAGAATTTACAGTGAGTAGATTCATCACATTGTTTGAATTACAGCAATATGAAAATACAGAAAACCCACAGGGAGTCAGCCTTTTCCCATATATAAAACAGGGTTACGATCCCATTAAACTTTTAAAAGAGAATGCTTTAGTTTATATCTTTGTGCAGATGATTGAAAAGGGAAAGGAAAGAAAAAGGAACAATGGAGTCTCACACCCTCTCTGAGGAAGCCCTGGGCTCCTTTCTCTGCAGTCTTTCTTTACACAACATCCTACCATAGCCAGCTGGGATTTACCTGGCTCCAGAGCCCTGGTACCTCTTAAGGATCCCTTGGCTTATCAATGCTTCCCCATCTCTACTGTCACACCCTGTGTCCCAGTCAACAGCATCTGTGCCACCAGTTTCCTTTGACTGGACCACGAGCCTCCTTATCTAATCATCCTGTGTCTGTCAGGGCTGCAGCAAACGGGATGGGTGGAAACGGGAAGAATGCAGGAGCGGACAAATCTAGGGTGTCCTTTTCCATGTCAGACCTCAGGGAGGCCCTCTGGGTGGTGTCCTAGCTCCTGTGCATCTTGGCCTGGCTCTGTCCCACCCACTTCTGCTTCTGCCTCCCTTGCTGCCACTTCAGTCCTTTCTGCTTCCCTTGTCTGGAAGGTTCTTTTCTCTGAATATCCCATGTCTACTAGTCTTGTCTCTGAAGGCTCAGGCCATGAGCAGTTTCCTCTGAGAATATCTACTACTCATCCTATCTCCCCTCATTCACCCCAAACCAGGTTGAATCCTTCAAGTTCTGTGCTACCTCACAAATGTCCTCCATCACATGTTGGGGACGAATCTGACTGGGAATCTGGTTGTTCCCTCTAAGCTGTGAGCTCCGTGGGGCAATGATCGAACCCAATTTTCTCATCCTTATATGAAGTTATGAGACTGAAGACTCTTAAGGAAGTGACTTTCACACAGTTGACTCTGAGGACACATTTCAAGTTTGCCACCACTCTCAGCCATAAAATGGGGAGAAGGACAACTATTCTGTGGTTCAGAGAGAGTAGAAGACAGATTTGTGACTATTTGGTGACTTAAAAAACCCCAGTAGACTTTGGAAAGATTGATAAGATTCACCCATGCTCACCCAAGAGAATTTAATCCTTAGACACCTTTGCTGTTTCTTACAAATGGCTGCACATGCAAAGCCAAGAGGAGAAAGAAATAAAATAGCACGCTGCATAATTATCACTCACTATCGTGAATCTATAACACTGATTTTATTTCTCATATGCCTATTCTTCTTATGAGAGTCTGGGGGCTTGAGAAGCCTTTCTAGCCCAGTGATCACTGCTCATGAAGAATTATTCAGCATCAGCTAATGCCCACCAGAGATGCACACTGGTGAGTTCTCGGATCCCAGCTCTGTTTACCGTTGGTCGGTGAAGGAGTATCAGTTGTGAGCTTTCAAATAAGACCTCCTCTCAGATGGCAGCACATGAAAGACTCGCCTGGGCACTGCTCCAAGGTTCTGTATGCAACATGTGTGGATGTTCCAGAGCAATTTTGTTTGCTCATGACCCCACCTGTCAGGAACCACATCCAAATGAGAAAAACACATTATTAGCCCTTATGGCAACAGGAGGGCTGTGACAATGGTAATTTGACAGTATTTTAACCAGAAGTGGTAATAATTTGCGATAGTGAATGTTGATTATGTAGCATACTAATTATTTTATTTCTTTCTCCTCTTGGCTTTGCATGTGCAGCCATTTGTAAGGAACAGCAAAAGTGTCTAAGGATTAAATTCTCTTGGGTGAGCATGGGTGAATCTTGCCAATCTTTCCAAAGCCTTCTGAAGTTTTGGAGCTGGGCAAAGCATTTAAGATGACATCTCAAAGAACCCTTGGCCAAGTGCTTTGGCAAAGAAGCCAGACATTTGGAGAAATCAACCTACAAGCTTATTATTAGAAAAGCCCTTCCCATGCTATGGCGTGTTGTGGTGTAAATTTTAAATCCACATAGATTACTTTGTGTGATTTTTATGCAAAGCTCTAGTATGGGATGAGCCAAGTTTTCCAACCCATTATACAGATGAGGAAAAGGTGCAGAAATTTACCCAAGGCTGATCTGCTGGATAGCAGCACTGCCAAACTACATCCTTGCCTCTGACTTCAAGTTCTCTTTCTACAGTCATATATTTAGGCAGGGCTGGGTTTTGGGTCTCTACTTATGGCTGCCTCCTCTCTTGTCCTGGAAGTCTGTCTGTTCCTCACTAGCTTCTCCCTGCAAGTGTCAGCCATGACACTTCCCTGCCATGTCTTCTAGAATGCTCTTCCCTCATTCTCCACATGTGTGTGTTCTTACAGCACTTGCGGATCCTGTGTGCTTCTGTGTGACGGGGACGTGCAGTGCAGGGTGGTCTGAGCCACAGCCACATGAGAAACATGATCTGCCTTGTGGGTTTCTACTTAAAGACATGATGTTGGGGAAAAGGGTTGCACGGGGACGCATAAAGAGATGCTCTGTAGCGTCTAGATAACTTTGCTTTCTGTGTCTGTGTACAGTAAGGCTTTGCATACATGCCTTCCTGACAATGCATTTATTATTATACCACAGGAAAAAAGATCAACAGATCTTACCTGCATAGGGAAGGAAAGGCTAAAGCATTTATTGAGCACCTGCTGTATTCTAGTACTTCACTTATAACTTCCTGAACCCACACCATCCTACAGAAGGTGTGCATGTTTTCACTTTACAGAGAAACTACTGCTTGGGGAAGTTAAATGCACGGCAGAGCCCACAGGCCAGGAGCAAGCCTATCCTGCAATTCGATGAAACTGTCCAAAACAGAAAATGTTGTTCCTGGATTTTATTTGCTAAGAGGAAGCCAATCCAGTGTGGGACATAAAACCATGCCAGGAAGTTTGGTAGAGCAGGTTGAGACTCGGAGACTTGGTGGGCACACACTTGACTCTAGCTCCTGCCAAACTCCTGACTTTGAACAGGAGCCATAACATAAAAGAAACATGTCCTATGGTCATGTAGAATAGAGTTCTGCATGCTAATGACGTACCTAGAGGCCCAGGCTTAGCCAATAAGCTTCCCTTCCCAGACATTCTTCCCTGCAAAAGGTATTTAATCTCAGGCCCACCCTGAGAAGTTGGGTATGGTACATTATACATATATTTTCCACCACGAACAACCAATAAACTGTTTAGACCCATGGACTGTCTCTTTTTGTCAAGATCCACCATGAGGAACCTGGGGAAGGCCTTTGTCTACAGAGCTGCAGCTTTATTCTCCCAGAGAAGGCTTCTCTGCGATCCCAGCCCTAGTGGTCACCAAGCCTGTCTCCACCAAGCTAAGGATAATCACCTCGCTGGGACAAGTTGGAGCTCCCCTTCCCCCCTGGCTAAATGTTATCCCCAGCTCTTGGGCCCCTGACTCAACTCTCTGCTCTTCTGTGACTCCCAGCGACACCTGGATGTCCAAGAGTCTGAGAACCACATGGCCCCCGGCATCATTGCAGGCCCGGGCATCCCCGAACCAGCTCAGGCTTTCCCACATCTCAGACTGCACTTTCCACCCGCCCCCCCCCCCCCCGGAGTGGAGTGGTGTCTCTGCACTTTCCTACAGCCTGGCACCCACCCTGGCAGTGGCGTGGGGTAAGTGCAGTCAAACTCCCTGAGTTCTGCCTCCCCAAGAGGCTGTGCCCTGTGGTGGAGCTGACTTGGACCCACAATCCAGTTAACCTATCGGACAGCAGTGATTGGGGGATAACAGCCTGTAATTATTAGTCAAGAAAGAAGGAAGGGGATTATGAGCTATCAGTTAAATAGGAAACAATGGGGTTGCAATTATAAGGAAAGTGTAAGCAAAATTCCAGGAAGCCAAACTCTTTTTTTTAAAAATTATTTATTTATTCACTTTACAACCTAATATCAGCCCTTCCTCTCCTCCCAGTACCCCCTCATGCAAGCCTTCCCTACCTCCCACTTCTCACCCTCCCACCATTGTATGGTGTTTATTTCTGGGTATTTGATTGGATCCAATTGATCAAACTGTGTTTCCATACCAATATCATGCAGATTTTGTTACTATTGCTTTTTAGTATAGCTTGAAGTCGAGGATGGTGATTCCTCCAGATGGTGATACCTTTTATTGTTTTATCTATCCTGGGTTTTTTGTTTTTCCATATGAAGTTGAGAATAGTTCTTTCACGGTCAGTAAAGAACTGTGTTGGAATTTTGATGGGGATTGCATCGAATCTGTAGATTGCTTTTGGTAAGATGACCATTTTTACTATGTTAATCCTACCTATCCATGAGCATGGGAAATCTTTCCATCTTCTGATATCTTCCTTAATTTCTTTCTTCAGAGATTTGAAGTTCTTGTCATATAAGTCTTTCACTTGTTTGGTTAGAATTACACCAAGATATTTTATATTATTTGTGGCTTTTGTGAAGAGAACTGTCTCCCTAATTTCTTTCTTGACCTGTTTATTATTTGTATAAAAAAAGGGATAATGGTTTCTTTGAGTTAATTTTGTATCCAGCCACTTTTCTGAAGGTGTTTATCATCTGTAGAAATTCTCTGGTAGATTTTTTTGGGGTCATTTATGTATACTATCATACCATCTGAGAAGAGCAATACTTTGACTTCTTCCTTTCCAATTTGTATCCCCTTGATCTCCTTTAGATGTCTTATTGCTCTAGCTAGAACTTTAAGTACTATATTGAAGAGAGAAGGGGGAGAGTGTATAAGCCTTGTCTTGTCCTTACTTTAGTGGAAATGCTTTTAAGTTTTTCTCCATTTAATTTGATGTTGGCTATTGGACTGCTGTATTTATTATGTTTTGGTATGTACCTTGTATCCTTGATCTCTCGAAGACTTTTATCATGAAGGGGTGTTGGATTTTGTCAAATGCTTTTTCAGCATCTAGTGAGATGATCATGTGCTTTGTTTTTTTTCAGTTTGTTTATATGGTGGATTACATTGATGGATTTTCATATATTGAACTATCCCTGCATCCTTGGAATGAAATCCACTTGATCATGGTGGATGACTTCTTTGATGTGTTCTTGAATTCTGTTTGCAAAAATTTTATTGAATATTTTAGAATCAATGTTCATAAGGTCTAAAATTCTCTTTCTTTGTTGAGTTTTGTGTGGTTTAGGTATCAGAGTTACTGTGGCCTCATAAGAATGTTTGGCAATGTTCCTTCTGTTTCTGTTTTGTGGAATAGTTTGAGGAGTATTGGTATTAGCTCTTCCTTGAAGGTCTGGTAGAATTCTGCACAAAAACCATCTGGCCCAGGGCTTTTTTTTTTTTTTTTGGCTGGGAGATTTTTAATGACTGTTCATATTTCTTTATGGGTTATAGGACTATTCAGATAGTTTACCTGATCTGATTTAGCTTTAGTAATTGGCATCTGTCTAGAAAAACACTCGTTTCATTTAGATTTCCCAATTTTGTGGAGTACAGCCTGTTGAAGTAAGACCTATGATTTTTTGAATTTCCTCAGTGTTCATTCTCTAATTTTGTTAATTTGGGTACTGTCTCTCTGCCTTTAAGTTAGTTTGGCTAAGGGTTTGTCTATCTTGTTGATTTTTTTCAAAGAACCAGCTCTTGGTTTCATTGATTCTTTGTATTATTCTCTTTGTTTCTAATTGATTGATTTTAGTTTATTTCCTGTATTCTACTCCTCTTGGGTATGCCTGTACCTTCAGATGTACTTTTAATTTGTTAGTATGAGAACTCTTCAATTTCTTAATGAGGGTACTTAGTACTATGAACTTTCCTCTTAGCACTGGTTTCATAGTGTCCCATAAGTTTGGATATGTTGTGTCCTCATTTTCATTGAATTCTGGAAAGTCTTTAATTTCTTTCTTTATTTCTTCCTTGATCCAATGATCATTGAGTAGAGAGTTATTCAGTTTCTATTTCCCTTTTCATGTCTTAGACATATCCTTTACCTGTTTGGTTGTATTTTCCTATATTTCTTTTATTTATTTGCTTCCTCTTTAAATGCATCTACCTGTTTGAATGTATTTTTCTGTACTTCCTTATGGGATTTATTCATGTCCTTTTGAAAGGCCTCTATCATCTTTATAAGATTGGATTTAAGATCTTCTTCTTGTGCTTCAGTTTCATTCCAGGGTTTGTAGTAGCAGGATAGCTGGGCTCTGGTGATGCTATATTGATCTGGGTCGGATTGATAGTGTTCTTATACTGTCCTTGAGACATCTAGTTTTCCCTGTTGGCTGGATGATCCTGATGGCAGCAAGACTTCTCCAAAAGGTATGTGGCTGGGAGTATGGGCCAAAAAATAGAGGTCAGGGTACCTGACTCTGCTAACTGTGCTTCAGGCAGACCCCACTCTGCAGGGTATGTCCTACTGGACCCAACTGGGCTGGTGGCCAGATTCGACTGTGGTGGGATTGATGGATCCAACCTGGTTAGTCTTGGGCCCACAAAGGTTTCCACAAGGAAGCAGAATGCTCTTGGGGTCCCTCAAAGCTCCCCTGGCCCAAAGAGTGAGCCCAGAGCTAGACAATGAGGCTTAGGGGGATAGCCTGTCACTCACCTCTGCAGGCTGTGTCCTAGGTGGACAAACTGGGATGGTGGGTCAATCTGACTAGGATGGTATTGGTCCAGCAGGGGGCCAAGCTGGTTAGTTTTGGGGTCTCTGAAGGTTTCCACAGAAAATAGAAGTTCTTGGGGGTCCTGTAAGCTTACTCTGGACTGAAGAGTGAGCCTAGAATGAGACTGGAAGCCAAACTCTATGGAGCCATTTACTACAGATTTGGTGGGAAAGGAGCCCTCTGGCCAGCAGACTGTATGCTCTAGAGAAACTATATCAAATCACAAGACTCTTTACAAAAGCATATTTCATTCACAAAACTAGTCAGCTTGATCACTGAGCCTTTGCCACAAGCTAGTTCTATACTGGGCATTGCAGGTCCAAGGCAAACAAAGACGAGGTCCTGTCCTTAGGCTGTGTGTTATTGAGAGATAAGGGAGAGAGGACAGGCATGGCCTGGAGTACTGGGTACACGCCAACACACAGCTTCCCAAGGCAGTCAATCTGAGGGATCACAGAGGCTGAGGCAACTGCCCAGTGGGAGGTGATACCAGCAGAACCTCAAAGCAGAATTAAGGAAGGCATCCTTCACATAGAGCTGTGGCGGGGCACCTTTCAGGCAGGAGAGGGGACAGACACAGGACACAAAGCAGGGAACAGAGGGCAGCTCGGCACTGTTCAGAGGGCACACATGAGAGGACATTGTGTGGCTCATGCCTGCGTCCCCATCCAGATGGTAGGAACAGCACTGGCCTTCCAACAAAGACTGGTAAATGAAAGCTGACAGCTAAATGGATGGAAAGTGGAGCATATTGCTGCTGGTAGATTTCCTTCTACCTTGTCCTATTTAGCTTTTCTACTCATGTCAACACAAGGAAAAGAATCAGCTGGATGCATTGAGGGAGGGAAGCTCAGTGGGCACTGGAGCCTGACTGTCAGGTCTGAGCCTGGCTCTGCTCTCTATAGCTTTCACTTTCTGTATCTGGAAAGGGTGGTTATCACACTGATGTCCTGGGATTGGGCTGAAGATTAGACTCACATTCATAATAAGTGGCATACTTTTTTCTATTTGACTTCTCATGGCTATTTTAGTGCATACTCAGCCTTCTGAAGCACGGGGAGTAATTATTTGAATGTCACCTCAAAGATTTGCCAAGTGTTCACCATTTGGAGTTTGGATAACTTGTCAGTGAATGAAATAAAGAAATAAAAGAGAAAGAATGGCTGCCCCTAGTTATAGTGGAGGAGGTTTATTGTAGATAGCAGGGAGAACATTGTCAGAGGCAAGGACATCTGTGAAAGTCCAGAGTGAACATGGACAGATTGACCTGGGCCATGTGAGGAAAAGGAGGGGAGGCAAGAGAGGAGCCATTTGCCAAGAGGGGTGGCCTGGACCAAGAGACTGGCTTAGCCAAAATGACTCCTATATAACTAGGGGCCAGAGGAACTGATGGGTGGGTAGGAGGCAGTGGGATATGCCAGCCATACCCTGTAAACAGGTAGGGACTGAGAGATGCAGAGAGAACCTGGCCAGCATCCACTCTGGTATGTTAATGGGCACCTCAGTTAGCCATTTGTCCTAGGTTTGAGATTGAACAGTCAGATTGCTGTCAATCTTGAGCAGGTCAATCACACTGCCTGTCCAGTACTGCCCCTAGGGATGATGTGTTGTAGAGGACACCCAGCATCTGTAGTCACCAATGGCCAAACTGATGTTTGTGAAGCACCTGTTCCTAAGTGTTTTGAAGAGTAACTTATCTCTCCCAGTGATCTCATAAGGTACCACTATCATTTCCACTTTGCCCATAAAGAAACTGAGGCACAGAGAAGGTACATGGCTCTCTCCAAAGCCCCTCTATTGGTGCAGAATAGAGGCAAGATTTAACTGACCCATGGTAGTCTGACTCCAGAGCGATGGGCCCTTCTACTCTGCTGAGACCTCTCCACAGCAGTAACAAAGACAGCTGCCACTCTTCCTAGTCTTCTGGGGGCTCTTAGGAAGGGTCTATAAGATTTAGGATCTAAAAATCTCCTGCATAGCATATGCAATTAAAACCCCCAAGGGCTGTCAGCATATCACATGATGGAGCACACAATGTATATGTGAGGCACTTAACAAACGGCCTGGAAAACAACAGAAAATGTCACCTCTGCTACCTCTGCCTGTTTCTTTACTGCTTCATGTCATTGGTTTGAGTTGCTGAGTAGGACTGGCTTGAGGCAGGCATTTTTCTGGTTCTGTCCTGGCTGCAGTGAGAATTCTTAGATGGCTGCTGCTTGCTATACTCATCCCATCCCGACCCCGCTTAGATTGTAGGTGATTGGACTAGGCTCCACCCTGGGACCTAGCAATGGCTTACATCATGTCTGCTCACATTACCTGTCACTGCCATGTGAGGGGAGCCTATAAAAGGACTGCTCGCCATCCCAGTTCTCCTCTCTCTCTCTCTCTCTCTCTCTCTCTCTCTCTCTCTGTATGTATGTATGTATGTATGTATGTATGTATGTATGTATGTATGTGTTTCTACACATTCCTGGCTGGCCTTTTTCTTCCCCTTTCTTTCTTTCTCTGTGCCTCATTGTCTTCTCTGCCTCATGGCTCTTCTCTTCTGTCTGTCTGTCTGTCTGTCTGTTTGTCTGTCTACATGTTTACTCGTCTGCCTCTACTCCTTCGCCAGGTCCTTACTCTGCTCCCTTCCCACAAGTAACCCCCCTTAATACCATCTGTTGCATGGCATGATTTCTTGGGGGACACCTTGACATGGGCCCATTAGGTAGCTCCTCCTCGAATTTTACTTCATGACAACCTCCTTCCACTCTTGGCTGTTCTGTAGAGAGGGGCACCTGACTCTGGACTAGTTACAGCATTTGCAAAGAGCTCCTGAAACTAATTTATTTCCCCAATATCACTGTCTCTCAAGTTCATTTTCTTCTTAAGACACCATGGCCTAGTCTTAGAAAAGCTTCTGTGTTGGATTTCCTCAGCTTAGACAAAATCCCCAGGATAGACAACTTAAAAGGAGGACAGGCTTCTTGGTTCACAATTTCCTGGTTGGTTGGCTCTATCATTGTGCTGATTTTCTCTGTGCTGTGACAAAATGCCTGACAAAGTAACTTAGCAGGATAAGGTTATTCTGACTCACAGTTTGAGGGTACAGTCTACCATGGCAAAGAAATCATGGCGTCAGGAGCACGAGGCCACTGATTACATAGCATCCATAGCCAGGCAACAGAGAAAGATCAATGGTCATGGTCTCCTTTTTGTTCAGTCTGGGACCCCAGCCTTTGCAATGGTGCCACCCATGATATTTATTCATATTAGCTTGATCTAGATCATCCCCTCAGACATGCCTAGAGCTTTGTTTTAATGGTAATAGTCAATCCCACCACAGTGACAATCAAGATTAGCCATTACTGTCACTTTGGGCCTATGGCGAGGACACACATTATGGTGTCAATGGCGTGAAGCATTCATAACATGTAAGTTGGGGAAGAAAAGAGAAAAGAAAAAGCAGGTGTCCTAATATAGCCTTCATGAAAATGCTCGTGATGACTGACTCCCATTTCACTAGGCCCTTGTTTTCCAGGTTCTGTTTCTTCCCAATAGCACTGCAAGGAGGCAACTAAGTCCTTGGCCTCAGGGTCTCTGGGAACATCTGAGATAAAAACTGTAGTAATCTCATGAGAATCAGTCCTGGTAGATATCGGGAAGTATTCTTGCACTGGAGACAGGCAATTAGGGTTCTGGCAGGGCCTTGCTAGGGAGTCAGGGCTCTTCTGTAGGCCTCAGTTTCCCCACATATAAAATAAAGGAGCTGGATAGATGACTTAGAAAGCCCCTCAGTTTGAATATGTACAATGTGGCATCCATCCATTACAGTCACTCCTGCATTACCAAATATAACCCTCATGCCTCTAACTTTTACAGTAGTTCAGAAACACTTGTGGGTGTGGTTCTGGGGCTGGTTTTAAAACAGATGCACAAACTCCTTGCCATCTCTGTCTCTGATAGGAAAGATTTATTCCCCTACCCTGTAGGATATCCAAGGCAAGGTTTGAATGGTCTCACAGCTTCTCCTGGCCCTCGACCTTGAACTGTTTGCTTCAAGGTCACCCACAATGGCCTATGAAGATAGATCTACATCCAGAGCCCTTGTTAGCAATTGTGTGTGTGAAATACTGTGGAAATGACAATCAAACCTTCAGATGACTGTAGCCCTCACTCACAGTTGACTGCAGCCCCAGGATACTTCATGAGCTAAGAGCACTCTGATAAACTGCTCCTGTGTTCCTGGCTTTCAGATGCTGTGTGGGGCAGTACATGTCTGTTATCTTAGGCAGTTTAGGTTTGGTGACATTTGTTGCATGGTATTGGATAGCTAATCCATTACTAGGGTCGTGTTGCTGGCGGCAATGGCAGAGACAGCCACTGTATCTGTCACCCTGTTTTGGTATCACTGAAAGTTTCCTCTCTGGGAACTCATAAAATGATTGATAAACATCCTTGCCTGGGGAGATTCCAGAAGAGGCCTCCTTAGCTTTAAGTTTTAGCTTAGGTTCAGACTTCAGGAATGGTTTTGCTATGGAACAGAAAATAGCACCATGGTGTGGGGCTGTAGCTTGCACGTGGGTATGGGTCCTGTTGGGGGTGGCTGGAACTGTGGCTTGGGGAGTAGAAGTGCAGGAATTTGACTGAGTTCACTCCACGTGGCGTCTGGTGGACGCTGGGCTATGAGAAGCTTCGGGGCTCCACCTGGGCATCGAGAGGTCTCAGCCTGAAGTCCCAAGGGGACAGAGCTCCTGGTTTGGGGGTCTCCAGGCTGAAGCAGCTAGATGGGGAGACTGTGGGTCTCAGCCCTTGGGCACCCAGACACTGCTGGGGACTGCAGAAGGACCGAGACAGAGTGGGCATATGGGCTGGACTGGCCCACAGCCGAGAGGCACAAGAGGGAGAGAAGCTCTGGTAGCACCCTACAGGGTAGAGACTCTTGGTTACCAGAACTCACTTGACTGGGTCATCGCTGGCTCGGCTAGCTTGCTTGAGTTGGCAGGCCTCTGAGGTGGGAATCCAGAGAGGTCCTCCACAGGAGATTAGACAACAGCAGCTCAGTAGTTGAAGACCCTCTCCATGGTCCTCCATGGCAGGCCCCGAATACACGAGGAAGTCCATGATTTTAAAAGCTTTATTGTCATGGCGGAAAGTGGATCTAGCTGTACCACTGTACCCCCAGGGTGGGCCGAGTTTAAATACTATTTGTAAGGAGGAAGGTCTGGGAAGGAATGCTTAATTGGCTATGCCCTCTGGCCTTTAGGTATCTCATTAATATGGAGATCTCTTGAGGCTCTCAGGCCTGTAGTCACACCCTCTACCTGTGCTAGGTGACACAAACCTCTCTTTGGGAGGGACTGTAGGGACATTGCCCTACATGACTGAAAGGCGCAGATCAATGGAGGTCTTTGGCCTCGTGTCAGGAACTTGGAGTCTGGGAGCAAGGCTGAACAGCTATCATTCCATTGGGGTCTGGGGTTTGAGGCCTGTGCTCGACCAGGAACCAAGCTATCCTTTCACAGTCCCACACCATGGCTAGGCCAATAGGCTAATAACTTGGTATCAAAGACTCTCGACCACAGTTCCTTGACTTTATTCCCTAATCTAGTAATGAGTTTTCCCACCTCTCTTTCCACCACCATTATGACATTATTGTTTCTTTTTTCATTTATTTTATGTGTATAAGTGTTTTGCCTGTATATGTGTGTGTATGTTTAGAGCCTAGGAGGATGTGAGGACATTAGATCTCCTGGAACTGGAGTTACAGACAGTTGTGAGCTGCCATGTGGGTGTTGGGAGCAGACCCCAGGTCCTATGTAGCAATAGTAAGTACTTATAACGGCTGAGCTGTCTCTCAAAGTGGGTTCTTTTCACCCTGAGAAGTCTGTAATTCCCACCACTGGCTAAGTCCAGGAGGTGATACATTTCGTGAAGAACATGAGAGAAAGAGAGAAGCCAAGGACTAAACCATTTCTTGCCTGACTGGAAGGGCAGAGCTGCCTTTAGCCGAGAAGGCACGTGCCCCTGAAGCCTGCTGGAAAGCTCAGGAGCTTGGGATTTTCTGAGTTGACTATGTTGCATGCTGAAGTAGAGTTCTTGTGTAGCCAGGAAACAATTGTTCCTTCCAGGCCCCTTTATATTGACAAGGGATGATAGAAGCCACCTATAAGAAAGAGGCAGCAGGTGGCAGCAGGACAGATGATTTCTGGTGACTCAGGCATGAGACAAGATAGTACAAAGTGACCTGGGTATCTGTAAGTTATCTTCAGATGCATCAATGCTCTCATGGGAGAAAAACAAAACCATAGGCTAGGATTACTTAAGAGAGGAAGTGCTAAATATTGGAGGTGAGGGAAAGGCAAGGCTGACTCTCATTTTTCTTCCCATCTCTTGCACCGGACTTGGCACAGAAGAAACCTGAACAAACAAGTGTCCACTGAAACAGATTCTCTGACAGTGACTTTGAAGTCTCAGCCACATCCCTCCTTATATGGGTGATCCCTGGAGAGTGGCTGCACCCTCACTGCCTCAGTTTCTGCATCTGGAAGGCGGGGACTGAGTGAGGTGCCACCCGTTATGAGACGGGACAGAAGATGCTCCAGCAACGCCATTGCTGGCTTCCCAAGCACCACCACTGCCATATCCCATTAGGCTGTACAACGTCCTTGAAGTCAGAAAAAAAACTGGACTGGACAAATTTTCCATTTTTGTACTTCAATAAATCGACTTAAACTAATCATTAAGGACTTGATTTTCCTCTCTTAAAAATGGAAGAAGAGATTTTATGAGGTCAGATTTACTTTTTTTTTTAAAGCAATTTGGCAAGGTTCTCTATTTCCAAATTTGTAAATGGCAAAGTGGGCAATTACAAAAGGAAGAGAAGCTGGGGCAATAAAGACAAGCTGGGCTGGCAGCTCTTTAAATTGCTTTGTTCCTGTCAGCCTCAAATGCAGGAGCTTTATGTGTGCAGTGAGTGCTACCTGCAGCTCTTTCTCACAGGGCAGGTGTGAGGCCTACAGGAAGCAGCTGAGGGGAAAGCATTTTTCACACTGTAGTGTGCTCACAAATGCCCAGTAGGGTGGGAACAGCCTGTGTCTTGATGAGAACTCTGGGTGCCTGTGCGCTGTGGGAGAAAAGATCTCAAAAGTTCTGGAAGATTGTTCTAGAAAGCCCAAGGCAACCTTTTGGTTCTGACTTTTACAGTCTGTCCCAATAAAACCAGGACATGTTACCCATGCTCTGGACTGGAGGCAAAGCAGAGACAGATCAGCTGCCTAGTCCTGACAAGAAACAGACAGGGAAGAGCATACTATCCCTGCTCATCTGGAAGACGGGCAGCAGTGCCCAGAGCCACAGTCCACAGTTCCCTGGACTCCTCAGGCTAACACAAGAAAGCAGATTCCAGAGTGGGCTGAGGAAGGACAGAGAAAGAAATTGCCACTTCTGAATTTGGACTCCAGTTCTGTCCCATTTTAGATACGAAGGTTGGTCATGTATGTCCTGATTAGCCTAGGATAGTCCCAGAACTGACTTATTAACCTTATCCTGAGTAGTGATTTGTTAGCACTGCCCCTTTCAAAAATTTCCCTGTGTGGATAAAATTTTGAAAGATCGTTTTGTGGATTTATTACCTGCTCTAACTTCTTCCAACCTTATTTCCATGCCAGAGAAATGGAAATCTTTGTCTGCAGACTGCAGGATTGTGATTGATAAGTCATATGTGGTTAACATAAAGGTTTTGAATCAGGATGTAAGGGCTGGTGCTCTAATATTAACCTTGCTCTGCCTTAAGCTTTCACCTTGTTTTCTCCAGAGTATGTAAACAAAAGTCTAGCTGGGTCGTGTGGCCCCCAGTCTAGTGGGGAACCTGCTCTAGGGACTGTCATATCACTGGCCTGGCTTATTAAAGCAGATCTCTGAGCTCTCACCTAGTGTTCTCAAAGGAAAGTTTCTGGGCATAGGTTTTGGACTGCATTGTGACCACACTTTGGGAGCCACTATTGCAAGGATGATATTTTAAAAAGTCTGCCCCATCTGGTTTGTTCCAGGGCAGCCACCCTATTCCCGCTGCTCCTTAGCTCTGACTGGGACTCTGGCTAGCTAGATGCACAGGCCCTGGCACCCATGAGATGCCAGTGTGGGGTATGGCTCTGCCAATTCACCACGCTGCATCCACAAAGCTCGGCTGAATCCCAGACAATATCTGCCATCCTTGCAGTACACGGTAGACATGAGACTCTTAAAGCTTAATGATTATCTAAAGGATTTATATATTTAGAAATGTTCAATCAACAAGATGCCCACACAATTAGTGTTGTTACTCAATATCTAACCTTTTGATAGAAGTTGCTACCCAGGACAGCTTTCGACCCATCCCTGGTTCTCCATGGCTGATAGCCTCCACCTTCTCCTCCCCTTCCTCTATTTCTTCCCTCCCCTTCCTCTATTTCTCCCCTCCCCTTCCTCTCTTTCTCTCTCAGCTCCACCCCCTCTTCTATTGCCTAATCACTGTGCCCAGCTCCACTGTGAATACATTGTAGCAGAATAAGTATCCGACTACAGCTACTCTAGCTTTTCTATTTCCAAGCACTTCTGTTCTTTGCCAGAATGATCCTTCCAGGCACAAGTCAGCCTAAGCTGCTCCCACGTTCAATGGCAGTGGGGTCAGAGGTCGTGTTCCAGAGTAGGCGAACCTGGAATCTGAATGATAATGAGGGCATGACTGGAAGTGTTCAGAATGAACATGGTCAGCAGAATGGACCAGGCTATGGGGAGGAGGACAAGAGAGGGAGAAAAGAGAGAGGGACAAGAGAGAGGACCAGGAATGGGAGAAGGACAAAGAGAGGACTAAGGGCAAAGCTAAGAGAACCCAGAGAGTGCTTGGCTAAAATGACCGAGTTATATAAAGATCAGAAGCTGGAGAAAGGAAGTGAAGGTCAAGGGCTGAAGAGGTTTAGGATAAGGGGCAGGTGTGTGTGTGTGTGTGTGTGGTGTCCCCAGGACTCTTACCATTACTGAGAGAAGCTAGTGGACAGTGTCCATCATCTTTGATATAAACACCCCAGTTAGCCATTTGTCCCAGGTTTCTTTGAGACCTAAGAGAAGGTCTCACCTGGCCCTCCTTAGGTTACAGAAATCACCAGCCATGCCTAAACTTCATTGGGAAGAACAGTCTCAACAGCACCTGCAAAGTGTTAGCCTTGGAAAAGGAGTTCTGGTAACCTGAGTCCTTCCTGTCCTGCCCCAGAATAAAAAATGGACGTCTCACCCCATAATCTGACTGAAGGCCCTGAAAGCCTCTAAAGAGAAGACTGTTCTCTGTTAGCTATGACCTGATTCTTGTCTTCCAAAGCCCAGGACTAGAATTATCCCATTGCAATGAAATGAGAGCTACTCGAGGCAGAGACCTCTGAGGTTGTGGGATCTCACCCCATGGATAGCTGAGGAGAGGGAGAGAAAGAGGGACATGGGATCTGGCTATTCATGGAGACCTGTGGACTGAGCTATGTACTAGGTCTCTGCTGTATCCATCAAGGAGACAATGCTGTTTGTGGTTAACATGGTGGTTAGTCACATGGTAACGAATTAGCCTGCTTTGGCTGCCATAATGAGGTATCAAAAACGGAGGCCTCCACAGATATACATTTTCCTACAGTGCTGGAGGTTAGATGCCCAAGATCAAGGTACTGGTAAAGTTAATTTCTTCTGAAACTTCCTTCTTATGCTCATAGGTGGCTGTCTTTTTCCTATATACCTAACTGTGTGTTCTTAGGAGAATGGTGATCACACTGGACTGGAAATCACCCCAATGATGTCATCTTACCATAACCTCCCCTTTAAAGGCCTTATCTTCAAGTGTGATTGCATTTGGAGGTACTAGACATTAGATCTTCAACCTCTGACTTTGGAGACTGGGGCACATACCAGAAAAGTAGCCTTCAAGAAGGCCCCAACAATCTTGCCTTCTGATCTTTACTCCGAAGTGCAACCCCTTCTGTAGTGTCCCAGAGCTGGTCTGTGTGACTAATAACGCACAGCAGAAGGGACTGTGATGGCATGTCACTTCCAACATGAGGTTACAGAAGGGCTATGCTTCTCATTAATCATCCTGGCTTTCCAGTGAGCCATTTCCTCTTGGGAAAGCCAGCTGCCATATTGGGAGACTCATGATACCAGGACCACAGATCTCCTGCTAAAAGCCACTGGGAAAGCAGGTCTTTCAGCCACAGTCAAACAGTCAGAAAACTGGAACCTCACAAGTAACCCTTAGCTGGCCCACCTGGCATAGCTTTGCTGGGCTCAGGGAGTCTGAGACAGTGAGTGCTTGTTTGAAAAATTGCTGCTAATTTTGGAGTTGTTTGTTATTTAGCAATAGGTAAAGAACAGCAAGGCTTAGGAAAGTCAAGGACGTGCAGATCTTGAGGGGCAGAGAGAACCGGATGTCCACGCATCTGACTCCCTAGCTCTTTCTAGCACACCCCATCAATTGAATCAAGATGAGTTTTGGCTCAGATAATAGTGCTGAGGTAAACAGGAAGACGGGGAGGGGGTGGGGAGGGGGAGGAGGAAGGAAAGCCCTCCATAGCCAGGTGAGGAGAGGCTGGGAAAAGGGACAGCAGCTAAATGTACTCCTCTATAGGAGAGGCAGAAATGAGAAGGCCAAATGCCAACCACTGGTGTTCTCTCTGTGTCAGGTCTTGTCTGTGAGCAGAGGAGGATGTGCTCTAGGCCTCCCCAGAAGGTGGTGTGAGTCATAAACCACTCTAGTCTGTCAGATCAAAGGCCTCTTCCAACCAGGCCCTGGTTTCTTTCACAGCTTTGCAGTACCCAGTCAGTGAGCTGCAATGATCCTCTCTTTATTCATTGCCTACTGTGTGCCAGCTGCTGGATCAGACACATGGCTTAATCTCATAGTCAGAGGATGTAAAAGACGCATATACTGCAAAGTTCATTTCACAGGGAAAGTTCAGAGAGCCAAGGTTACATATGCATGCCTCCTGGTAAGGACTTAAATCCAGTGCTGGGTCTTTCTAATTGTTCCTGGTCACCAGGGACTCTGCATTCCCCTTGGATGGGTCACTTTAATAAGGAAGTTGTTTGCATAGCACCTTATCCACACAACTATTTTAAGGCACCTCCTACATGTCTCGAATCGTGTGATAAGAACACAAGATTAGTAGACTCCCATGGGTTGGCCAGAGAAGACAGCACACTGTAGTATAGTCACCTGTTTCCTTGTGCAGAGGGACTCAAAGGCTTGTGAGAGTTGAGGCCTAGGTCTGACTGACCTGAGCAGCCAAGGAAGACTTCCTGCATGAAGGGCTCCCTGGCAGCTTGATGTTGAAAGCAAAAAGAAGTAGAAGGTGATCAAACTATATACAAAACCCAGGTTGCAAGGAGCTGCATATTTTGGGGGTACCTCTCTCTTTATCATGTCATCTCAGGATGGAGCAACAGGGAGCTTGTTTGAATCTCTGGTTCAACCACAGACCTGTAGAATCAGCATCAGAAGCAGATGGCTTTTAAAAGTAAACGCCCTACTGGAGACAGAACAAGCATGTGTTAAAAGTCAGGTATGACATATGACAGGAAGGTGCCAGGCATGGTGGCACAAGCATTTGATCCTGGCATTTGAGAGGCAGAGGGAGTTAAGTCTCTGTGAGTTCAAGGCCAGTGTGGTCTATATACCAGGTTAGCTAGGGATTCATAGTGAAATTCTGCCTCAAAAGAGGGATGGGAGAGTTGACTTCTTCAGATACCTGAACAGAGGTGGTGAGAGTTTATCCTATTTTTAAAATGGGACAGCTAAGGCTAAGAGCTTAAAAAGAAATTAGCTGATCCCAAACTTGACTCCATTTCTTCTATCTTAAGACAAGCTCAGTCTGTTTCATTCTATATTTTCCACTGCTAGACATGAGTTCTTCACACAATTCATTGGTCACATTAATAGATCAGTGAGAAGAATGAGGACACGGAACAAGGGGATGTGATGGCAGAAGGGCAGACAGCAAGCTGAGCTCCGACCACACGCTGCTGTTTGTAAGAGGAGGCTAGGCAAAGCGCTGGGCATCCGAGGTTGGGGCTGGAGGTCTGTGGGACTAGGGGAGGGGAAATGCAGTACGGCAGTATTGCCAACTTCCTCTCAATGAGTTCTTAGACATCTTCATGTTGTGACTGGCTGAAGCAGGGTTGAGCTCCCTTGGCACAGGTCACAGAATGGCATGTGTCTAGGCAGGTCAAAGCAGATGAGCTAGTGTTCAGAGCATTAGCTTGTTGGGACTGGATTGATTTCATGGCCTGTAACTTTTTTTGGACTTTAAGCCTGTATCATTTAATGTCTATTAGTCTTCTGTTCCCCTTAAGTAGCCTGTTCTTTTCTGGCCTACACCTTTCCACATGCAGTTTATTCAAACAGGTAGAGGTGGAAAGAGGTCAGCAGAGGGGAGAGAAAGAGTGTTGCGCTGAGGAAATCTCCAACTCTTCAGGTGTCAGCTTTTCTATTGCTCTGACAAAATATGGGAGAAAATAACAAAGGAGGAAAGACTTACTGTGACTCATGGTGCCAGAGATCTCCTCCCATGGTCACTTGGCTCTATTGTTTCTGGCCTCGTGAGTGCTGAGGCAGAGAGTCACAGTGAGGCACACAAGGGGCATCAAGGTAGCTCACTTTGTAATAGATAAGGACAAGATATGTCCTTCAAAGGCACACTCCCCATCATCTGCCTCTTGCAAACAGTCCCCTTCTCCCAGTAGTCCATTTAGCTGTGAAGTCATAATAGATTAAATCACTAGTGAAGTGAGGCCCGTATGGTCCAACCATCTCTCAATAGCAGGGGACAGAGTTGCCTTCAACACAAGAACTTTGTTGGGGGCACACTTGATAGCTAAACCATAGTGGCAATCAGTTGAAGAGTTCCTTTTCCCAACTGTACGATCTTGGCAAGCAGCTTAACTGCTCTTTGCCTAATTTCCCTGACATATATAGTAGAGATGATAATAAGAACACAGAAGATTGGCATGGGGGAATTAAAGTACTAATAAGAAAATCAGCTGCTGGAGGATTTAGGAGGGAAACATGCAGAAAGCTTAACCAGGATCTCAGCCTGGTTAGGATGCAATGATAGTATAAACTCATCTTAGCTTTTTCAAAGGGTTTTCTTGGACCCATCCCATTGATTCCAGATATCTGTAGTGTTTGTGTTTTGGCTTTGAACGTGGCTAAGGAAGTCCTGATTCATTTGGTTTGGCTTGGGAACTCCATATGCCTGTTTCTTTCTAGCAGGAATCCTGGGAGATTATAATGGTTTCTACTTCATTTGACTGTCAGTTTTCTTTAACTCTTCCAAAGATATGGGGTCATTTTCTCCACATACTGAACCCTGTGAGGGCAGGAGCTGTACCCGAATGATTGACACATGACTTCCTAACCCCTCAGCACAGTACCCAGTGCAAGGCACCTTTCCCATGATGCCCAAGCTTGAATGTCTCTGCCATGCTTTTCTCTTACTATGGTTTGCACATTGAATATTCTCTAAAGGCTCAGAGTGGCAAGATGGGAAGCGGTGGGACCTCTGAGACCTCTATGGTCACTGGAGTGCCATCAAAGGAGGCATGCCAGTTACTTATTCTTGTTTTATTGCTTCCTGGCTTGTGATGTAAGGAGTTTTGGTCTATCCCATGCTTCCTCCTGTTGCTGCCTGGCGCAAGCCTAGAGACGCCCAAAGCATTAGATCTGTTCAGTGATGGGATGCAATCTCTAAAACCATGGGTTTTAAAAATAAGTTGTTTTCTTTATAAATTAATTATTCTAGGTGTTTTTGTTATAATGATGGGAATCTGATTAGCACCCTGCCCTACATATTGTTTTTTTTGATGTCATTCATTATACTAGTTAATAATTATTCATATTTATCATTCCCTGTTCATTCATGTTTCTGTATCTTTTCAGGGTACCAATAGATACAGAGCAAGTGCAGTGTGGCAGAGCATGAGCATATAAGAGTGTGAGTGTGTCAGTCAGAGTAGAGGGGTCAGGTGTCAGCGTGTCAGTGGGTCAGACTGTCAATGGGTAAGAGCATTTGTGTCAGAATGACTGTGTCAGGATGTGAGTAGATCAGAATGTGAATGGGTAGGAGCGTGTGTCAGAATGTGAGTACCAGAGTGTGAGTAGGTAAGAGTGTGAACTCTAGCATCAGAAAGCCTTATTTTCTTTGTAAAGAAAAATATGAATAATCAGAGATTCACAGATTGTGCAAGTCAGCGAGAGGCTTGTGAGAGACTGTCCTTGGACTTCCCCTGAAGAGTTCATTTCTGAGCAAACTATGGGGCAATCCTGGTGTAAAGATCTGTAGGGCCATCAAGAGCTCAGTGTAAAGTAGCACCAGGGAATCAGTGTCCAGAGCAGTCCTGAGTCTCTGACAAGACGTTGCAGTACACACTCTTGGGTTGTCTCTTGTTGTCCAGACTGGGAGCCCACAGTGTAGACATCGGAAACAGGACAGAGGGTATCCAGAGGCTCAGATGTGTAGCAGGTCACCCACCAATCAAGTGCATGCCATCCTCACCAGCAGAGCTCCAGTTTGTGCCGGTGCTGTCCCCAATATAGTGAACTCCTCCTATCCCTGCCTCTGCCTCTGCCTCTCTGACTTAGATGCCATTTTCAGCTTGACCTTCAAATAACAGGTGTGGCTTTTGCTCATTTTCTACCTTGAGTGGCTGGGGAATGAAAGTCTTGAATTGGTACCATATATTGGAATGACAAGAAGGCCTAAGTTGTGGGCTCAGGTATTCTGAGAGTTAGCAGAAAACCAAGACTGTGACAAGCACTGTGACTGCATCCCAACAGGAGGCACCTCTCCCAGGTAAATGCAGTGGGAAACAACAGGAGGGGCCCAAGAGATGGTTGTCTTTCCAGTAACTGCTCTCATGCTGATACTATTGCTGCCAGTATTTCTTCTGATTAACAAAAGCCTGCAGTCTCTATGGCCAAGGGAACCCAAAGTAACATGTTCACAGAGTATCAATTTTTGTCTGACCAGAATTATCAGGGAGGAGAGATTTTCTGAGGTGGCTGAGGCCTGCAGATCAAGGCCCAGGGACTGACTCCTGTTTACAAATGTTCTTATCCTTTTCACACAGTAGGAGTTGCTCATTTGGAGTGCATGAGGAAGGCAGGTTGAGTTTCAGCAGGAAACAAGTGCATCTGCATCCTGAAGAGCAACACTCCATGCCCGCCATGCTCAGCACTTCCTCCCTGACGCCCATGCGCAGAGCAGATTGGACAATTCATTATATTTGTCAGGACTTGAAGACGATCTGAATGCAAGCTGCCCTGCTCTGAGATTTAATAGCCTTCAGGATAGCTTGCATATTTGTTATATTGCCACCTTTGGTATTTTAACATTTATTATCCTCTAGGGTCATAAAAATGTCTTGCTTTTTACATAGAGCACAGACCCAGAGCTTCTGGGCCCACTAACTCACTGGCATTTGAAGGGATCTCAGTGAAGTTTCGTGCTCTTGATTTGTAGCGGAAATGCAGCTCTGCTATTAAGTTGTTTGGCCCAGCAAGTTACAGTGAGGGAGCCTCCTCCCTCCCCACAGATAGGGTGGATGAGACATCAATATGAGCAAGTGTGCTAGCTCCTAGGCTAGCTCCTGTGTTTGTCCTAGCTAATTTGTGGAACAATGTATTTCCCTGAAATTGCTTTTGTTCTTTCTCTTTAAGTTAGATCAGAGAAGTTGAGAGCTGGTTTTTGCTTCATCTGAAGTAGAATTAAGGGTAGGGTAATGACTGTAGGACCTAATTTGTCATTCAGATGTCTGTCTAGTGCATGCCTTTTGTGCCTGTGTGAATGTAAATACTAATCTTTCAACATGTAAAAGAGAATCCAGGTGGCAAAAAAACCCAACAACAACAAAAACAACAACAAAACAAACCCAGACAACAAAAGAAAAAGGGTTATTTTGACTTTTGCTATTTCAGAGATTTCAGTTTATAATCATAATTTCTGAGCCTGAGGTGGGGCAGAATATTATGGTGGGATCTGTGTTTGAAGCAAAGCTGCTCCACTTATGATGGCCAAGAAGCCAAGAAAGAGAAAAGGAGCAAGGATCCCAGGACACGCTTGAAGGACATACCCCCAATGACTTATTTCTATAAACTAGACCCTGCCTCCCCAGGTTCTACCGTCTCCCAATAGCCATTAAGTTATGAATCTACCAATGGATGAACCCTTGATGAGGTCATCTCCTCAACTCTGAACACTGCTTTGGTGGGAACAAGCCTTCAACATACGAGCTTTGGAGGGCCATTTACTATGCAAACTTGAACAGAGTCCTTGAGGAAGCATAGATGTGTATGTACACCTTCACACACAAAGTGGTGACGGTTCAAAAACACGAGTCAGCTCCAAAATTGTAGGAATAACTTGCTTCAACACATTCATTCTTGTTATGGCAGAGTTCTCTGACACTGTAGTGAGAAGTCCTTCAGTTACCCACAGAAAAACCCAAGAGTTGCCATCCTGCGTTTGATAGAGCATGGGATAGCTTGGAGTTCAGGTATAACATGCATAGCATGTACTTATATATATTACTGCTTTAACCTTTATAATAACTTAATTATTATATAGATACTATCCATGCCTCCTATTTTATAGATAAGGAAGTAAACACAACTATTTGAATAATAAATAAAAAGTGTTTATAATAATAAACACTTGCCCAGGGCATAGTGTTTTCATATTGACCCATACAGCCTTTTGTACCCTATTGTCCTGACAGAAAAATACTGCAGGGATCTAGAGTCTTGAGCTTGAGCTTGAGCTTGAGGCTTGTCTTCTGGCTGCCACACAGGCTGCCACAGCTCCCTTGAATTAGGATGCCCATGTAATAATTCATTATTCAAATGTGTCACTTTTGAGAATAAAAGGGTGTTATTAATAGTTGCGTTGGTACAACAGACACAAATGAAACGGTGGTACAGGGCAGTCCAGCTCATATGGTCACCATCCAGCCAAAGGAAGTCCTTAAAACTTGCGCTCTCCTCTGGCTTAAATCTATTCTTAGAACAATAATACAGAGTTGAAAGGAGCTTTGCTTGGCATCTAGAAATAGCACATGCACACATGGGAAAGCAAAGGACGGAAGAGCTGCGAAGACTCCTTGAGTTCACCCCACTTCCCAGCTAGTAAGTTAGCTGCACAGTTTCAAGGCTCCTGGTAGAGGCTGCGTGACTCTGCCCCTGAGACAGCAGCTCACTGCTCACGTATGCAGAGCAGAGAGCATGCGCTTGTTTCATGTTGGCTTTTCTCAGTCCTTCCAGTCCATGATATGACATAAAGTGGCCCAGGTGGGTGCTGTTTATAAGAGGATTTGCTCTGCATCTGGCTTAGAGACCCCTGATATTTCACAATGGTTTGCAAGCAAACGCACAAGGCCTTGGCTCTAGGCAAAGTCATTATCTTTACTAAACTTGACTGCAAACAAGATAACCCTCTGCTCCTAAGAAAGGTGCTATCTTCGAAGGCTGTTTGTTCTGCCATTGAAAAAGGTGCTGGGTGCCTGCTTACAAGTGTGAGAGCCTTGAGCAACTGCTTCTCAGAACCAGGAGGGTTCAAAGACTATGTGGCTGAAATTTCTGCACTGAGTGCATTGGTTAGAAGGTTTGTAGGGATCCATCCAAACCAGAGACTCCAGGTCTGTTTTTATCTTGAGAAGAGGCTGAAGCCAAGACAGAGCAAGCGATGAGAATGAATGAACCGTAAACACACCGTTGTGTTTTCTCTTAAGGGCTGAGCTTTTATCGTTAAGACTGAAAAATTAGTTCTCTGCGGTGCTGCTCAGGGGTGATTGTTTTTGTTAGAAGATGGTCCAGATGATTAATGTGAGGGTGGATCCCTGTTAGAGCTATTTTAAACAAGATACTTTATTAATCCTCAGAGGATTTCATATACATGTACAATGTATTTTGATCCTATTCACCCTCCAGCTCCCCCAGGATCCATCCTTCCTCCCTCACTGCCCCCCGCCCCATCCAATGTGTGCTGCCCACGAGTGTGGGACCATCTATTAGGGCTATCAGGTGCAGTACTCTTAAAGAGAAAGGACTTGTCTTTCCTCAGCAGGCATTGACAGTCAATAGCTCCTCATTTAGGGGTGAAGACTCCTGAGGCCCCCACCCACTTCTGCATGGACTGCTGATTGGCTTGATCTTATGCGGGTCCCGTGCAGGCAACTGCAGCTACTGTGAACTCATGGTTGCAGAGGTCCTGTCAAATCCAGATGACACATTTCACTCCTCTTCCTGCCTCCTCTTCTGTGTTGGTCTCTGAGCCTTGGGGAGAGGGCCTGTGATGCAGATGTCCTATTTATGGCTGAGTGCTCCATGTCCTCTTATCCTCTGTGATCAATGATGAGTTCCTGAGTTGACCATTGTCCGCTGCACAGAGATGCCTCTGATGGGTCTGAGAGCTGCACTAACCTATGGGTAGAGAGATATGTATTTTGAGGTCAGTTTGATACTGTATGCGTTCAGCAAAATAATGAGGAGTGGGGTCTCAGGCCTATGAGCTCCTTGGCCATAGGTTCTTAGTCTAGAACTATTCTTAATAGATAGACTTCTCCTACTACTAAAAATTACCATGAGAATTATAAATTATCTGAAAGTAGAGGCCCAAGATGAAATACCACACTAGTCTAATTATTTTATTGAAAACACTGATATGTTTATATTCTTTTGGAGTGTGTGTATGTGTGTACCTGCTTATAACTTTTATTATCATTGTTATCATACTTTCAAACCATTTTTTATTTTTTATTAGGTTATAAAAAGTGGTTTTCACAAGTATTATTTAAGAATAAGTATCATTTTAAAAATAGGTAATATTATATTGAATACCAACATTTATTTAGTTTTTTGGACATTTGATCTTGAGTCAAGTGTATAATAAGATCACAGGCCTTGGAATGGATATTCTACTTTTATCATTTACCAGAGCTATGACTGTGGAGTAGTTAATTACTTTCTGTAGGCCTTTATTTACTTTACAGTAAAATGGGAAAATTGAATTTTTATAGGGTGATAGAAAAACTCAATGAGAATGAGATAGTACTTATAGATTATCTTAACAGTGCCTGGCACCTAAACACTATTTGTAGTAAATGCTTCTTTTATTACTATTACTTCCAGCTGCTTATCTTAATCCATGGTCTAAGACAGAAATAAGAATAATAGCTCGAAATGCCTGAAGCTGGTACTTTCTGAAGAACAGCATCTAAGCCGGGCATGGTAGCATGTAGCTGGAATTCCAGCACCTGAGAGGCTGAAGCAGGAGGATTACAACTGTGGACTCTGCATGTCCAGGTTTTGTCCTTCCAGCCCAGACAGAGGTCAGAGGTCAAAGTGTGGTCTAACCACATCACTTTCTGGAAAGCAGAAGGAGAGACAGAGCTTTAATTGGATCAATACTATTCTGCATTTTCTGCTAGGGAGTGGGTTCATATATTATTTATTCTAGATAAACAATTTTGTCCACCTGAAATGTTTCAAGCACAGGAGAAGTATACAGCAAGGAAATGGTATTTACTGACTCTCTGGGAAGCCGGCAAGCTCTGAAGGAGACAGACTGCCCAGGGTACTGGGATCTGGTATGTTAGAGATCAATTCCAATGGTCAAGTGAGACTTCAAGAAGGTGTTATGTAGCAGAAAGAAGGCAAACTGCTGTTCATGAATGGGGTCTTTATTTCCTATAAGGTGTTCAACAAGTTTCTCTCTCTCTTTCTCTCTCTTTCTATCTCTCTCTCTCTCTCTCTCTCTCTCTCTCTCTCTCTCTCTCTCTCT
>NW_021604579.1:12881331-12918929 GCF_004785775.1 Grammomys surdaster
TCTCTCTCTCTCTCTCTCTCTCTCTCTCTCTCTCTCTCTCTCTCTCTGTGTGTGTGTGTGTGTGTGTGTGTGTGTGTGTGTGAGAGAGAGAGAGAGAGAGAGAGAGAACAAATGGACAAACAAAGTGGGAAAAAGCCCCAAACACATGCAGTTACTGCAAATGAGGAAGCTGTTCCCATAGCATCTGATTTTAAAGGCAAGGGAAGGGCTTAATTGTCCTCCAGGCCATGGCTTCCAATTTAATTTATGGAGGGAAGGGCCAAGGAGGTAAATCTTTGTGTCATTTTCTGTGCCACCCAAAATAAGTCCATTAACCCACCTCTTATGAATGGAGGCGTTTTTTCCCCAGCTTTACATCCCCCCAGCCCTCTCCCACACCCAGCGTCACCCCGGGCACCAGCCCTGAGATCCCCAGGGCACAGCTGACAATAGGGGCATTCAGGAAGGCCTTTCCCAATGGGGGTAGGAAGCCTGTTTTATGCCCTGTTAATTACTGCAACAATTTATAAATTCATGACAAACATAAAGTCCTCACAGAGATTGGATTTCAAATTGTATTTACCTGTAACAGAATCCCTTTTGTTTGTGATTCCTGGATTTATGAGCTGTTGCACAACAAAATGGAACTGCCCCTTGTCCCCCTGGGGGTACTGGCAGGGGACCTCAAGCATGCCACAGAGACAGAAGCCCACTCAGGCTTGGATGCAGAGAATGTAATCTCCGGCTTCTAGTTCTTGATGCTCCTCTGTTTCAAAGTCTTGGACTTGGAGTCCTGAGGGGAGGGGAGGTCACTCTGGGTCAGGTAAATTTTCTCCCAGGAGTCAACTGACTTTGTGTCTTTGTGGGACACCTCTGCTCAGCATCTTTATCTCTGTTTGCATGTTCCAGAGACAAGGCAGCTCAGATTGCCACAGTTTCTCAGTCTCCAAGCTTACCTTCCCTTTGGACATAAGAATTACTTTCATGAAACCTTAGATGCAATGTTTTTGCATTTCTGCTTTAAAAAAAAATCACTCAATGATTTTTCTTTGCTTTCACAAGAAATGCACATCCCTGCACGAACCAGTAAGGTCCTGTGTGGGTCCATGCACAGGCTGTTCCTACTCCTGGTTTCTGTTCAGCTGTAGCGGCCTCTTCTCTTCTTGTTCTCTCTATAATATCAAGCTGTTTCAGTCACCATGTAGACCTGCTATGGGTACAATGACATACCCAAGATAATCAGTGGGAAAGAAGAATGGTTCCTTTAGCTCACAGTTTAGGAGATTTTGGCCCATAGGGAGGGAACTCTGTTGCTTTGGGGCCAGCACATAATGGTGTGGTGTGTGAGGCAGAGCAGACATTCATTTCATTGGGGGAGAAGTCAAAGAGAATGAGGTGGTGGTAGAGCACCACTATCTCCTTTAGTGTCATACTCCTAGGGACCAGGAGGCCTCCCACTATGCTTCGCCTCTTTATGAGATTGTCACCTCATAGTGACAGCCGTAGTTGAGCCTTTAACACACAAACTTTTGGGGGCCGTTTCAGATCCAAACTCCGGTATCTCTTTTCCATTAAACTCTTAACAGAAGAAGCAAAGACTCCATTTGAAGGCACCAAGTGGCAGTAAACTGTGGAAGTAAAAAGCTGAGGCCATCTTAGAAGGCAGCATGGAGGATGCAGTGTCAGAACTCTGAAGAGAGAGTGGACCTTGGTAACATGAAAGAAGAGAAGAAAGCTGGTTGGTTTCTGGGACTCTGGGAAAAAGGAACAGGGGCTTTTAAGAGAACTGGACTCTTGAGAGCATGAGAAAGGCCCTGCTATGCTCTCCAGAGACCTTGGAACTGTTGAAATGTACTGTTGAAAAGGAGTTGGTCTCATCTGACCTGCCCTAGAGGCAGGGAGAGGGAGCTGAGTCGGCTCTTATTTCCTCTGCACAGCCCCATTGGCTTTCTGTGAGTTTTCAGCTTCAGTAAACAGTGTCCATGGATGTGAAGGTGCTAACTTTATGAGTCTTGGCTTTTATTTTCCATGTGGTGTCAGAATATCCATCCTCTGTAAGATACATAGGGACACTGGGGGTGGGGAGGTTGCATCCATTTGAGCAAATCATCTTTAAAGAGCAGTTAAATTCTGTGGTAGTGGTGTGCTGGGACTTTCCAATGAGCCTATTAAAAATGCACAATGCAATATTTTTCTTATGACAAGAACTATCTGCATAGAGATCTGTAGAAAAGAGTACACACTTTAAGTCCACCAGCTTTTAGTAGTTCAGTACACTGGCCTCTCTGACCACAAGCAGAATGCTTTCTTCTGCTAGGTTTTGATGAGAGTCTCTGAATAGAAGGCTGCTGCTTGGAACTCGGGAGCATTTCGTTCACAGGCCTTGGGATCAACCACGTGATTTTTCAGTCTGTAAAGTGGAACCAACACTCACATCTGCTGCCATTGCTGCTTTGCATAGGAATGAAACAATCTAAGGACCGGATGGCTGTATTTTCTAGCAGAGAGTTAGGAGCAAAAGTTCCAGCCTGTTCAAGTTCAGGTGTGGGAGAGGGGAGTTAGGACATTTTTATCTGTAAATAAGAGAAGTTAGAACTGAAACTGATTAAACGATGAAAGAGCTGTATCAATGTAATTATCACAACGTGTCACTGAGGCAGGTCCCAGGGCTCTTAGCTCAGTGCTTTCAATATTATCAAAGAACCCCAGATGATTCTCAGCAGTCCCCAACATGTCTAATTTCCTGGCTTCCTTTGGTGCCGGACTCCCCTCCCCAGGATGTAGACACTACATAGGTGACCACAAAAGTATATGAGTGACAGTAAGAAGTGAGGACTGGCCTCAGGATTCTCAGCTGTGCTTCTGTATTGGCCATAATGATGAGGGCCATGGGTGTGAATTAGTTCCCAATGAGTGGCTATATCAGAAATACTTCAGTCTTTGATACAGACACTTCTGGTACACAAGGAATAGCCTGATCTTAGTTTAGATATGAAGTATGTTTCCCCACAAAGGCTCATGTGTTCAGCTGGTGGGGCTGTTGGGAGGTGATTTAGATCATGTGGTAACTAACTTCACTAATAGATTCACCCACTGTTGAGTTCATGGCTGAATGGCTATTTGGAAATAGGGCTTTGTTAGAAGGAAATAGGTCACCAGGGGTAGGCCTCTCTGCCTTCTGACCACCATGAGATGAACTGCTTTCTTTCTACATGCCTTTCTGACATGTTCTCTGTCTCACCACAGGCCTAAAAGCAGCAGAGTCAGCTGAAAGTAGACTGAATCTCTGAAGCTGAGCCAAAATAGACCTTTCTTCCCTTAGGTTAGTTTTCATTAGTCACTTGTCAGACCCATGAAACATGGAGTAACTGCAGTGCACAGGAACAAGAACAGCATCTTTAGAAGCAATGGCCACTTTGAGTTCAAAGTTGGCTCCACTTTGACTACACACAAGAATTTAGGCAGATTATTTGGCATCACATATTTAACCAGTCAAATAAATACAAATAGAAAAACTAATGAGCGCCTTTAAATATTTACCACCAAAAGTTGATGAAAGGTTCTGGCAGGCCCAAGCATAAGAAACATGGCTCTGGCAGCCCTTGCCTTTCCTCTATTCCCTCTGAGCTAGCCACCAAGATCCATTCCTTATTTAGCCACTTCTTCCTCCTGAGGTTGACTCCTAGGATCCAGCTATCAAAGTATTAAGTCCAGCATTTGAAGCCCCCCTTAGCTCATCTAATTAACAGGTCCAGTCAAAACCGACTCATCCTAACACAGGGTTTCCCCTTTATAAACCACCATTTGCCTATAGGCTACATCTGTCTCCTCTCTATCCAGAAGCAGCCCTTTGTCCTTCTGGGGCAAATACCCCTTTCTCCCTCTCCCCTGTTCCTTTCCCCTTCTCCCTCATCCTGTTTTCTGTCTTTGTTTCTTATCCCCTGCCTTTTGTCCCTCTGGGGCAAATAAATTTCCTTTGAGGTGTGAACTTGGTCTTGGGGTGTCCTGTGCTGTCTTTGAGGTCTCTTTCAGTTGGAACAACCAAATTCTCATGTATTATTAGTGAAAATATAAACTGCTATATAGTCTATGATGGAGATTCCATATCTACCAGTAACGGATGGTTATATCCATGATAAGATATCTTTTAACATGTCCGTAGAAATGTTCCCAATCACCTACACTAGAATCCACCCATATGCTCATCAGGAGAGTAGATAAACCCACTGAAGTATGATTGTGTCATCAATACATTGTCCTGATCCCCTCCAAGGTGAAATTGTTGTTCAACTGGTAAGAATATTGCCTGACAGACAGCCTTCAGCCTGTTAGCCCCTTCTAGAACGTCCTTAGCTGCAATGAACCACTTTGCTTAAGGGTACTCTTCCCAAGGAGCCCATTTCTCCCAGGACCACAAAGGCAGGTCATGTTGGCTCCTGCATGTATCAGAGATGGTAATTCCTTGGGTTGACATGAAGTTTTTCTGCAGGCAACATGGGCAACCACTTACCGAGAAAACTACACATTAGACAGTTCAGTTCAAGTGAAGAAGGGCAGAATAATAGTGACCCCTGGTTTTAGGGAGACTTCTGTGGTGCAGGGGATAGTTTAAACCTGACTAAAAGGGTAGTTTCCCCTTTATCTACATATATCCACATATGTATACCCATATTTAACATTTATTGTGTTGTAACTTTGTTTTGTACACTTGACAATGTTGTTAAAAATAATAAACTTTTAAAATCAATAATAAAACAGTCAGATGGAATTGTAGCTGCCTCTGTGTCTCACTAGTCTGCAATATTTCATATATAATGTTGATTGTCTTGGATATGTCTGTGAGGGTTCTTAATGAGATTATGTTGTATAACTTTTTCTAGAGCAATATGAGCAAAAGTGTCTGTTCATCCTATGTAAGACATTGACCTCAGACCAAAGAAGCAATCCAACCTAAGTCCCGCATGGTGGTGAATTCATAAATGTGTAGGGGCTACTTACAGAGGCATAGGTGACTCAAAGACACCTATATCACTGAGAATCCCATCCAGCATGGGTGGTCACTCATGAAAGCTGCCTCCCCAGAGCTCTCTGAACGCCTTTTAGGCAGCTCTACTGAAGTCTGCCCTCCAGGAGCAATTCGTAACTGCTGATTTTAATGGCGGGGAGGAGCCTCCTGAGTCTTGTAACTTTTTGAGCTTCCTGACTCTTGTAAGTTTGCCTTGTAAATTTCATTAGCTTCCTGAGTCTTATGAACTTCCTCCTCCCTTCAGGAAGGAATGTTTCAATTTGGAGGCAGTAGTTATACAACAGAGTAACTTTGATTTGATAAGATGAGAACTTTATATCATCCTCTCTAACATGAGAGTAGGATGGGGTCTTTCTAATAAGTTGAAGGTCTGCACAGGGCCAAAATGCTGGCTTACCCTCCAGTAGGGGAAAGCTCTGTGTTAGCAGGGCACATAGGCACTTACAGAAAACACTGACTTTTTGTTGTTGTTTTCTTGTTATTTTTGTTACTCAGGAGGCTATAACTTAACATAGTTAGTATTCCTGGCCTTAAGTGACTAGTTAGTAAATATTTGGGGGTTGTTAAGACACTGTTATCTCTCTGGTTTACTACTGATCTGTTGGGTAGACATGATTTTGAGTTTGTGTCCCTGAACTTGCTTATAGAACATGAATTCAAGGCAAATCGAACTTTAGCTTGATCTTGTAATTCTAATATGATTACTGAAAATGTACTTTGCAACCTACTGTTTGAATTTATGTCTATGCCTAAGTCCTAGAGTTGGGCTGGATGAAGCAACCCAGAAGAAGGAAAAGGGTCCCACATGCAGGCAAAAGAGCAGAGACAACCCTCCTTCACACCGCCAAGAATCTCATAAGAGCAACAAGCTACTTAGCCATAACATACATCCAGAAGACCTAGGGTTAAACCCCCTACAAGGCTCCCTGATCTCTGTGAGCCCTGTGGGTCCCAGTCAGATGACTCTGTGGCTGTGTTCTCACCATGTCCCCTACCCCTCTTCTTCCTCTTATTCTCCCTCCCCTTCCTCTGCAGGACTTCCCAAACTCCTTCTAGTGTTTGGGTGTGGGACCCTGCATCTACTGTCATCAGTTGCCTGATGAAGTCTCTCTGATGATGTGGGTCAAAAGTTTTGTAACTGGGTTAGAGTCACAGACCCTCTGCTTGAGACCTTGCCTGGTTAAGTAGATGGCTAGGTCAGGCTCTGTGTTCCCTATTACTAGGAATCTTCCCTAGGGTTAATCTCATAGATTCTATGAGTACTATTGCACTAGGTTTCTACCTCATCTGGGCAACATATTTAAGTATGTCTCTTGTCATCTTTTCTACTTTTTATTTTCTTTGGCATTCAGGGGGATTCCAGGATCCAGGTATTCATAGCCTTAAAGAAATAAGTTTTACCTACAAAGGAAATGACCCTGCCAGGCAGGTCCCACCCTTGATTTCAAGTCTGAGCATCATTTTTTCCAGGAGATGAGGAGGGAGGTATACATTGGCTCTTGTGAATTATCTGAGATTTTACCAGGGCAGCTGGGAGGGAAGACTGTAGCTGGTCAGAGGGCAGGATGGAAGTCACCATTCTGATATGACCTTAAAGTCTCATTCTGAGACCTTAAGACTAGAACAGGATCCTAGGTTAGGCTTTTCCAACCTGCTTTTGTGCTAGCCAAGGTAGTGAGAGATAGAGTCAGGTTTCAGTTAAAGACAAAAATCCCAGGGCAATGGGGAAGGAGGGAGTACTAGGCTGAAGGGAAAGAAGAACCCAAGACATTCTGTGTGTGGCCTTGTTGCTGTCACTCTCTAGTGACAGTCCCCAAAGAAGGGAACAGATCCTCTGAAGGGCTCATTCTGCTCTGCATTTTGAGACTCTAAGGAGAATATATTAGTCACTAATTCTGTTGCTGCAGCAAAATATTGGACAATAACCAAGAAGTTAATTCTGGCTTATAGTTCTAGAGAATGCTTTCTAGTATGGTATAGGGCAGTGGGCTGTGAGAAGCAGCTGGATACCTGGTCAAGTGCAGGCCTCGAACCCCAGAGACCATAAAGGGTGTTCAGCCTTGCTTCTGGGCCCTGGTTCCTTTCACTTAGGACAGCCCCTCCCAAAGAGATGTTTGTGTCACATAGCACAGGTAGAGGGCATGACTACAAGCCAAAGAGCCTCAAGAGATCTCCATATTAATGAGATACCTTAAGGCCAGAGGGCTTAACATTCCTTCCCAGACCCTCCTCTTACTTGCAAAAGGTATTTAACCGCAGGCCCACCCTGAGAACACAGGGTACAGCTTTATCTACTTTCTACCATGACAATGAACCTTTTAAGACCATGGATTACTTCTTGTATTTGGGACCCACCGTGGGGGACTGTGGAGAAGATCTTCATCTAATTATCTGCCACCTAATCTCCCGTGGAGGACTTCTCTGTGTTCCAGCCACGGAGCCCACCAACTCAAGCAAGCAACTCCAGCCAGCAGAGGCCCAGCCAATCGAGTTGCAGTGACCAAGAGTCTCATTTCCCCATGGGTACCGCTGGAGCTCCTCTTCTCTCCCTTCCCCCCTTTTCACTGCGGGTTGCTTTAGCCTGTAAGCCCCTGGTCTCAACCCTTCTGTGGCCTTTAAGTGGCCTCTGGGAGCCCAAGGGCTCGAGATCATCTGATTTCCATCTGTCTTCTTGCCTGAGGGTCTTCAACCCAAGAGTTCTGTCCCCACAGGACCTCAGACTGGGATTTCCCCACACCCAGAGTGGAGCTCTGTGGCTTCCCATAGCCTGGCATCTGCCTGGTGCTTCATGCAGTGAACTCAGTTGAATTCCTGTGCTTCTACTCCCTGAGCCATGGCTGCAGCCACCTGGGGTGGCAGACACACGGGACCCACAACTCAGCCCAACAGAACCCACACCCATGCGTGAGATACATCCCCACAGTATGTAATGGCATCATACCAGGAGTAGGAGGCTAGCTGATTATAGGAAATATTCCCCATAAAATCTCAAGCCCTACCTCTAGTGGTCCACTTCCTTTAGCAAGCCTTCCCCTCCTAAAGGTTCAACAACATTCCCAAACAATGCCACTAGCTAGAGACCAATTATCCGAACACACAAACCTATGGGGGATATTTCTCATTCAGACTATGATAGGAAGCTCAATAAAGTACTCTTAGGTAAAAGAACATTTAAATTCCTCTCTGTCATTTTGTCAGCTCTCTGTTCCTGGGAACATGATATGACCTTCTTGACCTTTTTGTGCTAACAGTAAAACACTACTAACAACTGGGTTTTGATGTAATCTGGAGTGCACCAATCAATAGCCCTCATGATGATTAATTGATTTGTCAACTTGACTGAATCATGAGGTACCTAGATATTGATCAACTATGTTCTTGGTGTGACTATGGATGGTGTTAACATTTGAGTCTGTGGGTAGAGTCAGGCCAATAGCTCTACAATATGCATGGGTCTCAGCCACTTGGGTTGGAGGCCCCAGTAGAACCAGAGGCTAAGGAGATCCTCTTGTTTCCCTGATCTTATCACTAGCTTTTATTGCCTTTGGACTTGAGCTGGTTCTTGAGCCTCCAGGCCTTTGGACTGAAACCTCACCATGGGCTCCACACAACCAGCTCCTCTTGGTCTCTAGGCTGCCAACAACAGAGCATGGGTCTTGTCAGCCCCAATCATTTCAGCCTGTTCCTTATACTAAATAACTATCGATTGGTTTCTTTGTGTCTATTTAATAGTCAGAATATGCACTGTCTCCCATGAGCCCATGTGTTGAACACTTGGTCCTGAGCTGGTGGCACTATTTTGGGAGGTAGTGGAAACTTTAGGAGGTAGGGATTCATTGAGGAAGTATGTCACTGGGATATGCCTTTGAAGGCTGTATCTGGTTCTCATCTGCTCTCTCCCTGCTTCCTGCCTGCCATTGGAGGGAGGAAGTCCTTCATTTCCTCCTTCTACATCACTTCTACTCAAGTGCATGGGACCAAGTGACCATGGACTGAAACCTTTGAAGCCATGAGCAGAATAAATCAATACTCCTATAAATTATTTATGAAAGTCATTTTGTCATGGTGATGAGCAACTGCCATACACGTTGTCTCTATTTATGTAGAAAACATACTCTTACTATCTTAATGTCTGTCTGTCTGTCTGTCTGTCTGTCTCTATCTATCTATCTATCTATCTATCTATCTATCTATCTATCTATCACCTTGGCTAGCATTGACTTCTTCCTATCTGCCTTCTTATATTTTCAAGAAAGTCTTCAGATTTTTCTTTTACTCTATTCTCAAAGCAGTGTCAATTTCAGGACTAACAAGCATCTCCAGAAATGGGATGCAACTCACTTGTCTAAATTTTACTGTTTCAAGTATCTTAATTATTATCTGACTCATAAGGGTATAATTATTCATATAAATGAAGTAAGTATAAGCTTAGTGCTATAGTGCAAACTTTTAATCCTAGAACTCTGGAGGCAGAGGCGGGTAAGTCAATGGGAGTTGGAGGCCAGCCTGGTTTACATAGTGAGTTCCACACCAGCCAGGGATGTATAGAGAAACCTTGTCTCAAAAATCAAGAAACCAAGAAACCAACCAACCAACCAAAATCCCAGCCGACCAGCAATAAAAATAAACGATAAAGAATCTCACTCCTTCTATAGTGTGCGGCATTCCTGAGGTATACCTGACATACAAGAACCTATTTCCTTGAAGTACACAATTTGACATTTTAAGATGTGTGCACACCTTTAAGCTATCAACACAATGGCTGTAAAGAACCTTCCCATCTCCATCAAAGTTTCCTCGTGCTTCATGGCTACTCATTTGCATTTCTAGTTTCATCTCATTTTCAGGTGATTACTACCTATCTGCCTTTTTTTTTTTCTCATTGTAGAGAAAAATTAGGGACCAGAAAGACAATAATGTGTCTTGCCCAGGTCAAGGCTGATACTCAGTGCATTAGTTACCTTTTTTGTACTGTGATGAAATACCATGAACAAAAGCAATTTACCAAAGAGTGTTTATTTTGGCTTACAGTTTTAGAGAGAGAGTCCGTAACAGCAGTGAAGCATGGAAGTAGGTAGGCAGAGTAGCGAACCTTTGAAACCATGAGCAGAATAAATCTTTCCTCCTATAAATTTCTCACTCAGACAATCACAATTAGTATCTTGAAACTCAGCCCAGGTTCATGCTGGGAGACCACCTTCAGTCCCCAAAATGGAAGAAGAGAGTGCCTTCAATTAGATACTTAACAGATATCACCTGGTGTTAAACTCCGACCATGTGCTTTATGTATGTACCTTAGTGCTCCCTTTGGACAGCAGACTCAGTAGCCCCCTTGGCTTTAGAAAATTCCTCTTTAATGAAGGTTTATATTCATCCATGACCTCTTTCTCAGCTCATATGTCCAAGTATGTTCTTGAATTCTCCACCAGATGTTGATTTATCTCAATCTGAACTTGCCCAACATATAATTTCACTTACAACCTGACTTCCCAGCCTCCACCTTATTCTATCTCAGTCTTCATTTAATATCTACCTAAGTGCTTAAGTAAAACCAAGTCAGATTCATCCCTTCTCCCCATATAGGATCATGAGCCCATCAACAAAACTGTCTTTGAGAAGGATCCCCAACCTTTTCTCTGCCCCCATGCCCATTGCCACCATCCTGTTCTGAGCCACCTCTTCTTTCAGTTGGTGTCCCACCTTCACTCTTGGTCTGCCCTTTCCCACACATCTGCTAGTGGTCTCCAAACAAAATCAAAGGCTTCTGACATGAATATCACATTCTCAGCTATTAAACTGCTGTGAATGGGTCTTGTGGGTCGTCATGCATCCCTGTCTAATCTCATCTTTTTTTCAATGTTCAGACATACCAAGTTTATGACCATCTTAGAATTTTGTAGCTTTTATTTGTGCCCAGAATGCTCTCCTCATCTTAATATGGCTAATTTCTATTCTTTCCTAAGGAACAGAAATGGTGGCAATAATCTCTGAAATCATCTGGTTTGCTTATCTGTCCTGGATGTCTTTTCCTCTAGAGAGTGAGAGCAGGAACCCATCTGTTTCACCCTCTGACCTACCCACCCATGGAACTACAGCTCTCTGAAACATACCTGGAACCTATCCATTCCCCAATACCTAGCTGTTGAATAAACAGCGGATATCACAATCATCAAAGCTGTTAACCATCTCTATAGTAAAATGCTTCTCTGTTGCTCTATAAAAATTTAATAACTCTTCCTAATTCTTTCCTCCCTCAGTTTTGTTTTGTTTGGCTTTGTGCTCTTCACAGTGATGAAGAGTTTAAATGTTTTAATTTCTTCACTTTTCTACTCTCTTGTGATATCTCCCCCTTGACAACCTACCCACATCTCTCTCTGTCATACACATGCCTCATGGGTTTTGTTGAGTAAACATAGAACAGTCGCCGCATTAGCCGATGTTTTCTTACCATATACCTCTCGTGTTTCAATAATCCTTACTTCACTCATGTTACTGTTCCCAACTTGGCATTCATCAGCCTTCTACATTTAACTCTAAACCACTACAAGACTGATTGTTCACTATCCTCTCCTATACATTCCAGCTTCCTCACCTTGACTCTTGTTTTAATTTAATTTGCATTTTAAGAGTTCTTCTTCCTGTAATTTCCTAAGCTCGAGGCATGGGCACATGCACTTTGAGTTCACAAGGTTCAGCAGTGTTTTCAGTAACAGCATCAGCAGCAGTATATATCCAATTCTCTTTCTAGGCAAAACGGATGTGCCAGGATCGTCACGAGCCTGTTCCCACGATGCTCACACTTTTCCTCTGGCTTTGTGTTTGTGAAATTAGCCAATTTACATTGCAGGACTCAATCTCTCACCGTCTGCAATTTCAAGGGCTTCAAAATACAAATGGTCCATTCTGTGTGTGCACAGTTTGCAGCTGGTCCCAGCAGAGACATCAGTGAAGCTGTCTGTGTGTGTCAAAACAAACTTCCTAATCAACAGCAAGAGGAGAAAGCTCTAGAAAGTGTGCTATCACCATTAAGTATTTCTGAAGTGACACATTTGCCTTTATTCATGTGTCATTGGCCAAAGGATGTCATATGACCACTACTCTCATAATGGAAGGCAAAGAACTGGAAATATTTGTGGTCCCAGGTGTCTCCCTGAGTCCTCCTTTAAAGTGGATTTTGAGGGGCAGGTGCTGTGAACATTCCTTTTGTGGTTCTGATAATGGAGGGTCCAAAAATGTCAGTTTAGTAGTGCAGGCTAGCCCCGGGTGCTGGCTGTAAGTCTGCCATCACTGGCAGGCAAACACACACATACCAGGGTAATAAATTTTCAGGGGTGGAGGGAGGGAGCAATAGGACATATGATAGCTGTTTCTGAAGTGACATATTTGCCTTTATTCATGTGTCATTGGCCAAAGGATGTCATATGGCCACTACTCTCATACTGGAAGGCAAAGAACTGGAAATATTTGTGATCTCCTGAGAAGACCACTGAGTGAGAGGAGAGGCTCACTCATTGAGAGTCTCGATGATGGGCAATGCAGGTTTTCTACAGGCAAACTCTGTGCCAAGCCCCATGCAAAAGCACACAGAAGAATTGTGTGTTCATGTAGCCTCTCTTTCCCTGGCCCTCAGCGATGCTCATGTCACAAATGGGCAACTGTGGCTCAAAGAGAAGGTGAGTCAAATGGAAACTTGATTGGAATGTGGCCTGGGTAAACCACATGTGTGCTGCAGGGCAGCACTCCGAGCTCCTTCCAGATGGCTGTTTACTGGTGAGCTGGGTTTTGAAGGACAAGCCAAGTAGCTAGAGTGGACTGTCTAAACCTGAGACACCAGCAGCAGGACAGACAGGGAGACAAGTGTAAATGAGAAAGAAGAGGTAGGGACCCAGTGACTGGATTATAAAACTGTACATATGCACCTTATGGTCACAGATGAGATTTGAAAGTCAAATGCATGCCAGTGGGTAAGGCTCTGAAACTTGCAATCTGTGGGAGCTTTGTTAAAGTTACTCTCTCTCTGAACCTTAGTGTCTGGCCAGGAAAAATCAGGTGAAATGTTCTTTGTGACTCTCTCTCTCTCTCTCTCTCTCTCTCTCTCTCTGTGTGTGTGTGTGTGTGTATACATGTGTGTATGTGTGAGTGTGACTGTGTGTGTATGCATATGGTATATACAGTGGTTTGTGTGCTATGTATCTATGTATGTGTGTGGTTTCTATGTAGTGTGTGTATGTGCTGTGTGTGACTGCATGTGTATGGTATATATCTGGGACTCGTGTGTCTGAGTGTGTATGTGTGGTGTGTCTGAGTGTGGTATATGTACAGTGTGTGAATATGGTACGATGTGTGTAGTGTGTTGTGTAGTATATGTATGTTCTTACGCTTAGTTGAACAAGTATGTGTGTAAAGCACACACAAAGTACTTAATGATGCTAATTCCTGTCTGTTATTTTCGGGAGCTAGCACTGGCGGGCTGGGGCAGTGGTGGCTGGGGATGGTATAATGGAGGCTGGCAGTGTTTCAACAGCTCCTGAAACTCCAGGTTTCTTCCAGTCCTGACAACCTCTTCATCATGTTTGCAACTGGCCTCGGGACCATTTGGTGTTAATTACAGCAACCCAGGCTTCTCTGTGTGAAGGAAATCGTCCCTCATTTCTCTCATTAAAGTAAAATATGACCCGTTTTTATGCCTGCGTATTTAGTTGCTGAGATTATGAGAATCATCCTTTCTGTTTACACAGAATGGAGAAACGCTACACCAGGAGGGCGCCTGGCCCTGAGCCTGGGGAATAGAAAGCAGATGTTGTCCTCTTGGCCCACCCCTCCAGCTGCGCTCCTGTCTCTTCCTCTGTCTCTGCATCTCAGCACAGTACTCATTTCAAAGCAACTCAAAGGCAGGGGCTGTGAGAACACACTTAGGCTGTGGCACACTGAACCACGTGCCAACATTCATAAACAAGCTCGTCCTCAGAAACTGGGAGGGGGGATCTTCTTGCTACTAAACCCTCTTTTGCTGATCACATTTAAGGTGGACAGCATGTTTTGATACACAGATAGGACAGAGATGTGGTTACTATAGTCAAGCAAACTCACATATCCACTGACCTCGGGCAGATACCTTTTGTTTATAGGGTGTGAGCACTGAAACCCTGTTAGAAAGTTTCTCGAACACTGCACAACCCATGTCTATAAACTCTCTTCCTTATGTTGTAACTACATCTCCAGACTGTTTATCCAGCACACCTTTAACTGTGATCTCTGACCTCTGACCTCTGAACTGGACCTCAGTTTCAATTCCCTTGCACCAAAGTCTTCCTTTTGCCCTAGGGTGAGGGCAGACAGCAAGCCACACTCACCACAGACATAGCTGTAGCTGTCTATGGGGCACCTGCAAGGGGATGAGTTGTCTCACCTATAGCACTAGCAGCATCTACCACAAGGTAACTGTGGGGCCCAGAGGCTTGAGATTTTGTGCAAGGTCAGTTAGACTAGCAGGTGATGGGGATTTGGGAAGATCTTAAGCAGAGAGTTAAGTATGTGAGACAATGGTTTTGAAGGTCTAGTAATAGTTTGGACAACAGATAGAGAAGAAACCAGGGTGAAGAGGCCCAAGACCAACTGTCCTAAATGTGCAAATGAGGTAAGGAAGTCTTTGACTTCTTTTCACCGTTACAGGAGGGCATTGGCTAACAGATCCGCCTAAGGGTTAATTCTCCATGACTTCTCCTTTAAAAAACTAGACAACAAATGTTTTGGTCATAGGATTCATATGGTCTTGGTCACAGTCAACAATACCAACCCTAGCAGTCAAAGACAAGCAAGGGTAAAGTGAATGGGCAAGATAAGAATAAATAAAACTTTATTTACAAAAACAAGAGCTTGATGCCAGTCTCTACTCTGGGAGAACGTACTTTTGTTCTGACATGTTGTTTGCTATCAGTTAAGGTTCACACTCTGTGACATTATATGTTGATTTGTGGATTAGTGTCTGATTTGGATGCAAATAGCTTTTGTCTTGTAGAAAAAAAAAACAACAACAACCCAATAACTCCAAATGTTGTGGTCTTAACTATCCTGAAGGTTATTAACCAGTTCTGTATCTGGCAAGAAATCTTCCTCACGTTCTTACAGCAGTTCTTATGTAATAATATAAACAGCCCTCCCAGCTCCCTCCACTCCAGCTCTGCCATCTGGCTGCTCATTAATGAGTTAAATAAATCTTTAACACATGTTCACTTTTTATTTGTATGACTGTCATTTCATCCAAGTGTCTGGAAATTATAGTGTTCAGGGTAAAGCTGATGGAAGAGCCCAGGAAAGGTAAAGAGGTAGAAGAGAAGGAGAAGCTGGAGATGGAGAGTTCAAGACAGATAGCCAGAGATGGAGAGCCAGAGATGGAGAGCGGCAGAGAACAGAGACCAGGTAGTCACTTTCCTGTTCATAAAGCACAGAAAACTGCCATGGAAAAAGTCTCTTATATTCTGGAAAGTTCTATAGTACTTTCAGTGGTCTGCAGTGTAACGAAGGCTCTCTCAGGCATGAGACTTCTCAGTCTAGAAGTCTTCACCGGATCACATCCGTCACCATTTTGTGTTGGTCGTTTCCGGCTCTCCGAAGCTATTTGTTGGATGGATAAATAAACAAATGAGTTGAGTCTTCAAATTCTATGTTATGTCTTCTTGCCTCTAGCCCCAAACATGGCTAATGGTCCTTTCTCTGTGCCACCTCCACACATGAACATGTTACTGCTCTTGTCATGTTGCATGGTAACACTTGTTGCTGTGAACACTTCAAGGGTCCAGAGTTTGTTTCAGGCAAGCCACCTCCACCAGTGCTGTGGGGCAGAGACAGAGTGTGCTCAAACTATTGATTGAGCTGAGTGGGGCTCTGCCGAGGAACAGTGAGTTCTACCCATCTCTGGACAGTCTTCCCACCTGGTTCTCTGGGCTGCCCATCCATTCTCAAATACAGCATCATTGGCTCATTAGAGATTCTATTATCTTTCATCTTGATAGGCTGGGATCACTTGACAATTTGACATGAACCTTCAAACAAATAATTTCCGGCAGCTGAGGGACTTGCTAAGAAGGGTCTCTCTGTACCTATCTTGGGACAGGGCTTGAGGAGACACCGGTTATTGACACTCCTTTCCCAGCAGAGTTGTGTGGTTACAGGGAGCAGAGCCCTCACAGTGTGCTAAGCTTGAGCTTCATACTTGGAGGACACAAAGGGAGGGAGAAATGTCCTGACTTTCATGGGGCTTGTCTTTGGAGAAGACAATATACAGTATTATAACTGCCTACAAAAAAAAAATATCACTTTTAGGAATGTATCCATTGATTCTGTGTATTTACCTAACATTTACAAACATTTACAATTGTTTGGTTTGTTTCTTTTTTTAAAAGATTTATTTATTTATTTATTTATTTATTTTATGTGTCTGAGTGCTCTATCTGCCTGTACATCTACATGCCAGAAAAGGGCATCAGAACTCATTATAGATGGTTATAAGTCACCATATGGTTGCTAAGAATTGAACTCTGGACCTTTGGAAGAGCAGTCAATGCTCTTAACCGCTGAGCCACTTCTCCACTCCCCCACCACCACAGCTACAATTGAATAGCTATATAACCTAAATTCAGCACAATGACTGTCAGGCTTATCACAGGACAGAGTGACAAGTGCTCTGTGGCCAGAAGTCAAGTGACCTCAGTTATGGTTTGAATTTGAAGTCTTTGTCTTAGTTCCTGTATTGAACGCTTGGTTCCCAGCTGGTGGCATTAGGGAGGTAGGAGGAGCTTTAGGAGTGGACCAGGTGGAGGAAGAGAGTCACTGGAGGCGTGGCTTTGAAGGTCACTGTGGTGTCCAGACAACTCTTCCCTCCCTACTTCCTGTCCATCACGGGTCAAGGGGGCTGCTCTCTATATGCTCTCAACTAGCATGTTTGTTTGATTCCCAAGCACGTGGGGTCAAGAAAATTACGTGGTGAAGTATCTGAAGCTAGGACAAATCAAGCCCTTCTTCCTTTAAGCTGTTTCTGTTAGAAGTTGACTGCAGAGCATGCCATGAACAGGGTAAGGTGAGGCATGTGTCGGGAAGCTCTTTGCATGTGGGAAAGGTGAATGCAAGACTATGCTGTTTGCCCGTGCAACTCTAGAAAGATCCATGTGGATTCAATATAAGGTGAGAGCAGAGGTGGGCTAGATGTAGCAAAATTAGAAAGTCATTGTTTTACAGGTCAATTAACTGGTTATCTTCACAATGATATGTCGGGGAAAGCTTAGAATGCTCACAGGAGCAATAACTCAGTCTGAGGACAGCAGGGAGACTTCCTGGAGGAGGTGATATTTAATGAGGTTTTAAGAGCTTTGACATGGGCCAGATATATTGAGTGGAATGCTTCAGGTAACCTGAAGTGCCTTGAAGGGCTCATCAAATCTTAAAGAGTAGGAAGGAACACTTGAGGGTGGTAACTTTGAGGTGTCAGGTAGTGACACCTCAAAGTGGAGGAGAGGGATTGACATCAGTTTTTAATGTTACTAGTTGTGGCCTGTGGACATATGCCTTGGCTTTTCCACACCCCAGCACCTAGATGCATTGGCACATGCAGTCTCTTCCCAATCCTGCCTGAGTTGAGCACTTGATACCCAATTCCTAGGCACAAGTCCTAGAACAGCAATTCCCTACCTGTGGACCATGACCCATTTGGGGTCTCATTTTAGATACCCTGCTTATCAGTTACTTATGTTATGATCCACAACAGTAGCAAAATTATAGTTATGAAGTAACAGCAAAATAATTTTATGGCTGGGGGTCACCACAGCATGAGGAACTGTATTAAAGGGTCGCAGGATTAGGACGGTTGAGAGCCACTGATCTTGATCTTTAGCAACATTTCTGGTCACAGCCTGTGAGTGACAGATGGCAGTCTAGGCCATTGTCTCCTCTTTCTGGTTCATCTCTACGATGAGTACTGAGGATATTGGCCTCTCTATAGGGAAGTCACTGAGTGAATGTGTGTTATTCACATGATCTTGGCCATGCCAAGGACCTCAACCTCAGCCCCATGGGAATGGTGCAGCATTCCCCAGTGAGGCTCAAAGAGATGGCCAAGTCTGCCTCTGGTCTAGGCATAGATATTGACAGTCTATGTAAAAAGTGTCCACCACGTTTTTCTCTTCTGGGACATTTACAACCTGAGGTCTACTCCCTTGTAGAGATTGCTATAGTTAAACGTGCCTCTGGGTTCAGCTGTGTGCAATAACTCCACAGTCCTGTCTAACTGTATATGAAAACACATCGAGCTTGGAGGGAGCAGGGAACTGTAGCTTCTCCATCCCAGAGTTCAGTCCACCCAATCCCAGCTTTCCCATGTATGGGTAGCATTTATGTGCTGGTCTTTCCCTCATTCCCTTACCATCCTAGTCAGGTCAACTGGAGCAATGCCAAGATATGACATCTCACAGATGACCAGGAATGCAATGACAGTGGCCTGCCTCTTACAAAGACTCAAGAGATCTCAGCCATTGCATAGTAATGGCTCCCCTAAGTCCCCAAACCCAAACCCTGCGCAGAACCTGGTGAGTCTATGGACACAGAAGTTACCAGCCATTACTCCTTGGCAAGCATCCCAAGCAGCTATGCTGAAGGATGTGGCCCGGCTCTTGCAGACGTAAGATTTGTAAATTCCACCTCTTCTGAGGAGTAAGGATGCCCAGTTTGTGTATGGGGATTGACAGGCTCACAGTGAACATCAGCCCCCTGCCACCCCAAACACTCTAAAGGCAACCCAGCAAGCCTAGTCTCACTTCTCATTAGAGCCGCGGTTGAGTCGTTTATAAAGTTCAGGTAAGTAGCAAAAATTGAGCCAGGGTTTCTGGTGGGTAAAACAAGTTTGTGGTCTAGCATATGCTTTGGTGATTAGGATACAGTATGAAAAGAACTGTGATTCAGCCCAAATCCTGGCTCACTGAGCAGGTACAAGAGAGGCCCAGACCATTCGAGAATGACCAAATGCCCCTTGATTCAGAACCCAGAAAATCAAGGAGCTATTGGCCAGGTGGGAAGAAGCTTTCCAGGCCTTGGAAAGAACAGGCTTGTGGCACATTTAGAGTCAGTGGTCTTCACTGCATAGACAGGAAACGGTGGTGGGCAAGGGGGTGGGAGCAGGCATGAGAGGGGCACACACAGTAGTGATTAGAGCCAATTTAAAACAGGCAAAATCCTTTATCTTTTTTCTGGAGTCAGGCCATTGTCTCCCTGTAATCCACAAATGAGGAGAAGGAAGCCATCAGAGAGTGCAAACTCCTTTTAACCAAGCTTCTGTGAAAGGGTCCAGATGGTTCCCTGCTTAGGGAGGGTCCCGTGTCAGGTCTGGAAAGTATCCAAGGAACATCTTTCTAGGGGGGGCTGCAAGGCAAGGAGCCTGCGGCTCCTCACCTCTGGTCACCCTGTCCCACTTGCTTTATCATTTGTTTTGTGTCCTCTTAATGTCTCTCACCTCATCAGTCACTCTAAGTACACACAAAGGGTGGTCACTCTGCCAGGGAGACCCCCAATCCTCAGTGCTAACATCACAGAGCCTGTTTGTCTGATGATCTGGGGAAGATAAGGGCCATTAATGCCTTGCTAAACTATTGGAACCCCAAAGCAGGCCTCAAGTCCTAGACCTCAGATCTGGGAGGAGCCACAGGGATTCAGGCTGCTTTCAAGGTGACTCACTGTATTTATTTAGATGTATTTGTATAGGAAAGTCCTTGGATGTGTGCCACCAACACAGCAGGTGCTGTGTAAGTGGTGGCTATTGCTGTTATCAGAGCTGTCACAGCTATAGGTGGAGAAGCAGAGGCCAGGTGAGGACTGGGGACAGGCTGAACTGGGGCCAGATATAAGCAGACTTGGGAAAGCTCTGGTTTTCTTCACTCCCAGGGACTAGATTCCAGGTTAGTTCAAGGAAAACAGCAGGAAGCATTTTATCTGAGGGAAGCAGGGACGAAAGCTGTTTTTTTTTTTTTTTAATAAAAATCAACTTTATCTGATCACATTCCTAAACACCACCACAGCATAGCCATTCTCTGCACAAGAACACTGAGCAGGTACACGATACACCCTAGAGACCATGTCTCAGAGATGCACTAGCAAACCCCTGCAGGCCTCTGGGTGGGCACGGGCGTCTGATTGATGGGGATGTCTTATTGAAGCTTATCTTCGAGCCAGTGCCAGCCTTCCTCTCTCCCCAGAATGAGGAATGATTGTTGAAAGAGTGAGAGAAAACCAGTGGGCTTGAGACCTGGATGGGGCTTGGGGGGGCACAGTTCCAGCTAGAGGGCTGATGGTGGGTGGCCAGCTCCTGGGAGGCACAATGGTCCCTCAGGGATTATCCATTTGTCTTGTCTTTGGACATTTGGGATAAACTTGTACCTGTCCCTGGCTCTGTGAAGTGCCTATATTATCTTGCTGTGAGAAGAATGTTTAAATAGAAGCCAGGAAGTCAGACTGTGAGTGTCTGTACCAGTCTGGGAAACCTGAGCCATGGTGTGGGCCCCTCGTATCTTCTGAGCAGGGGGTGAAGCTTTGGGGAAATACTAGGATCTGTAATACCAGGCCTTAGAGTTCTTTCTGAAGATTCTTTGCTAAGTCTACTGTATGGGAATTAAAGGACAGTTCTGTTTTCCTGGAGACATGTGGCTTACAAAAGGTCAGAAACATAGTGGCTTGGTCAAGGGCCATGCCTGGAGCCAGAGTTCAGATTCCAGCCTCTTGCCTTTTTCACTAACCATGTGACCTTCAGCCTGCCTCTTGGAGCCTGAGGACCCACATCTGAACAGTGTTGTTGCTCTTGAGAGTTGATGTGAAGCGATGAAGGCATTGCAGGCATAGAATAGCTCCTGGCCCGTAGGAAGCCCCATGTGAGAGCCGCCATGATTGGGATTATTTAACACCTGTCAGATCTTTTCTGAGTCCTCCCTACTGAGCCTCCTTAGACTGGGTTTGGCTGAGGGGTGAACTCTGGGGACTCACTCCCTAGACTGATTTCTCCTGGGCCCTCACCCATGCCAAAATTTTCTCAGTTCCACCTGAAGTCTCTTTCTGGAACGTCTCTCTCCTTCCCATAGGAAGGGGAGATGGGGAGATTAATGAGGTTTCTTTCTGGCCATATTCTTTTTTTTTCCTATGAGAAACTGCAGAGCCATCTGCCTTTCCTCTGAAGGTGGGCCGGATGCTTGCCTGTATGAAATGACCCTGTGCACACAGGCCCAGGGCAGCCTCTGTGTTTAACTATAACTACGTGTCTTGGTTTTTGGAAACTGCACAGTTCTAGAAAGTCTTGACACCTTAGGGAACTTCATTTTTTCCCCTTCCTTTCAGTCCTTAGATCTTTGTGTAGGCAGATCAGGAAATGGCATTGACAATAAGGGGAGATCTGCTCACAGATAGATAGAGTTCTGTGGAGATCAGGGCCTTGGCCAATGCCCTTCATGAAGGCAATACTAACCTCCCTGGTGCTATCATAGAAAACAGAGCAAGTGTAAAAGACCAAACAAAGTTACAAGTAAGACACATTTAAAGTTGAACACTGGCTACCCCTCTTTTAATACTGACACACATGTCTGGGAATGCATATATCACCTCCTTTGGAGCCCACGTGTAGCTTCTAATGAGGTCCTCTGGGAGTATGACTGTGGCCAAGGCTGTGGGTTCCAGCTTTGCCAATGCCTCTGCCTGGGCATAGTCAGCCTTTGGACAGGGCTGTGTCTCTAGTCCTAAGGGCTGAAGCAGCCATACTGAGCAGTCTATCTGAGAGAATATTTACATTCATTTCTTCATCCAGAATGCTCAGCTTTCCCTCCCTCTGACTTCTCTCATCTATCAGATGGCAGGCCCTCCAAGCCTCCTCCTCATAGAGGCTAGAAATTCTAGCTGCCTAGGGCTCTAGAGGCTCAAATATAAAGGGGTAAAAGACAGTACCTGTGGAATATCACTGTTAGGGTACGGGTGAGTGAGATCTCTGTATCCTAACTTACAAATGCCTCAAATCCCAAGACTGGTTCTGATGACAAATCAGAAAACTCAGAGCCTTCCTTAGAGCCAGGCACATAGTAGGTACGCACGTGAATGAATCAATGTATAAAGTAGACCTGAACTTGGCTTTGATGTCATCTTTAAGCAACCCCAGCCACCTGTTCTTCCCTTAGTCACACTCCTGATTCCTCTTCCTGACTGCTCTCCCTTCTTTGCTTATAAGCACAAGGGCTGGACTTGTGTCTTGTTTCAGTATCTTCAGCACCCAGCACATAGTAGGCCCTTAACAAACACTAAAGGAAAGGATGTATTATGTGTTCTACCTGCTACTCATCCAAGCCTGTGATTTCGAGCAAAAGAATTAGATCATGGAACTCTTGTGGTCTGTCTCAGTCAGTCATGCCCCTCCTCACTGCACACAGCCTGTTACGTAACCCTGGGCAGCACAGAGAAAGCATCTTGGAAAGAATAAGATGGGAGTGATCTGTAGACGTGTCAGCAAGTATTGGCTGAGATATGGTTTGCAGAAGATGGGCCAGTTCTTTAGAGGACAGAACACAAGCACATTGGTCTGGAATAGTCATTGTTTTCTTGCTCAGCCTAGAGTTATCGCCTCCTTCCTTCATATCCCTCCTCATGGTGGGAGGAGCTAGGGGCTTGTTCAAGGTTAAATGGAGCAAGATGTTAGCTGGAGGTTTCACTTTACAGAAGAGGACCTAAAAGGCCAGAGTTCAGGTAATTGTTCAAGGTCACATGACTAATCAGCTCTTGTACATTTAGTTCCATGGCTGAGCACAGAGAGTGCACCTCCAAGGCTCATGTTGGAATACTTAGTTGCAAGCTTGTAGCACTATTTTGAAGGCTATAGAGTCTTTAGGAAACAGAACCTGGCTGCTAGAAGCAGGTCACTAAGGCTGGCTTAAAAGTTAGAGCAACTGCTGGTTCCAACTGGTTTTCTTTGCCTCTTGGCTGCTTTCCTGGCATTCTCCAACTGGCATGAATTCTGCTATGCCTTCCCCTCCATGGTATAAGAAACTATCTGAAACCATGTGCCTCAGTTTAGGGTTTCTATTGTGATGAAACACTATACTGAAGGCAATGTGTAGCCTTACAGCTTGTAGTCTGTCATCCAGGGAAGTCAGGGCAGGAACTCAAGGCAGGAGCTGATGCTGAGGTCATGGAGGAGAGCTGCTTACTAACTTGACCAGCATGGCTTTCTCAGCCTGCCTTCTTATACCACTCAGGACCACTTACACAAGGATGCCACCACCCACAAAGGGATGGGTCTGCCTGCACCAATCATGAATCAAGAAAGTGTCCTACAGATGTGCCTACAAGGCAATCTTACAGAGGCGTTTTCTCAGTTAAGATTCCCTCCTTCCTGATATATCTAGGTTTGTGTCAGATTGACAAAACCCAACTAGTGCTCCTGATCCCAAGTATGTTCTTCTTTCCTTACTGTTGTGGTGATGAGGGAGGGGGCTAACGCAAATACTTAGTGTGCTATGGCCACCGATACAAGCACCCACTGCACATCTAACCCTGGCTGAAACCAACCGAGTCTTATGTTTCCAACTAACAGAGGGAAGAGCAGAGACTCAGTGTGTGTGAGTAGCTTGCTACCTGCTACATGATTGGCTCAGGTGGAGCTGGAGCCTGTAACAGCAGAAGGCACTCACTGGAATTACATCTGACACCTCCAAAATAATGCCTGTCTTGACCTGCATAATGGTAACCTCTGCTCAAGGAAGCTCGCCCAGTGATTGTGATGCAGCTCCCTACCCAAGACCTCTAGCTTACAGCAATCATCTTCTCTGAGCCCCCAGCTTTCTTACTTAAAAAAAAAATGGGGGCCACTGGGACCTAAGGATCTTTGAAAGGATCTAAAAAGGCTTAGGTCTGTGAAAGAGCCCTGTATAGTGCTGTGTGCAGGGGGTGCTTACTAATTGCCTACTTCCTTGTCCCAGCAACCAAGAAGTGCCTGGAGGGCCTCAGGTCCCTTGTGTGTGTACATGACCCCACTTTGCCAAAGACCCAGAACACTGTTTTCTGGGCTTTGGGGTTCAGTTTCCTGATTGTTTGTTATTATTCTTAATAGAATTCAGGAGAAGGCCATGAGTGAGCCAGACATCTGTGATAAATCTGCTGGAGTTTTTACAGGAAAGACTTCCCAATTTCACTGTAGTCTATATTTCTTGCTTTTCTTTCCAGCTACCACATGGGGAGGAAAATATCTTGCTTGAATTGAGGAAGAAAAAGCAACCAGCAACAACCCAGAAAACAACAGCCTGTTGATGTCTGATGGACATCAAACTAGGAAGTAGTAATGTCACGTACAGCAGAGCGCAAACACATTTGGGATTCTCTAAAACAGCCATCTGCAAGGCCAGACCAGGCCAGGCCAGGCCAGGCCAGGCAAGGCAGTCTTTGTTGTAAGCCCTGACGTTCCAGATGTGCTCTCAACTGCTTCATGTGTTACCTTATCGGAACCTCTTCTACTGGGGCAGGAGTTGATTGCAGCTATCTTACAGAGGAGGAAACAGAGGCTCAGAGAGCTGGTTTGACAAAGCTGAGGCGTGTGTATGTGTAGGGGCTATGCCCATTTGAGCTGGCTGCAAAGCCTCAAGTTTTAGCCCCATCAGTGTCTGCTCAGTTCTTTTGTTTGCCTTCACTATTTACCAAGAACCTTAAATTAACTTCATGGTAAAAGCAAAGAAGCTTTACAGAGGCCATATCAAAAAACAGATAAAAGTGTGATTTTATTTCTGTGTTTAGTGTCTCCAGGGCCTGTCACCGTGCCTGACTCAAGTTCAGTAAGTTGATGACAGACCGCACACAGACATCAACCCGCATCTACCAGCATTTTCTATTTGCTTTTTTTTGTTTGTTTGTTTGTTTTTGAATTTTAGAACTTTGTACAACAGTGCTGCATCCATATCACTCAGTACTCTGTTGCTTTCCCCCTCCCAGCTCTTCCTGAGATGTGTGTGTGTGTATGTGTGTATGTGTTCATGTGTATGTTTATGTATCTGTGTGTGTATGTGTGCATATGTGCATGTGTGGGATTATGTATCTGTGTGTATGTGTGTCTGTGTGTGATTATAAATATGTGTGTGATTATGTATCTATGTGTGTATGTGTGTGATCATGTATACATGTGTCTGTACATGTGTGTATGTGTGTGCATGTGCGTATGCATCTGTGTGTGTGTTTGTGTGTGTGTACACACATGTCTTTTTGGCTGACTACTTGGGATTGAATACCCTATGAGGGAGCTCATCCCTGACGGAGTAGATTCTTCCTCTCTCAGCAGACACTGATCACCCATAGCTCTTCAGATTGGGGTGGGATCATGTGGAATTTTCCCTGTCTACCTTGGCATGTCAACTACTGTTGCCGTTATGCTGTTTTATTTTTTTCAGAGTGCTATAGTATTGAGAGTTCATGGATACAATGTCCCTAATGCATTTTTATTTTAAATTGGTGGATACTAATTCTATATATCTGTGGGGTACAGTGTGATATTTCAATACATGTACATAATATGTAATGATAAAGTCATGGTAATTGATATTCATCATCTCAGATATATATACTTGTGTTAGGAACACTCAAATTCCTTTGTAGAGGCAAAAAATTTTGGAGATAATTAATTATTGTTACTCACGGTGCTATAGAATATCACTTGTCCTTTATCCAACTGTACCTGATAGTCATTCTTTCCTATGTATTACTGTTCTTACAGGATAGTATTCACACACACACACACACACACATATGCACACATATATACACACACACACATACAAACATACACACATTTATACACACAGATACACATATACCTACCTACATACATACACACTATCTCCATGTGTATGGAGCACAGAAGATGATATGAAGGCAAATATTGGAGGGATGAATCTTCAGGTCCAGGATTACTGAGATCCCTAGCTGTCACTGGAATCCAGTAGAGACACATGGGATTTTGTTTTACCCTCAGAACCTCAGAAAGGAATCAACTGTGCCAACACCTTTGATTTCATGCTTTTGGCCTCAGGGCTGTGAGCAAATAAATTTCTGTCACTGAAGCCTGGAAGGTTTTGGTAATTTGTTATAACAACACTTGTTTTCCAAGAAACCAACAGGCCTGTAATACAGGGATTATTTTTTACTCTTCAGAGAAGAAAACAGTCCAAGAAAAGGTTTATGACATTGTCCAAGGCCACAGAACCAGCACAAGCTTTAGTCTGGATTCTTCCCAGTTCCAGGACTGGCTTCTCAGGCAAGCAACCTGTACAGTTGCCCACCCAGGTCCTGAGTGAGAGGCTCATGCTTCCTCTAATGGACAGGTCTTCCCACATTGAAATCCTTAATCCATTTTGGACACGGACCTTGCACTTTGATTCTGCACTAGGCTTTGAAAGTCCCACATCTGGTCCTGAACTGGCCTCTCTAGCCCCCAGATCTCTGCTTCCCCCCTCATTGTTTGTAGTATCACAGCTCATACACATCCTCTGTCTCTGTCTGACCCCTCGCCACAGCCCCCACCCAAGTATTACCATTATTAACCTGAATAATGGTTCCCCAGAGATGGCTTATCTACCCCCAAGGCTTCTGAGTTTTTACCCAATGTGATGGAGTCGGGGCTGGGGCAGAGCTGGGGAGGGGCTAGGGCGGGGCCTTAGCACATGGGTAGTTGATGAGGAATGCTCTGGTGGGGCAGGTGTGAACACACCAGTCTTTATAAGACTATCCAGAGAAATGGCAGTCAGAGGAGATGGCGTCGAGGTGACGACTTTTCAGATACAGAAGGCAGCTATAGCAAGACATACCAGTGGCCACTAGACATTGATCCACACAAGGAAATAGATCCCCCCCTTAGAGTCCCTGGAAGGAATCTGCCCACTGACACCTTGCCTTTCGCCTCGTGCAGTTGAATCTGGAGTTCTGACTTCCAGAAATATAACAGACTAAATCTTTGTCTAAAACCACAAAGTCTGGAGTGACTCAAGACAGCAACACTCACACTCACCTTTATATTGGCAGGAGGCAAAGGAATCCTTTTGGCAGCCTTGCACATAAACAGAGCTCAGTTTCAACAGGAAAACAGTCAAAATGTTAATACACATTTCTATTTAATTGTAGAAATCACAGGTTTTCAAAGGCAAGATGTCGCTCTCAATGTTCATTTATTATGCAGGGAAAATTTTAATATGAAAATTGTCAAAATAATCAGTGTGACATAATAATAGTTTGGAATTCAATACAGTGTTACAAGTGTGACTTTGAAAAAGCTCCCAATGCTTGTTTTAATATCTCAGGTTTTTCTCTGAAATGAAACATAGTTTGACATTTATGTTATTTAATGATTAGAATTTTACCCAATATAAAGAATTAAAAATGAATTTAATCAAGGTCTTTGTGAAAAAAATGAAAGAAAGTTTTCAGCACCAAACAAAACTAAAATGAAAATCAGAAGAGAATGCTAGTCCACTTTCCTTAGGCTCACTTTCAAGGTGGCTTGTCACTTATCCTTCACCTGGTATCCTATGCAAGGGAGCACAGCTGGGAAGCACAGATTCCAGGTCAGCTTCTGTCCCAATGTTTCCCAGCTGTGAACGTTTGGACAAATCACTTAATTCCTCTCTGTCATATTATGCCCATTTCACATATAAGGGAACTAGTCCTCAAGCCTCAGTCACTGAGATGTGAGCCATAGCAAGCAGGAGGCTGTGCACATTACAGGTGTTGGGGACACAGTGACATGTTAAGTCACATGTTAGTATCTTCCTCTTTTCTATGTGATCTGGACACACTATTCATGGGGCAGGGTTGTTGGGGCAGAGACGCTAGTTTTAAACGTTTGTTTGGGGGCTGGAGAGGTGGCCAAGTGTTTGCTGAGCAAGGCTACAGTACTGAGTTCTCTACCTTCTCGTCCCCAGGACCCATGTAAAGTCAGTAGTGGCACACCTCTAATTTCAGCATTGCTACAGCAGGCTGGAGGCAGAAATGGAAGAATCACTGGAGGCTCATGTCCTAGTTAGCCTGCTGTACTTAGTATCGAACAAGAGACTCTGCCTTTCAAATGAGGTAGAAGGTGGGGGATAATACCCAAGAATGACCTCTGACCTCTACACATGTGAGCATGGACACAACACACACACACACACACACACACACACACACACACACACACACACACACACTACTGTAGCTTTAGACTTTTTATGTATGTATCTAAAGAACTCTGTGTAGCAGATAAGCCTGGACTGACTCAGGGCAGGAAGTTTGTGCCTTAAAGAAAGAAGACCTAGGAACACTGCTTATTTTCTTGCAGAATTGGTCAAAGCGTTCTTAGCTCACAGGGAGATGGCTAATACAAGTGTTGCCTTGTCTCCCCGGAGGTATGCAGATGGTCAGTCTCAATCCTAACCCATTCTGGGGTTTGACTGACTCCCAGAGAGTGACTGTGCGAAGCCTCTGCCCAGTGACTTGTCTGGTTTTTCTCTTAGTAAAGTTTATGATAGACTCATCCACTTTGCCCTGCCAGAGTGGCTTGCAGCAGGCAAAACAGAACGAAGAGGATATTTGCTCTGTCTCTTTGGCCCCAAATCACACCAGGGTGAGTGAAAATGTGGATGTAGGTGATCCAGGGTGGTGGTATGGTCCTGCCTCTGTCACTCAGGGACCCTTTCATGCCCACCCCCCAGCTCTGCTGTTTTGTTGGTTCTTAGTCTGAGGTATTAGGCTGGTTTTTCTAGCTTCTGTAAGCTCTCATCTGCATTTCTGTGAGCCAGGAGGGAAAGGAAGAGGGGTGGGGGTGGGGTTTCACTGCTTCCTACTGGTCAGAGCTTGGTCACAGAGTTACTCTTAGCAGTTTGGAAGTAATACAGTCTTTACTTCCATGGCCACAGTCCCACAAGGCCACAGCATACAACTATGGGGCTATAATGAACAGAAATCAGGATCAAATAGGTACTGGGGAGCAAGCAACTTTAGCACAGGGAGCTTAAAGAAAATGGCTTCCCCACTGTTCATTCAGAGCTCAAAGAAGGTAATTGTTATGATGTTTAGGAGATGGGGTATTTGTTATAGAAATGTTAGGAGGAATTAAATTCAATTTAGAGATGGCTCTATATGTATTTTAAGTTTAGCCTAAGGGTGTTCCGGAATGCAGTGAATTGTACCCTAATTTGATATATAAACATCATATCCCATATCCTAACCCAGAAGTATACCCTCACAAGATACCAAATCTCTGCCAACAGGAACAGCAGAGCCTCCAGCCAATCATAGCAAGGCAAATCCATCACCAGCCAATTGGATTCTTTTGCATATCACCTCTGCTAATGCCTCTGGTTGTAAAATAGCCTGACAAGAGGTTGGGTGGAGCACACCCAGCTGATCTTAGTCCACAGTGCTACCTGGTTCAAGAATTGTTTTTTTTTTTTCTCAAATGAATCTGCTAAATAAATTTTAAAACAGAAAAGTCCAGGGCTAGAGAGATGACTCAGCAGTTAGGAGCGTTGGATGCTCTTCCAGAGGACTCTGGTTCTATTCCTAGCACTTACAGAGCCCACTCACAACTCCAGTCCCAGGAGATCTGATGCTCTTTTCTGGCCTCTGCAGGCACTGCATGCACATGAAGAATCTATTCAGGGAAAGCACACATATACATACAAGTTAATTTGAAATTTTATCACATCTATCTATTTATTTGTGTGTCTGTATGTGCATGCATGCCATGGCTCATGTGTGAAGGTTAAAGAATTGTTTGCGGCAGTCAGTTCTCTCCTACTATGTGGGTTCTGGGTAACTGAACTCAGGTCATCAGGCTTGGCGTCAAGCATCTGATTCAGTGAACCATCTGGCTGGCCATCTGGTAAATGTAATTTTTCTAAAGTTTTTCTTTTAATATAAATATAACATTGAGTGACCATTGGAAACCTGGGGAAACTATATAACTTTATATAGTTAAAGGCAGTTAAAGGACCAGGAAGAAGTCTTGAGCTGACCCTTGTGAGACTCATGTACATTGATAAATGAGGGCAAATGAGAGCTTGTTGTACTGGACAGCACTTCTGTGGGGAAGCTCTCATCTAGTTTAAAGAGAACAGTCTCAAGAGAGCAGAGAATGCTACTTTAGTTTAATCTGAGTCTTGCATAGATGTTTGGGCCAATTCCAATGTGATATTATGTTGTAAGTGAATTCTGGGACATGTAGTTCTAGCTTTGTGACCCCATACGTATAACCACACTTAAGTTACAGAAAGCAGCACCGAGGTTGGGCTGATCTAGGGCTATTGGGCTATTGGTTGGGTGGAGGGACAAGAGAAGTTACAAGACACATAAGCAATACTGTAATGGCTACTGCTGAGGTAGGAGACACATCAGAGCCTCCCTGGCCCTCTTCCTAGTGTCTTGACACTATGCAACTTATGAGGCCAACTTCCTACTCCAATACCCTTCTTTCCATCAGAATGGGCCATCTTAAGAACTGCTAAGGAAAGAGATAACCATGATATGCTGGGAATAAAGAAATCTCAGGGACTTATTCATTAGAATTTCTGTCCCTGGACAGACTTTTCCCAGAAGAAAAAAATAAGTTCCTGACAGAAAAAAAAAAAAGTTGTGTTTCTTATGTACTTGGATAGATACAGTGAGAAATTCTCACCTGCTAATTATGTAATCAATGACTCTAATTTACTTCAGTCCCCTTTGCTAGGCCCAGCTTGGGAATGCTATCATCTCTCAATGAGCTGGGCTCTGGGCTCTGCATTCGTGTCTCTTCTACCATAAAGGCTCCTGTAAGCTTTGCCGCTTGCACTGTATTGTAAACAACCGCATTCCTCTTTGACTCAGCTCCAGCCTGTGCCTCCTTGGTTAGTTCTTCTTATTTAACACCTTGCCCTACCTTCTCAGTGTTCCAAGGGTTTTGGTTAAGTGCCCTTGATTGTGGGGCTAGCCAAACTGCTCAATGGGAAAAGGCATTTGCCACCAAACTCCTACCTGAGTTCAATCCCTGAAACCCACATGGAAAAAGGAAAGAACTCACTCTGCAAGTTGTCCTCTGACCTCAACATATACACACCATGACACACTTGTCCCCCCAGTACAATAAATAAATAAATAAATAAATAATAAAGTGTTTAAAAATGCAACACTGTATGTGCACTCAGTAGCAGCCCCTGTCCTTAGGACTGTTGGCTGAGTGAATGCATCGACTTTTGTCCAAATGATGAGCAAATAAGGTGACTGTCAGGAGAGAGCACCGCTCCCAGTCATGTAAACATATCACGAACATGAGGTTCTGGAAATTAGCATCTGATTGTGTTAATAGTGCTATTTGTCCTTTATCCTTCTAAGCTGTGTGAACGGGGACGCCGGGTCTCTGAGTTTGCTTTAGTCACTGTTTTTTTTCTACAGCTTTCCATCTCGTTGATCTTGTAGAGACACCTCTCTTCTTGCAGCCTTTGTATTCCAGAGCCTGCTATAACAAGGTACCACAAAGTGAGTGGCTTAAGACTGTATAATGGCCCAACCTAAGTGTCAGCAGGGTGTAGTGTCAGCAGGCTGTGCTCCTTAGGAAGATTTGGGAAGAATCCTCCCCTGCTCTGACTAGCTTCTGGTTCACCCAGCAAGCCTTGGCTTTTAGAAGCATCACTATAATCTTAGTCTCCATGGTCACATAGCATTCTCACTGATTAGCTTGTCTTCGCAGCCTCTTACCCACGCTAGACAAGCACTCTCGCACTGCGATTTGGCTTCTTACAACATTTGGCTGTGTTTTGGTACTGCGTTTGCTTATATCCATTCACAATGTGAGGGCACCTAAGCTGTTTCCATGACCTAGCTATTGTAAATAGAACATCGATGAACAGAGTGAGCTGTTCTGCTCTGTCTCTGGAGCAGGCTGTAGTGTCCTTTGCGTGCATGCCCACGAGTGGCATAGCTGGGTCATATGGGAGATCCGTTTCTAGTGTTTTGAGGAACTGCCACATTGATTTCCATAGTGGCGGCTGCTGTTGATGCACTACCTCCAACAGCGGATGAGAATTTCTTCTTTCTCACACAATTGCCAATATTTGCTAGATTTTGTTTTCTCAATCTTAGCCATTCTGGCTGCAATAAGATGAAATCTCAAAGCAATTTTAATTTGATTTCCCTGATGGCTCATGTCCTAGTTTGCTTTTTGTTTCTGTGGTAAACATCATGACCAAAAGCTCGAGTCAGCTGTGACCTGGCAGATAAGCACAGAGCACTACCTTGACGGGGGAGGTTTATCTTCATTTACAGGCTACTGCCCATCATCAGTGAGACCAAGGAACTTAAGCCAGGAGGAGCTCGAAGCAGAAACAAAAGGAGAAATGTTGCTTACTCAGTAGGCTTGTTTCCTGTGGCTTCCCCAGCTCTGCGTTTTCCAACTGCTAAAAGATGCTACCATTCACAGTGGGTTGGGCCTTCCTATGCCAATTAGCAATTCAGAAAGCACCTTAATGTTTTCTTAAGCATTAAGACACAACACAGGCCAGTCTGATGGAGGCAATTCTTCAATTGAGGTTTCCCTTTCTCAGGTATGTCAAGTTGATAACCAAGATCATTTCTCACTGATAAGGAAGGTGAACACTTGGAATATTTTTGGCCATTTGTGTTTCTTCTTCTTAAAACTCTTTGTTCAGTTTCATAACCCATTTCAGTTGGACTATTTTGTTTGTGTTTAGTTTTTTGAGTTCTTTGTATAGTCTCAACAAGAACTCTCTTTCAGTTGGGTAACTGGCAAAACTTAGAGTACATAGTGATCTGTAATGTGTGGTGTCTTGTCAGCTGCAACAATGACCACAGGCTTCAGGGCTGGCTGGTCTCTGTGACAATGCCACCGTTTCTCCATCAGGCTCTGACTCTGCCAAAGACAGCCCCTTAAAATTTATAGGAGGTTCTTCCATTTTCAATCATTTCTTTATTGATTTGATCATCAGTCATTGAGCAGGCATGGAGCTAGACTCTGAAGATATGGTGGTGGACTGACAGGCCCCGACCTCGGCCTAGGGCTTATGGCACATAGTAAATTCATGAGTTCAACAAGAAACAACTCCTGGTGTTTCCAGAAGCTACTGTTTTGATTTTAAAGGTTTTGTTTTTATTTTTTTGTTTGTTTGTTTCATAAACAAACAAACTCACCCTTTTCTCACCATTAAACTTAAATAGATTCTAGGTATAAACAGCCTCTGCCTTTTATGCAAGATCCACTCCACTTTACCAGCCTGGTCCATGTGTGAAGCAGAAGAGGCTAGCAGTGGAGATCCCATCTGGAAGGCATGTGCTAAAGGCTGAAGTGTTGGGTGAAGAAAGGGCTCAGCATAGTGGGGCATGCTACATAGATAGAGATGCCCAAAACTCTTGGAGTGCGTGTGTGCGCATGTATGCATATGCATGAAAGAGGGAGAGGGAGACAGGGAAGGGTGGAAGGAAGGATGAAAGGAGGGAGGGAGAGAGGGGGTTCCAGTAGCAGAATATCTTATCAGAATAGCTGTTGCTCGGGGTCCAAGGATTTCCCTAACTGGAACTGTACCTGATAGTAAACAAAGACCGACAGTGAGAATGTCAGGATCTGACGACAGGGGTACAGGGAGGGGCAGCTTGTGTTCTCTCCGTGTGAGTGATTCCTAGCTGGACTTTCCTAGCTGTGTTGCCAGCAGAGTCAGAATGTGTCACTTGTCTTTCATTGTCCCATTCCTCCCCACTGCTCCTGCATGTCTAGTACCCTGAGAGAGAACAGAAGCCCTCCTCTCTTAAATGATCAGTCCTGAGGTCTGTGATGTTCTTTCCAGGGTCAGAATTGGAGGCTCCCCCCCCCCTTTTAAAATAATCCACACTGAGAGACTTGTGATTACTGAAGTCACGGCCATTTTCCCCCATTACTCTAGCCTCATCTTTTGAGTAGGACTTGAGCTGAACAGAGGACAAAGTCCTGCTCGAGGTTTCTATGACCATCTCTAGGGAGATGTCCTTTGGCACTAGGGGTCCAGGAGCAGAAGGCTGCCATTCCTGCTCCAGCTCTTCCACAAAATCATTTGAGTGGTGTTTCATCCTGCATGGAGTGTCTTAATGCCAAATCTTAGATGCCACGAGGACAAAGAGGCTTTGCCCCATCCTCAAAGATATACCCTGGATTGGTAGCTCAATGGCACAGGCAAACCTCCCTCTAGAGGAATATGCAGAGTTTCACCAAGTGAAGGGAGGGAAGGCGTTTCAGGCAGAGGCCACAGCAAGGACAAGGGTTTGGATGGTTGGAAGAACAGCAGAGTTCTGGGAAGGGAGGAGTGAGGTCTGGGTGGAGGGTTATTTGCTCAGAGGGACTGGGGTTTGCAAGGTAGTAAGGAGCCTCTGAGGGAGGGACTCGATGAGGGCAGATTTATCTCATCCTTCAGGCTCTGGGGACACACTGAAAGGTCACAGACTCACGTCAGTTACTTCATCCAGGAGCCAGAAGGAAAGGCTGAATCTTCAAAGTCATTTAGGGCAGAGCATATTGATTTTATTCTCTGCCCATCTTCCCCATACCACTTCCCCTAGTAAAAGTGTTTTGTGTTGTGTTGTTTTGTTTTCCCTGAGATGTCTCCACTGAGCCCATGCCCAGGTACTTGGGATAAAGAAGAATCACACAGTTAATCACCAAGGACTAGAAACTCACGCTGTAACCCTCAACTTTGCTTCGTAAAAGAGGGACAGCTCCTGTTCCCAGCACCACACAATGAACATCTGCAGAGTCGTGCCACTACTCCACGGCTGCTATCCTGCTTTCCTGAATGGATGCCAACAGCAATAGCAGGAAGAACCACACAGAAGGAAGAGCAGATGCTTACCAGATTGTTAGTAGTCAGCTTTTTGCTACTATAAGGAAATACCTTAGACAGTCGAATTAGAAAGAGGAGAGGTGTATGTTGGCTCACAGTTCTGAAGATCTTGTCTGTGGTGGGCTGGCTCACTGATTCCAGGCCTGTGGTGTGGCCATGGGAGTGTGTGTCAGAGGAAGAGGGTTACCTCAGGACAGCTAGGACATGACAGAAAGTGGTGGCAGGAAGGGAGAGGGTCCCAATAACCCCTTCCAGAACACTTTCTCAGCCACCTAGCTTCCCCTCATGAGACCCAACTTCCTAAAGGTGCCAGAACAAAAACAGCCTGGGCTAAGGGTCAAGACTTTAACGTAGAGATATCCAAGATCTGAACAGTAGCACCGAGTAATCATTGCATCTAAAGTGCTATGAGAAAAGCTGTCAGTCTCATGGCCTTCTAGAAGCAGATGTGTTCTTACACAGATGGGGAGAGTATGGCACCAGTGGAGGACACTCTGGGCCAGGGAGTGAAAAGTGTGTGTCTGTTTCTAATCTCACGCCATCCATCCCGCTTTGATTCCCAGTATGCCAGCCTCTTCAGAGTGGACCACAACCTTTACTCTGGTGCTATAAAGAGTGCTGTGAAAGTGAAGAGAAAACATAATTTACAAGTTTTAAAGCACAAGTACTTTATCTGCTAGTTGTGATTATGATGAACGAAGTTGGGTTTCTAGTAGAAGTGTTAATGAATTGACCTAGCTTTGTTTTTGTAACAATACATCTCTGCAGGATTTGTTGTACTTACAAGAGGCCCAAGCCATGGATTTCTGTATACTTTACAGCATTAGTGTACTTAGTGGTACAAACTTTGCCTAGAGTGCTCAAGGCCTAATGCTTGAGCCCTGGCACTATGAAAATTTTTTTAAAAAATTATTAACAGTTTTCAGCACATGGCGGCACATGCCTATAATACCATCACTTGGGAGGTAGAGGCCGGAGGATCAGAACTTTAGGGCAGTCCCTATGAAGTTCAGGTCATGAAGTCTGGATTTAGAACAGACCTACAACAAATAGAACAAAGGCAATTTGGAAATGAAGTAATAGCTTAGCAGCTGCTCTCAGAAGCACGCTGCAGTACACACTCATGGACTGCAGACGTCTAATCTGTTCAGTTGATTCTGGTACAGAAAGTGCCTCCACGGCCAGGATGTCTGTCAGCCAGGAAAGGGTCCAGACTGCCATTTTCTACCATATCCAGTCACTTCCAAGACTATGTGAAACCCATCTGGCAGCAGCCAACATCTCCCACTTAGGAGCGGGTTGCAAAGTGCACCAGTCGTTTTTTTGGTAGAGCCAGGCTGGGCTGCTGATGGGAAGGAGGGGGTGTGGCGGCATACCCTGTTTCTTCTCAGGATGCTGTTCCTGGACATTTGGAGGGTGGAAAATGGCCCTTCTGGGAATACACATGGCCTGGGGACACTATGAGGTTTTGCGTTGGATGGATCCAAAGTAAGGCAGTCCTTTAGAGAGCTCTTCTCAGCTCGGAGTCTCAGCTGGCTTGGGAGGGAGAGGAGGCCTTTCTTTCAGGGTTGCCTGGTCTCCTTGGCAGCAAAACTCATATCTACCCCATCCTCCATATCACCCACCTCTCCTCAAACCCAACACTCCTTCCCTACCCTGACCAAGCCCAAGGTACCAAATGAGCCTCTGTACTTCAGTCTCCTTCTGGAAAAACTATCACTCAGCAATTTGACAAGGAAGAGGCTAGAGTTCAGTGAGACACTTGGTTCTATGTGAGGTCACAGGTCAGTGCTCGCTTGCGTATGCTCAGAGCCTTCTTCCTCAAGAGGTCAGAGGACTCCCATCCTGCCTGGCCTCTTCCTCTTTCAGGAATTTTCTTATTTCTCTTTATTCTCACATCATCCATGCTAGGAAGACTATCTTCCTATCTTTCCACAGAAAGAAGGAGGCAGAGATTTAACATGAGATACTTTCAGTAGCTGTGGATGACGGGCAAGGATGTGTCCATGTGGATTCATTCTGAGGGTGGGATGCTAGGCAGGGCTTGGCTGGGTGGTTCTGGCCAGGCTCTCTCATGAGAAGATAGTCACCTGTGATTGACCTGTTGACCTCTAAGTTAAAATTCTGTCAGGAGGCTGAAGTTGGGGTGACCTTGTATAGACCTCCTCATAGGTCTGCTCATAGCATAGGTGACTGGGCGAGTTTGATATCTGGTACATGGCCGGGGAATGCCTTACATAACAGTATGGAAGCCAGGAAGTAGCCTGTCAATGGTTGTCTTAGAGATTGGTTACCACAATCATGTGGATAGTAAGCCACAGTCATGACACTTGTCTGTGTGTGAAGCATGTCAACCACAGGGGTGCACAAATGAGAACATGCCATGGCTGGCACTGTGCTCAGGAGGCAGTTGATGAATCAAGACAAGACTAATTTACCTAAAATATTATGATTACATTCATTGCTACTTAAACTTTCAAAAATTGCCTAATGAATTAAGTACAAAATTACAGCCTAGACATTCACACTGTTACCCAGTGTGGTCTTTGCTTCCGATGTCCAAACCAAGGCCTTGGCTTGAGTCAGTGCTTCTGCTGAGACCACCACAGGTTGTAGCCCTCAGCACCCCTTGAGCTCCAGAGAAGCACACCATCTTCATCTGTGCCCATCTCCTCTCTCTCAGTAAGTTACAGCTGCTCCTGCAGGCAGCCCGGAGA